>NC_090939.1:107290004-107603040 GCF_040938575.1 Ambystoma mexicanum | reverse complement strand
GTGGAGAGCAGAAGAATAATGTGTGTAAATTGAGATGGTCGGCAGGTGCCTCTTTCAAGAAATTCCTGTCCGGTCCCAACAGACGCCCCGCAGACTGAAGGAGAAGTGTTTGATTGGGTAAGAGTTGATACCGAAGGGCTCGAACTGAGCAATGGACATAAGTAGAACAACAAAAGTGGCAAATATAAGAGGAGGAATTGCATTGCATGTGTAAATATATATAGTGGGGAAAACGTAATTGATTGATTTAAGAAGAGATACCTCGAATACCTATTCTCAAGGAGATCGAACGGGATGCATCACACTCCAAGATGTAGCATTAAGATAAGGATTCCTGAGGCCAAGCCAATATGAAGGATGTGTTTCACAGTCCAAAATGGGGTAAAATGGAGATCAGATACTTTCATTAGAGAAAGTAAGAAAGACGATCGTAGAATTTGTTGTGCACATTTGTTTGAGGTTATGAATACATTAGTGAAAGAAGTTGATTTGGCTGAAAAAGACACATGATTTTCATTAGTTGTGATAAATTGATATGATATATGATATGATATGGCATTTATAACGCGCCTGTACACAAGTGTTTCTAGGCGCGTTATACTGGTTCTAGGTTGTAGACTGGAAATATAGAACGATAGTAATAATTTGACTGCTTATCAGACCCTAAAAACAAGCGATTGGTGGCAATTGTAGGAGTGTAATGGTTAAGAAGAAATATAGCAAAATTGGATTCTTAGATTGTCAATAGTAAAACAACAGGATAGTGAGAACTGATAGAATTGTAACAAAGCAGCAAAGATCATTTTATTGTATAGGATTAGAAATGTTTTGGAGAATTGTTTTTGAGGAATAGGCGGCGATTGATGGTGCTTGCCCGAATTGTTGTGGTATTGTGAAAGAAAGGAAGAGTAACATTGATGTAATACTCATTTATTAATGTAGTAGCAGAATAAATAAATCTGCTAAATATTGACAGTTAAGAGCAACTTATCCTTATGGGGGACACCCCTTCTACATATGCAAAACATTACCGAGTTACACACCGAAGATTAGGAAATATCATGCTGAATGGGTAAAAGGCACGGCGGACAAAATGTTCATGCCTTGGCCTCAAGAGGGTTCCCTATCAAGAACAGTATTGCAACACATAACACCATGCTTACATGCTGCGTATACTGGGAAAAAGTTTGAAAAAAGGTTAGCTATTTTAGAGCTATGGAAAATGTATCAGCGCGAGAAAGAAGACCAGCCCGAGAAGGAGTGGATGCTTAATCAGCATGTAGACGGGGGGGGGGGGAGATACAGCGCCCTCCACTCCTCTTTCTCCTTCTGAAGACAATAGTACAACCACAGAGGAACAGGGATTTTATCCTCTAAAGGAGTTAAAAGCAGTGCTGGGTATATCAATCTGATATATGCACCCCCCACTTATAGTAGTGAAGAAAGTAGGATTAAAGAACACAAATATAACGACAGAAGGGACAGACTAATAGATATGGAAGAAGAGACCAAGAGACAAAAAGGAGAGAAAGTTAAAGCCAGCAAAATGACAATTGGACAGAATGACTGGGTCGGAGGACAGATGTTACTCAAATTAGACAGAAAGGGTATTGATGATGTTAAGGCAAGAGAAGAAAGAGAGGAGGGGAAAGGAAGGAAAAGGACAGAGAAAGGGCATACAAAGATGAGAAAGAAACAGAGGAGACAAAAGGAAGAACAAAGAAGGTATGAAGAGTAGATAAAGGAGAGAGAGAAAAGATGGGAAGAAGAAGAAGCGGTAGGAAATAGAAACACAAAGATTGAAAGAAAGTAGGTTACAGAGAAGAAGGGAAGAGCAAAGGAAGAGGGAGATGAGAAAACGGGAAGAGATAGAAGAGATGGAAATGAGAAGGAGTTAGAGGCCAAAGGGATGATGAAATAGATCATATTGTTAATAGATGTGTAGCACCAGTTGAAGAACGAGAACGATGGGGAGAAAAGAGAAGGTCACAACAGCCCCGCAGGGAGCTGCACAAGATACCTAGAGTATCAACATTGGCTGAAGAACTTGAGGCAAAAGGTAAAGGGAAAAGGATTGCAGAATATACAGGCAGATGAGGGAAAATGATGGTTACAAGACCAGCGAGAGTATCAAAGGATGATCTCCACCAAGAGAAACAAGAGGCAGATTGGATGATGTAATGATTGACAAGCATAAAACGATGTCGCTAAGCAAATTGGATCTTGATGATGAGGAAAGGGAACAGTCAGACCAGTTGGGGTATAATGATATCAGACGAAGAAAGGGAAGAAAATGTGGCATCACGAGAAGAGGGCGCATGTGCCTCCTCAACAGACCGAAACATAGAAAGGGCGGTAAGGTGGTCAGATTCAGAAGAACCAGAAGGAAAAACACCAGAAGCTATATCATATCCCGAACAACCACAAGGATGGTTGCATAGCATAGGGGGAACTGTCCCCACCTTATGTAAGTAGATTGAGGTCATTGCCAGGACGAAGACGAGCGAGTGAAACTAGCCCCACCTGGAAGACAAGAAGCATGGGTGGATATGATTGTAGAACAGGATTTACGCAGTTCCCATTATTAGAGAAAGGGGGAGGATGGCCACAATATATACTGTGGCCGCAGATAAATAAAGATAATTTGAAATGTAAATTGGCCAGTTTGACTTCAGGAGTGGGTAAATGGATTTATGAGTTAGAAAGAATGACAGCGGGAATGACATTAGCAGTGGGTGACATAAAAGGCCTATTAGCAGCTACTCTAGGAGAGTGAGCTGACACTATTTGGAAATGAGCGGAATATGTGAGTGTGACAGCACAAAACATGACACATTTAATAATTGTAGAGCAAGCGTATGTAGGGCACTAGAGTACAATATCCTGATGCGTCAGACATGGTCACGATTATGACAAGAAAAATCAGCGAGAACGAAGATCCTCTTGCTTATGTTCAGGAGATTCAAGTACATTGGCCTCTTAAGACGAGGGAATCATGGGATAAAACCATAGCATTATTTTATCATATTTTATGTCAGGGACTGGCCAAGCCAGTGCAAAGGCAGATGAAAAAACAGGTAGGGATGGAAGCAAAGCCATGGCCAGAAACACAGTTGACTATCGTACATCATTTTCGATTGTTAAAAGAGAAGAATAACAAAAAAACTGAAAATAGGAAGCTTGACGAAGGAAAATTAGTTCAGAAAAAGTTGTCAAAATTTGCTTTAGAAGGAGCAGACGAGCTGCGATGGAGTGGTTACATAAGAGTTGCCGCTTACATAACCAATCAATGTAGGGTACCCTGTAGGCTGGTAACATTTTTGTAGAGCAGAGGTATTCAAACATCGGGCCACCCCCCCCACCCTCACAGCAATACCCCAGCATAAAAAGTAAAAAAACAGGAAGAAAGACAAAGCGGGCTGGGGGAGCCCTGGACAGGTGAGGCTTGTCCATAATGGGTGGCCCCCGCCCCATTACATGAGGCGAGGCATCCCATTCTGTGCACTTGGACTTTACTGCACTTTTAATCACCTGCAACTGCATGCTATTGACGTAGCCCTTTGGTGTGGCTTTCCAATCTGTGCTTTTAATCTTTACCTATTATGACCACTTGTAACTGCATATTATTTAAGCTGCCACCCGTAACAGAAGGCGAGGCATCCCATTCTGTGCACTTGGACTTTACTGCACTTTTAACCACCTCTAACTGCATGTTATTGATGTAGCCTTTTGGTGTGGCTCTCCAATCTGTGCTTTTACTAAAATAGCAAACACAGATAAAATACTGACTTTTTTTATCCACATAAAAATATGATTAGTGCACAGAAAATGTATGGTCCAATAAACGCGACTATACCAATAGCCGCATCTACCACAACAACAAATGAAAAGACGGAAAGCATTAACGCGCCCACGCATGTGCTTGTTATAGCCGCGGTCATAGAGAAGCCTTTCCGGTTCGACTGTTATTACACGTGGCTATGACACATCCACAAACACTCGACGTGCCATTTTCTGGTCTGCAGCCACGGCTACACAGGGAATCACTTTTAGCCATGGGTAAAAACAATGCGCACCTGGCGGGTACAGGATAGCCGTGGTTAAACACGCTAACCATTGCTGTGGCTAGGCACGAGCTTCAAAACACCAATCAGTCCCTTTTTGTATAGCTGCAGATATCACATTTGTTTATGTAAAAACCCACTATAGCCGCAGGTATCACGCGTCCACAAACACTTAATGTACCATTTGCTTGTATATAGCTACGGCTGCACAGGGTGCCACTGCGTGATGGTTGGGTGCTGGGTAGCCATGGTAATTAGATTTAAAAGAAAATCTGCGTATGAAATAGGAATGACGAAAGAGTAAGTAGTGATACAATGGTAGTTAAAATGTGTCTCTACAGTATATAACTGCTCATGGAGTTATGTAAAGTGGATGATGAAAAGAAAAGCACAGTATATATAGTAGTTAGGATACAGAACATGGGGTTAACTTGGCTTAATGCAAACAAGTTCATATACATTAGTATCCTTCTACCCGTCAAAAAAAAAGAAAACACAATTAGTTAAAGAACACACTACATGAAAAACAATTCAATACATATTTTGAACCTCGTATGTAGTGCAATAAATACACAATATAAGATATTACGTTGGTGAACAGTACACTGGTGTTCTCTTTGCACCTACTAATCATTGGGTCATTAGGACAAATGATCACATTTGGATAAAAAAAACATACTTCTGGATGGTCTGCCCCATACTAGCCTGCAGCCTTTTTTGACTTACATGTGGTCTTCCCTCTTCACTGGAGCTGTGACAGGTGGTTGTGCAAAATCAACCTCCACACATTAAAGGGGCTGCCACCAACAGCCAAAGTCTTGAAACACCTGCACCAGTGGAGCACTCAATTTGAAGAGTCAATCGAAATGCTAGAGAGGTTCAGAAAGGAGGATTTTCATGAAGTGTCTACAGATGTGCTGCTCCCATCTCCAGCAGTACCACTTGGAGGAGCGAGAGACCTTCCCAGGATCTTTTCTTCCTAATGGAAATGCATCTGCTAGAAGTCTTCATCTACTTCATCCCAATGTTGTATACCAAAGCTTGTTTTGAATGGGAACAAGAGAATAGGGTAGAATATGTATACCTGGAGAACAAGGGATAGAAAACAATCACACAGGAAGAAACACTGGTACTTTAAAAACATATTTTCCCAATGTTTCATTTATGTATGGGAATAATGTGCTGCCTATGCCACAATTGGCTTCTCCCAGGAGATGCCACACTAGCCCACTGAGAAATGACTCTCACCAAACATAATGTACATTGCCATCACTAATTCACTAACACAATAGGGGTACAGTAAAAGTATAAACACTGTTACTATATTCAATAAACATACATATATAAACTGAGTGATAACAAACAAGGGACATTATGCTAAGGAATTGCAATAGAGTAAATGGGTAGGTTAAGCAAACTTGGAAAACAAGAGAGAATGGGGTAGGTTAAGTAAACTTGGAGAACATGGGACAGAAAACAGTCACACAGATACAAACAGTACTCATGACCAATAAGGACACCCGAGATTCCATAGACAAGATATCTACCACACCCAGATAAATTACTTTATATTCATCATTGCAAACAGTCCATTTTAGTGAATAATGTTCCATCCCAAAGCGTAGGAACATCAGTACTGATCAACCAACTGTTACAGGACGATGAATGTAGAAAAGCAATACCTCCTCCACAACCACCTCCATCCACTCTTATGTTTTGAATGTGGGTTGGCCCTTCACAGGCGTTAACTGTACAACATCTGGTGCAAGTCCATTGGGATGATAACAATGATGCAGCTGGAGGAAAATACAACTTGCAAAACACAATACATTGTACCACCTCACAGAAAACTGAAAAGAGCTAAAAGTATTGCATAGTGAAAGTGCATTAAAACTACAACAAATACAATCAAATAAATGTTCAATCTCACTAACATGAATACAAAAACTAAATACCTGCATATAAAAGCCATTTATGTATATATTTGTTTATAGCTAGAGCACTCATCCTATCAAGACTGGACATCGGAACCAACAAACGCAATCTAAAAAAACTACAACTAATTCAAAACAATGCACTAAGAGCTGCACTGAATATCCCTAAGAGTAATCGCATCAGCGGAACCAGGTGCTCTGCCCATTGGCAGCCCATTCAAGACCCCATGCTCTTTAAAACACTCGCCTTAGCACATACATTTATTTCACATTTTGCCCCGAAATACCTCGCAAACAAATTCTCAATGAACAAACCTACCAGACCGACACGCAGAGCCTATACACACCTACTCACCATCCCCAAATACAAACTCCAGAAGGCAGGTGGCACCAGCTTCCCAGTTTTAGCCGGCAAACATTTGAATGCTCTCCCAACAGCACTAAGGTCAGAAACCTCCTATTGGACCTTCAGGAAAAACCTGAAAACCTGAAAACCTGCCTATTCTCCTCAGACCATAATTGTCTAAACACAACCTACCGACCCTACTCCTAAAATCCCCGCTTGCTCAGTCCCTACCCTCACTCTCCACTCTACCACTATCCATTTGCACATGACTGCCCAATACCGATGTGTCTCCCAGTTAACTGAATACGACTGCCTATTACCCAATGGTAATTTAGACAAATGTACGTGAATGCCCAACTCCTATTGTTAATACCTATGTACTTATGTAACTGTACATAACAGGCCAGGGCCTGAATGTAACTAAACAAACTGTATGTATGATATACCATTTCAACATTTTGTATCTATGCAACCTGTTAATGATACACCATGTCAATACCATGTAAGCTTGTAACTTTCAAGACTGTCTTCTAGTGCCCGGATGCCTTAGAGTTAGGTGTGCTCTACAAATGCCAAAATAAATAAATAAATTATGGAGGAGCTGAACTGTCAAAGGGAAACACTGTTCCGGTCCCCAGCTGTACATTCTCAATGAACCATGCAAGGCTACGGGTGCTTTGCTTCACCAGCCTTGCATAGATTATTGGAAATGCTGGCTGGGGAGCTGCAGGTCTGTATGTGTGAGGGGGAGCTCCTGCACCTCCTCGCACATACAGAGAAGGCAGGCTGGGGCAGGGTGTTTCAGCACCCACACTCAGGCCCTGCATGCATGTGCTGGAACCAAGAAACTTTTGCTTCCTGATTCCTGTTCATGATGCAGGAGCTGGAGCACTGCAAAAGAAACTTCAGCACCGGGGCAGAAGGTACGTTTTTTGGGATAGTAGTGATTTTGGGGACTGGCAGGGAGGGGGATTGTACAACAAAGACATTCTAAAAAGGCTATTGTTGCACAATCCCCTAGCCCAACTGCCGAAAATCATCTCTCCTTCTGAGGCACTGTGGATAGGGATTGTATTTTTTAATGGACATATATCATTGGTGTCCAGTAAAAAATACCTGTTTGGCTTATTACCCAATGTTTTTTAAAAGTATGCTCTAAAATGCAACATTTTAACCCATTATTTTAAAATAATTCCTGGGGGTAGATCCCCCCTGAACCCCTCTTGATTGGCTCAAGCTCCCTCACTATGCTTGGTTGCTGCAGCATATCTGCGAGAAAGAATTATGCCCCTTCACTGGACCAGCCGTTAAAGTAGGGACCCGCAAAGGGACCTTGGAGGTAATTACCGCCTTCCCCATTCCCATTGAGCCCTATGGGGCAAAAATGGGAATGGGGAAGGGCCAATGGTGCATGGGGAATTACCGCCCCGCCAACCTTTGAATGGGGTGTTAATTCCCCATTGCACCATGGCGGACTCGTTACAATACCGGCACCAACCATGGTGCTAATAGCGCCATTGGTTACCGCCGGTGTTGTAATGAGGGCCAATGAGTTTGTTTCCCTTTACTGATGAATTACCAATTTCAATAGGAGAACATGGCTTGCCTATGCTTTTATTGTATTCTCGACAGACACCAGTTAACATAATAGGATGTGACTTGATGACACAACTTAACATGACAATGGGCCTCATTACACAGATGGCGGTTAGGGATTACCGGCACCTGTAAGGGCACCGGTGCCGGTAATCCCTTACCGCCCTACTACGAGGTCCCTTTGCTGGTCCCTACCTTAACAGCTGGTTTTACCAGCCGTTAAGGACGGGACCCGCAAAGGGACCTTGGAGGCAATTACGGCACCGCAATTTTACTGACAAAGGTATAATACGTTCCACTCCAGGAATACATTACATGAATGTAAGAGAATGTATATTAGCATTTATGGTGCAAAAATCATTACCGCTGTCCCTTTAGATCCAGAAGTATTTTTGTATGGAGTAAATATTTTGTTGACATGGCTTTCTGGATTGCTATGTACATTACTGAGGATACCTCAGTGCCTATGGATGATGAGGAAGGACAGGTTTTCCCATAGAACTGGTGGACGTGATAGTGACAAAGGAAAGGGTGATTATTCATTGGACAGATGACGAAGGAAGAGCATGGAGAACAATAATAGCTATTCACGAAGGGTATGGCCTAACAGACTTGACAGACAAGGAGTTGTTCAGAGATGAGAATTCAGATGATTAATTGGTATTTTTTATAAGTCTCACCTAATGGATGAAAGTGTAGAATAAGGAAATACCACAGAGAATGGCACTGGTAAGAAAGAAAGCATAATTTTTCCAGACAGATCTAGAAAGGGTGCCAAGTATTTTATGGACCAACCAACCATATGAGGTGGGTCTATTAAGTGGAGCAGGAGCAGTTAAAATAAAGCTTAAGCCAGGAGCAATTTTACTACAAGCAAAAGGGTACCCCATCTCCAGAGAAGCAGATGAAGGTATATTTGAAACCATTTCCGGTTTAATACAGCAGGGAATATTGGTACCATCATATTCCCCATGTAACACGGCTGTGTACCCAGTAGAAAAATCAACGGGGGGGGACGTGGAGATTTATTCAGGATCTACACGCCCTAAACAATATTGTCAAAGCAGAGTTTCTGCTGGTTCCAAACCCAGATACGATATTATGTAACATCCCAGCTACAGCCAGACATTTTACAGCTGTAGATTTAAAGAATCGCTTTTTTTCAATATCCTTTCATGAGAAATCCCAAGATTTGACCTCATTTTCATATGGAAACCAGCACTGGAAACATACAAGATTACCACAGGGTACTGTGAGTCCCATGAATCTTTAATAGGATCCTTCAGATGGATTTATGTAACATACAACTTGAGAGCACAATAATTCAGTATGTAGATGACATATTAGTGGGCAGTGAGACAGAAGAAAAATGCAGAGAGGATTCAGTTCAGTTAATTACAGTATTAGCAGAAAAAGGATATACAGTGGACAAAGAGAAACTACAGTATTGTCAGGAAGAGGTCCTGTATATAGGGCAGCTAATCTCTCAAGAAGGGAGAAAAGTAACACCTGAGAGAGCAGAAGCAATTATGAAAACTCTCAGACCTGAGACATACCTCATAATGAGGCCCAATGTTTTAAAGAAAAGAAGAGCACATGACACTTTATGTCACTTATAAGGTTGCACACATTCTTGTATGTTGTTTTTACATATATGCTTTGGTTCTATCCTGCTCTAGTGAGACGAAACATTGATATTGTCACCTTTTTTGGAAATCCAAAGACAACCCCCATTGTCCTCTTCATCATCATTGCAATATTATTACAGTTTATGTTATAAAAAAGTGTGGTTACTATAAAAAGTAGCAGGAACTAAATGTTGATATAGGAGAATGGGAATCTTCATTTTTGTAAGATACACCTTGTTAGCAAGAAGACCGCTTAGTGCGCAAAACGAAGTACAGCGCGTGAATTCTTTTGCAATATTTCTTGTTACTGTGTTCTGTACAATATGTTGTCTGTATTTCCTTATTCTTATAGCATTTCGTCAAATGATGTTTTATAATATAGATGGACTTCTCAACAATGAGACATCTATTTCTATTCCTAACAAAAACACGAGTGACATTTTCCCTGATATTTCCAAACAACTGAATCTGCATAAGAGTGATAATGGAGAAGATTATCAGGATATAAATATACATCTTGATAAGTAAGCCCATTAAAAAAATAATTTATGGTGCCAGCACATGCGTAAGGTGGGCAAAGGAACATCAGATGAGAGCTGCTATGTAAGTTCTCTTATCCCTTATGCCATGAGCACAGCCAGAAAATTTCTAGAAAGAGAAATACCTACACATGATGCAAAATACCACAGCCATTTAGCAGCATGCATGCCAAGAGGAGATTGTGAAGGGAAATGGGCAACCCTATGATGGATGTCAAAGAGAACGTTCCCATATTAAGATGCCTACATAAAAACACAGAAGATGATAATAGATCCAGATTGGAAGAGCAAAATGATCCAGTACACGTTGAATGGTCCAAATAGAGCAGAAGTAAAGATTGTTGAACAAAAAAAACTGGATTTTGCAGATTCATGGGAAATGCCAGGTTTGACAAGATGCTGGGAGAGACCACAGCTTTTGGTATATGGACAAGTAGCCACCAGTACAGGGTGGGAAGAAGGAATGATGGGATGCAGTGCACACTTATTGATGACAGCACCAGTGAAGATAGTGCAAGTAGTGAATGATGAATGTCTTAAGGAATGGGCCAAGTATTCGAAATTATTATCATGTGTCGAAGATGAAGCAGGACCTGTATCCATATTGGCAATGAAGAACGTGACACTGTGCTTCAGAAACAGTGGTTAGACCAAAGTTGGAGAAAATAAAGGATGTAGGAATGTAATTGATGTGCCAGAAGCACGGAAACTGCTCTCCTAAACATCAGTGAAGATCTGCTCAGCAACCTTGACTCTAACATTCCATCTGTCCTCATCCTCCTCAATCTCTCTTCTGCCTTCGACACGGTCAACCATACCATCCTGCTCAACCATCTCCGTGAAAACCTGGGTATCACTGATCAGGCTCTGGCTTGGCTGTACCCTTTCCTCTCAGATCGACCCTCCCAGGTCCAACTTGGGTCCTTCCTTTCATCTATCTTCCTCTCTACCTGTGGTGTTCCCCAGGGGTCTAACCTCTCGCCCTGGCTTTTCAACCAATACCTGGCAAATCTCGCCCACTGCATTGCCATTTTCTGCTCAAATCTCCAGTGCTATGCTGACGACACTCAACTCATTTTCAGGCTGCCCTCTGCCACCTCCTCTCCCTCTCTCATCTCTGATTGCCTAACTGCCATTCAAGATTGGTGTGCCGTCAATGATCTTTGTCTGAATGCCAGCAAGACGGAGATCCTCCTCATCGGCACACCTTCACCATTCTTTCCCCTCACTCTCTGGCCGGCCTCCCTTGGCCCTCCTCCTACCCCCACCTGCGGGGCTAAGAACCTCAGGGTCATCTTTGACTCCACCGTTTCCTTCTCCGCCCACATCTCTGAGGTCTCTAAAAAGGCAAATTTCCGACTGCATCTCCTCAGAGGTACTCTGTCTTTCCTCTCCTTCCCCCAGAAGCTCATGGTATCTCAAGCTCTGGTTCTCTCTAGCTTGGACTATTGCAACAGCCTCTTTCTAAATCTACCTGCCTCTACTCTCCGCCCTCTGCAACTAATCCAGAACAGGACTGCGAGACTTGTCCTTGGCCTCAAGCCCTGGGATCGTATCTCTCCAGCTCTGAAATCTCTCCACTGGCTCCCAGTGGATGCAAGGATTAAATTCAAAACCCTCTGCATTGTCCACAAGGCTTTCTGGGGCCTGGGACCAAAATACCTTCAGCTATCCCTCCGCAAATACCTCCCCTCTCAAGCTCTTCGCTCCTCTACCTCCAACTCACTCAGGGTCTGTTGTTTTTCTAAGAAACGAGCTGGGGGTAGATCTCTGTCTTCAGCTGGGGCCTCCCTCCGGAACAGCCTCCCTGCCACTCTAAAAGTTTAGGAGAACCATCTCCGGTACCGGAAGCACCTCAAGACCTTCCTCTTTTCTTCTGCCTTCGCTCCCCCTCTCCCCTGCTGATCTGTTCTCTCTTGGCACTGTGCACCTGGCCACCCTCTGTCTTTTGGGCCCAGGTACCTGCTCAACATGCCACCCTCCCGCACTGCCTCCGGGCCACCCCTTGAACTGGGGTCTGTATCTGTACCCATACAGCCCCCCCTTTTTCTTCCTGCACTTATCAGACCTACCGTGTCTGCTGCCTGAAACCTAGCACTTGCAAATTGCTGGCTGCATTACCACTGTGTGTTGTCTTTATTATTTATTTATTGTTATTTATCTGTTTCTCCTCTGCTTTGCACTTTCCACCTCTCCCCCCTTCCATGCACTTTTCCCCTTCCCCCTCTCCCATGCACTTGCGCGTTCTCAATGTCACTGGGCCTAGTAAGATCGCTGTTTTGTTCTCCCCTTTTCCCCTCCCTTGCCTTGTCGCGCTCCGAAACACTTGTGTACGAGCACGATAGAAATAAAATATCAATCAGTCAATCAGGAATGAAAGGAGGAAATGCCGTACTGATGGACCACTATTGTTTAGTTTAGTTTAGTTTAGTTTCTTTATTTATACCGCACGCCGAACCCTGGGGTAACCGGGCGCCGGAGACTTAGATGCAGTTACAACATGTCAGGAATATACAATATACAATAATACAAGACTGTGAAATAACAACAATAAGTGTGGAAGACCAGGTTATGGAAGACCAGGTTACAGGCTGGTCGACCGGGACATGCGGAGAGGAAGTACATTAGGCAGAGTTTCTGTTGGAAAGCCATGTTTTAGTTTTGGCTCTAAAAGTCCAAAAGGAGGGTTCTGTTCTGAGGATTAGCGGCATAGCGTTCCATAGTTTGGCAGCTAGGACCGGGAAGCTGGCGCCGCCGGCTTTTTTTAGGGCGAATTCGGCAACGGAGAGGCAGTGTGAGTATGGCGTTCTGGTTGGTCTAGTTGAGGTGTAGTTGTGGAACTTGTCTGCCAGGTATTTGTGTGCATCATTGGAGCGGCATTTATGGACAATGACGAGGGATCTGAGGGTGATTCTGTCTCGTACCGGTAGCCAGTGAGCATCTTGCCTGATGCTGGAGATGTGGGCGTGTCGTGGGATACTGAGGGCGGCTCTGAGGGCATTATTTTGAAGCACCTGTAGTTTGTTCAGGTTGCATTCTGACGAGACGAGAAAGAGTGTATCGCAGTAGTCAATTTTTGAGAGCACTAGTGCTCTGGCTAGAGTGATGCAGCTGGAGGCAGAAAGGAAGGGTTTGCAGGCGTTGATAAGCTTATTTGTGTAAGCTGTGGATGAGGCTGTGGCATCTACCTGTCTTTTGAGCGAGAGAGTGGAGCCCCAAGGTTTTTAATTTCTTTGGCAACTGTGATTAGGTTACCGTCTATGTTGATGGACGCGTAACAGGGGTCTAGTTTGTTTAGCCGTGGTTGGAAGGAGCTCAGTTTTCTCATCGTTGAGGCATAGCCCATGCTCTGCCATCCAGGCTTGGATCTCCAAGTATAGATTGTTGATTCTGGTGGAGACCTCGTCATAGCACCCTGATAGGGTGATGAGAACCTGGGTGTCGTCAGCATAGTTTGTGTATGTGACACCCAGGTTGTCTAGGCGGTCAAACAATAGCTTAGTGAAGATATTGTATAGGGTCGGCGAGGCGCACAAGCCTTGAGGGACGCCGCATGTGATGGGGACAGGGAGTGCTGAGGCCCCCGGGGAGAAGACCCGGTGGTTCGGTTGGTTAGGAAGGGCTGGATCCAGGCAGTCGCCTGATTAGAGAAGGCCGCTGACGTCATCAGATGTTCCGTGAGGATCTGATGGTTGACGAGGTCGAAGGCTGCTGATAGATCTAGCAACAAGAGAATGGCTAGATTACCCTTGTCCTTTGCCTCGTCCATCTGGATTTTTAGGTCCAGTAGGGCTGACTCTGTTCCGTGCCTTGGCCTGAAACCGGATTGTCTGAGACCCAGGAGGTTATTGTCTTCCAGGTGCTTCTGTGTTTGCAGGTAGGCCACTCTGTCTAAGATCTTTAGGATGTAGGGAACGGTGGCGATTGGCCTGTAGTTGGTTGGGTTATTGGGGTCTAGACTAGGTTTTTTTAGCAGTGGCATGACCCAGGCCTCCTTGAGGGTGCTAGGCACTGAGCTTGATTTGAAGGATGCGTTGATAAGGGCTGTTATGAAGGGGGCCAGCATCTTGGCGCCTTCCTGGATGATGGGAGCTGGGCATGAGTCCCCTTGGCATCTGGAGGGTTTGAGGCCCTTAATGATGCTTTCTACTTCTTTAGTGGATACTGGTGAGAAGGAGAAGGGGGGGCAGGTAGGTGTTTTGGGAGTAGTGGACGGTAGATGGTTTGTTTTTTTGGTTAGGTTAAGCTTTGTCTGTTCGATTTTGGATTGTAACATGGTGATTTTGTCTGCTAGTGCTTTTTGAATCCTCTCACACCTTTCACGCAGGTTTTCTGCCAGAGTGGGGGGGGGATTCGAGTTCCCTGAGGATAATGAAAAGCTCTTTTGTTTTGGATTTGGCGCTCTCAATTCTGTAGTCATATGTCTCTTTTTGGCCTTGAGGATGGCAGTTTTGTAGGTGGTGACTGCTATTGAGAGTTGTGTTTTGTTAGAGGGGTTGGGCGTTTTTCTCCAGGTGGCTTCTGCGGCTCGTTTGGAGTTTCGGAGGATTTTTAGCTCTGGTGTGAACCATTTGTTCATGTGGGCTGCTGGTTTGGCTTTCGTGAGTTTGAGTGGGGCGATGGTGTCAACTGCTGATTCTAGCGTTTTGTTGTATAGGTCAGCAAGTTTCTCCGCATCTAGGTTGACATAGTTTGTGGGGGTAAGGATGTTGTCTAAGAGTGGGCTGAGGTTTTGTAAGGTAATGTTGCGGTTATTTCTGCTGAGGGCTTGGGGGATGATGGGGGTAGGAGTGTTTGGTTGTGGTTTCCCTTGGATGGAGAAGGAGATGGCTTGGTGGTCAGACAATGCAATTTGCTCGTTTTTTGTGATGGTCGTAGAGCAGTTGAGATCAGCTAGCCAGTCCAGGGTCCTGCCTTTGTTGTGGGTGGGGTCTGTTATTCTGAGCTTGAACCCTAGTTGGGAGATGGTGCTTTCCAGGGAGAGTGCATTGGCATCGTTTGGGTCACCGAGGCCGAGGTTGAGGTCGCCAAGGAGGATGATTTGCGATCCTGTTTTGGTGTTGGTGGTCAAGAGGTCAGATATCTCTTCCTCGAATGTGGTGATTGGGCCTGGGGGTCTGTAGAGGAGGTGTAATAGTACGGTTTGTGTAGCTGAGAGTTGAAGCTTGGCTGACAGAAGTTCTGCAGACCGGAAGCTAGGCGGTGGGGTTAATCTGAGGCCAAGGGATGTTTTGGCGATGAAAGCTACTCCTCCTCCTTTGCCTATGTCCCGGTCTTTCCTCAGTATTGAGTAGCCTTCTGGGATGGCGAGGGATAGCGCTGGGCCTGCTGCTTGGTGCAGCCAGGTTTCAGTGATAGCCAGGAAGTGCAGGTTGTTAGCAGAGATGAAGTCTGCGATATCTAGTGCATGGGCGACCAGGGAGCGGGCATTGATGAGGGTGCCCTTGATCAGCGACTGTTTGGATGTGCTCAGGGGGGCTGTTTGGGTGATGTTCAAGATTTGGGAGGCGTTAGCTTGATTGTGCACGGGAAGAGGGGAGTGTTTTTTGGTGAGCGTCGTAGGGGTTATGAACCGAGAGCCGAGTCTCAGGTTTCTGTCTTTCAATGTGCATGGGTTCCAGGGAGAGGGTGGAGCAGCAAATCGGCGGATCCATTCTATGGGGCTGAGGGTGCCGTTAGGCTGGTCAGTGTGTTGGGTCTCGAAGAAACCCATAGTCGAGGTGTATGGAGGATGTTGGGTTGGGTGTGATTGTGGTCGAGGTTTGTGGCGGGTGATGTTGTTGTGGTAGAGCAAGGCGAGTGTAGCCGTTAAGGTGAGAATGGCTAAGAGGTTTGCCATGGGTGGTCAGTGTGTGACCTGCATATGGTATGGTGAGGTCGACTAGATGGCAGTAGATTGGGTTGCGGTGGATTGGGAGCCGCCTGGGTCGGGATGGGCGGAGAGGCAAGTAGTCGGATTCAGAGTAGTGGGGTAATGGGCAGGCACAGTGACACAATAGATTAAGGCACAATGGCTAGCAAGTAGACTGTCCTTAAATGCACCTAGGATTGACTGTCCCAAAACACACTAAAATGCATATGTGCCAGAGGGCACCTAGAATTGACAGGTATAGCTTATATGAAAATTGCCAGAAAATCGTCAGATACAGGCATGCAAAGTGGCCCTTAGATTTAGAGTAGCGCAGATGTGCAGATTATCAATTAGGATCAAAAATAGCAAGCGTTTGAAATTAGCACAGCAGTAGATCAGGGTAGCGCATGAGTTCAGAGTGGCACATAGATTCGGGATAGCGCCTGGATTGGGAATAACATCTAGGTTCAGAGTAACACTTAGTTCAAAATAACACCTAGATTCAGCCTAGCACCTACATTCCGAATAGCACTTAGATTAAGCGTGACATGCGTTTGGAGATTAAGTAAAGCATTGAGTTTAGAGATATGTTGCATGAGGACACATTGGGCTACAGGTCAACAGATCTAGGGGTAGTTGGTGAGCAGATCAGCAGAACAAAGGCAAATGATAACAATGCAGTTAGAAGTGGTAACTAGAATTGCATTAGGGTAACAGAGCATCAATGAGGCACAGTGCAGTTTTATTAACCACTAAATTCAGAAAAGCGAATGGGCAGATCAGCAGAGCAAAGGCAGAGAGTTTTATACATATAAATCAGAGAGTCATAAAGTAGTTTGGCGCAGAATCTTGTCATAGCATCTAGATTTGAAATGTTGTAAATGGGCTGTGAACCAGTCAAAATAGAGTGTGGTCAGACACGATGAAGGAGGGTTTAAGTAGGCACACGCGTGTGACTTTGAAAGGATTTTGCCTTGCATTTAGGCATGGAGCGCTCAAGTCACCCTGAAGGGCATAGGTGTCACGGGTGGATGTTACCTTAGGAGGCTGGTGTTGGGAGGTCAGGGGACTGGCAGGTGGCAGGATCGGCAGGTAACAGGCTGAGAACAGGCTCCAGCCTTAGTCTCGAGGGCCTTGGCCAGAGAGGGCCGGCTTCGCCTGCCGGCGTCCAATGGCAGGAGATTTAGTACAGCTGGCCAATCAGACAGGGCCAGGAGTGCTGCTGTGTGCCTGGTAAGGCACCACTTGAATTTGCCTAGAGTGCGGCGGCCATCTTTGAAGGGGGTACCTCGTGTACCAGAAGCTGTGATAAGGGCATGTGGATTCAGCGCTTACATGAAGCAGCCTCTAAATTGGGGAGAAATATGTTCCATGGTGATAATACATGTTCCCGCGTTGGTGGTCCCTCAAAATGACTTCCACATAGACAACTTACCAAAAATGGATGCACATCAAATGAAGAAAAGGTTGCTTAATCTCATTCGACAGAAGAGAGAAAATTACATTTCAGCAAAATCAATAGACGCTTACCATGACATTCCAGAGGAGCATACATTGTTCAGTAGGATGGCAGTGATATTCATGCCAGGAATTCAGGTTTCAGCAAACACCAAAGTGGAAATTGCTACAAACAAGTAACACAAAAATAAAATGATTTAATGCTATTAAAGAAGAAATAAGAGCCATCAGACACATGACCCTCCAAAACAGGTATGTCTTGGACTTAATGACAGCAACAAAAGGAGGCATTTGCACAAAGATTAGGCCTTCTTGCTGTACATACAAACCTGCCCATGATGGAGAGAATGGAACACTGACAGAAGCTATAACTCTGTTATCGACCCTAGATACAAAAATGGTGGAAGAAGTAGATGAAACCGAAGATGATGAAGATTGATTTTCATACCTGTTCTCATGGGTTCCAACCTGGCTAGTGAATGCATTCAAGATACTGATAGCAATACGGATGTTAGTATTGCTTGGATTCTGTCTCCTGGGAACAATTATAGGACAATGTAGGAAGACAGCAAAGAAAGCTGTTGGAACAAAGATAATGATCGATGTGAATGCAGTGACAATGAACACACACAAACTGAGAACACCACCCATGAGCACCTGAAAGGAAGCCCTATAGCAGCCCACATAGGATCATCGGGACTATGTGGGAGGCTGGTTGTTCTGTTCACCGACTCGGGAGTGTTGCCATATGACCTGGATTGTGGATGAACACATAAAGAATGCAGGTGACCTGAGGGGGCTGACAAAGATATGGATCCCAAAGAAACCACAGTGTGAAGAAAAGGTGAAGAGAATTGAGGAGACGGTTGAGGACTCGACCAGAGGGGGGAATGTAGAGAGGCAATGTACATATCATTTATAGAGCCCACCCCCGTCATTCTGTAAGAACAAGAAAGCATTGTGCTTGACACCTGGTATCATCCCAGGTATGAGAGACGTTATGCGATCAGACAACCGTATCGAATGTACCCTCGAACTAATACATTAGACATGAACCCGCAGACACCACTGGACATAGAAGAACTATAAGTAAAGTCTGGCAGATGTAAAGTGACGACACTAAAGGGAGAATATACGTGAATGCACTGAACTTGATGCATGAATATCTAAAGAACGAACAATGAAGTAAACATATATGCAAATTTGAATAAAACTATATACACTAAAAAGATAAGTGACAAGAGATGTAATAAATGTATATATGCAGAAACACAAAGTAGATGAGACATACAGAAGCTTGCTAAAGTAGGAAATAGAACGTGGGTAAAGCAGCCATGCTAAGAAAATGTGTCTGTGGGGAGTTCTTAGTCATCGAGATTTTCGCTGCTGGTGATTCATAGGGTAATTCATAGAATCCAGCACACAAGTGGCGCACGTGGCTGGTGCACAGTGTGCGCGTGCGACAGTCTGCACCATCCGTGTGTGCTAAAATCCATTTCCGCGCACAGCGTATTCATGGATTTCAACATCCAAAACCAGCCGTGGCGCAGAGTGGTGCAGCGACCCTACAGCAGTGCCAGTTATGCCCCAAATGCACCCTGTGCGCTATGCACAGCGCACAAATCCCGTACATGGCGCACAGGCCCTAACCACAAAAACGCCTGTAAAACTCCCCGTGCACCCCTCCGAATACATGTACACCCCGGCGCAGGGAGTTTCACATGCGATTGGCCCTGTGCGAGCGGGGTATGTGTATTACTGGGGTTCGCGGGAAGTTTCACACGCGATTGTGCGAGTGGGGTACATGTATTACTGGGGTTCGCGGGAAGTTTCACATGCGATTGGCCCTGTGCGAGCAGGTTACGTGTATTACTGGGGTTTGCGGGGAGTTTCACACGCGATTGGCCCTGTGCAAGCAGGGTATGTGTATTACTGGGGTTCACTGGAAGTTGCACACGCGATTGGCCCTGTGCGAGCGGGGTTCGTGTATTATAGGGGTTCATGGGAAGTTTCACACGTGATTGGCCCTGTGCGAGTGGGGTACGTGTATTACTGGGGTTCGTAGTTGAGCTTCACACACGATTGGCCCTGTGCGAGCGGGTTACGTGTATTACTGGGGTTCGCGGGAGTTTCACACGCGATTGGCCCTGTACAAATGGGTTACGTGTATTACTGGGGTTCGCGGTTGAGTTTCACACACAATTGGCCCTGTGCAAATGGGTTACATGTATTACTGGGGTTTGCGGGAAGTTTCACACACGATTGGCCCTGTGCGAGTGGGGTACGTGTATTACTGGGGTTCACGGTTGAGTTTCACACACAATTGGCCCTGTGCGAGCAGGTTACGTGTATTACTGCGGTGCGCGTGAAGTTTCACATGCGATTTCGCTGTCAGAGCGGGGTACGTGTATTTCGGGGTGTGCGTGAAGTTTCACACGCGATTTCGCTGTCAGAGCGGGGTACGTGTATCCAGAGGGGTGTGCGGGGAGTCCCACACGTGAATTGGCACTGTGGATCTTGCAAGGTGTCCCCCCCTACCCCATCCACGGCCCCTGCAGGCAGCCCACACCACAGGGGACTACCCTGCATCCCTGGTCATGTCCCACACGCAGCCCATCCACCATGGGCATACCCCCCGGACAAGCCACATGTCACGTTGCAATATGATCACCAACTCATGTCCCCCTGCACCCCCACCCCCCAGCAGTGAGGGGCACCTGCCAGCAGGCCCCCACTCATGTCCCCCTGCACCCCCATCCCCCAGGAGTGAGGGGCACCTGCCAGCAGGCCCCCATTCATGTCCCACTCATGTCCCCCTGCACCGCCACCCCCAGCAGTGAGGGGCACCTGCCAGCAGGCCCCCATTCATGTCCCCCTGGACCCCCACCCCCCAGCAGTGAGGGGCACCTGCCAGCAGGCCCCCACTCATGTCCCCCTGCACCCCCACCCCCCAGCAGTGAGGGGCACCTGCCAGCAGGCCCCCACTCATGTCCCCCTGCACCCCCAACCCCCAGCAGTGAGGGGCACCTGCCAGCAGGCCCCCACTCATGTCCCCCTGCAACACCACCCCCCAGCAGTGAGGGGCGCCTGCCAGCAGGCCCCCACTCATGTCCCACTCATGTCCCCCTGCACCCCCATCCTCCAGCAGTGAGGGGCAGCTGCTAGCAGGTCCCCACTCATGTCCCCCTGCACCTCCACCCCCCAGCAGTGAGGGGCACCTGCCAGCAGGCCCCCACTCATGTCCCCCTGAAACCTCACCCCCCAGCAGTGAGGGGCACCTGCCAGCAGGCCCCCACTCATGTCCCTCTGCACCCCCACCCCCCAGCAGTGAGGGGCACCTGCCAGCAGGCCCCCACTCATGTCCCCCTGCACCCCCGTCCCCCAGCAGTGAGGGGCACCTGCCAGCAGGCCCCCATTCATGTCCCCCGGCACCCCACCCCCCAGCAGTGAGGGGCACCTGCCAGCAGGCCCCCACTCATGTCCCCCTGCACCCCCACCTCCCAGCAGTGAGGGGCACCTGCCAGTGGGCCCCCATTCATGTCCCCCTGCGCCCCTACCCCCCAGCAGTGAGGGGCACCTGCCAGAAGGCCCCCACTCATGTCCCCCTGCACCTCCACCCCCCAGCAGTGAGGGGCACCTGCCAGCAGGCCCCCACTCATGTCCCCCTGAAACCCCACCCCCCAGCAGTGAGGGGCACCTGTCAGCAGGCCCCCACTCATGTCCCTCTGCACCCCCACACCCCTGCAGTGAGGGGCACCTGCCAGCAGGCCCCCACTCATGCCCACTCATGTCCCCCTGTACCCCCATCCCCCAGCAGTGAGGGGCACCTGCCAGCAGGCCCCCACTCATGTCCCCCTGCACCCCCACCCCCCAGCAGTGAGGGGCACCTGCCAGCAGGCCCCCATTCATGTCCCCCTGCACCCCCACCCCCCAGCAGTGAGGGGCACCTGCCAGCAGGCCCCCACTCATGTCCCCCTGCACCCCCACCTCCCAGCAGTGAGGGGCACCTGCCAGTGGGCCCCCATTAATGTCCCCCTGCGCCCCTACCCCCCAGCAGTGAGGGGCACCTGCCAGAAGGCCCCCACTCATGTCCCCCTGCACCCCCACACCCCAGCAGTGAGGGGCACCTGCCAGCAGGCCCCCACTCATGTCCCACTCATGTCCCCCTGCACCCCCATCCCCCAGCAGTGAGAGGCACCTGCCAGCAGACCCCCACTCATGTCCCCCTGTACCCCCACCCCCCAGCAGTGAGGGGCACCTGCCAGTAGGTCCCCACTCATGTCCCCCTGAACCCCTACCCCCCAGGAGTGAGGGGCACCTGCCAGCAGGCCCCCACTCATGTCCCCCTGCACCCCCACCCCCCTGCAGTGAGGGGCACCTGCCAGCAGGCCCCCACTCATGTCCCCCTACACCCCCATCCCCCAGCAGTGAGGGGCACCTGCCAGCAGGCCCCCACTCATGTCCCCTGCACCCCCACCCCCCAGCAGTGAGGGGCACCTGCCAGCAGGCCCCCACTTATGTCCCCCTGCACCCCCATCCCCCAGCAGTGAGGGGCACCTGCCAGCAGGCCCCTACTCATGTCCCCCTGCACCCCACCCCCACTCATGCCTCCCTGTACCCCCAACCCCCAGCAGTGAGGGGCACCTGCCAGCAGGCCCCCACTCATGTCCCACACATGTCCCCCTGCACCCCCATCCCCCAGCAGTGAGGGGCACCTGCCAGCAGGCCCCCATTCATGTCCCCCTGCACCCCCACCCCCCAGCAGTGAGGGGCACCTGCCAGCAGGCCCCCACTCATGTCCCCCTGCACCCCCATCCCCCAGCAGTGAGGGGCACTTACCAGCAGGCCCCCACTCAGGTCTCCCTGCACCCCCACCCCCCAGCAGTGAGGGGCACCTGCCAGTAGCCCCCCACTCATGTCCCCCTGCACCCCCACCCCCAGCAGTGAGGGGCACCTGCCAGCAGGCCCCCACTCATGTCCCCCTGCACCCCCGTCCCCCAGCAGTGAGGGGAACCTGCCAGCAGGCCCCCACTCATGTCCCCCTGCACCCCCACCCCCCAGCAGTGAGGGGAACCTGCCAGCAGGCCCCCACTCATGTCCCCCTGCACCCCCACCCCCCAGCAGTGAGGGGCACCTGCCAGCAGGCCCCCACTTATGTCCCACTCATGTCCCCCTGCACCCCCACCCCCCATCAGTGAGAGGCACCTGCCAGCAGGCCCCCACTCATGTCCCCCTGCACCCCCACCCCCCAGCAGTGAGGGGCACCTGCCAGCAGGTCCCCACTCATGTCCCCCTGAACCCCTACCCCCCAGCAGTGAGGGGCACCTGCCAGCAGGCCCCCACTCATGTCCCCCTGCACCCCCATCTCCCTGCAGTGAGGGGCACCTGCCAGCAGGCCCCCACTCATGTCCCACTCATGTCCCCCTGCACCCCCATCCCCCAGCAGTGAGGGGCACCTGCCAGCAGGCCCCCACTCATGTCCCCCTGCACCCCCACCCCCAGCAGTGAGGGGCACCTGCCAGCAGGCCCCCACTCATGTCCCCCTGCACCCCCATCCCCCAGCAGTGAGGGGCACCTGCCAGCAGGCCCCCACTCATGTACTCCTGCACCCCCGTCCCCCAGCAGTGAGGGGCACCTGCCAGCAGGCCCCCACTCATGTCCCGCTGCACCCCCACCCCCAGCAGTGAGGGGCACCTGCCAGCAGCCCCCCACTCATGTCCCCCTGCACCCCCAACCCCATCAGTGAGGGGCACCTGCCAGCAGGCCCCCACTCATGTCCCCCTGCACCCCCACACCCCAGCAGTGAGGGGCACCTGCCAGCAGGCCTCCACTCATGTCCCCCTGTACCCCCAACCCCCAGCAGTGAGGGGCACCTGCCAGCAGGCCCCCACTCATGTCCCACTCATGTCCCCCTGCACCCCCACCCCCCAGCAGTGAGGGGCACCTGCTTGCAGGACCCCACTCATGTCCCCCTGAACCCCTACCCCCCAGCAGTGAGGGGCACCTGCCAGCAGGCCCCCACTCATGTCCCCCTGCACCCCCACCCCCCTGCAGTGATGGGCACTTGGCAGCAGGCCCCCACTCATGTCCCACTCATGTCCCCCTGCACCCCCATCCCCCAGCAGTGAGGGGCACCTGCCAGCAGGCCCCCACTCATGTCCCCCTGCATCCCCACCCCCCAGCAGTGAGGGGCACCTGCCAGCAGGCCCCCACTCATGTCCCCCTGCACCCCCATCCCCCAGCAGTGAGGGGCACCTGCCAGCAGGCCCCCACTCATGTCCCCCTGCACCCCACCCCCACTCATGCCCCCCTGTACCCCCACCCCCCAGCAGTGAGGTGCACCTGCCAACAGGCCCCCACTCATGCCCCACTCATGTCCCCCTGCACCCCCATCCCCCAGCAGTGAGGGGCACCTGCCAGCAGGCCCCCACTCATGTCCCCCTGCACCCCCACCCCCCAGCAGTGAGGGGCACCTGCCAGCAGGCCCCCACTCATGTCCCCCTGCACCCCCATCCCCCAGCAGTGAGGGGCACTTACAAGCAGGCCCCCACTCATGTCTCCCTGCACCCCCACTCCCCAGCAGTGAGGGGCACCTGCCAGCAGCCCCCCACTCATGTCCCCCTGCACCCCCACCCCAGCAGTGAGGGGCACCTGCCAGCAGGCCCCCACTCATGTCCCCCTGCACCCCCACCCCCAGCAGTGAGGGGCACCTGCCAGCAGGCCCCCACTCATGTCCCCCTGTACCCCCAACCCCCAGCAGTGAGGGACACCTGCCAGCAGGCCCCCACTCATCTCCCACTCATGTCCCCCTACACAGCAGGCCCCCATTCATGTCCCCCTGCACCCCCACCCCCCAGCAGTGAGGGGCACCTGCCAGCAGGCCCCCACTCATGTCCCACTCATGTCCCCCTGCACCCCCATCCCCCAGCAGTGAGGGGCACCTGCCAGCAGGCCCCCACTCATGTCCCCCTGCACCCCCACCCCCCAGCAGTGAGGGGCACCTGCCAGCAGACCCCCACTCATGTCCCCCTGCACCCCCATTCCCACAGCAGTGAGGGGCACCTGCCAGCAGGCCCCCACTCATGTCCCCCCCTACATGAAATAAAGATGCACAATCATGGCCCACTTCCACACCAAAATACCACAGCACGTTACGCCATTCTTGAGACGCAATGATTTCCCAATCCACCCCACACTGACATGCCTGTATCAAGACACAAATCAAAAGTCAACTATGTACATCAACACATGTCCGTCACACACACGCACACACACACTGGTTGGCATTGATTGTGTAAACCCACATCTTCACATGCATTAACCCAATGAGCGAATCCTACACATGGAACTAAAATATCAAAATGTATCATGTACAAAAAGCAATGAAATTAAAGCATAACACAATAGCAAACATGAAATGAAAAGCATGTGCAAAAGATGAGTAAATGAAAAGTATAACCAATCCAAATAAACCAGACTGAAAAATAGTCAAAACTCTCCCTCCACCAACGCAAATCCAAAGGAAATGTAAAAAGAAAAATCCATTAATCCATGGTGAAATCAAAAGAAAAAGTGCCTCTTCTGCCCGCTGCCGATCCGCATCTATGGCCTGGCCCAACTGCTGCCACACGGAAGACACTTGCAATCCTGGGTCCTCCTACCCTCTGGCCGATGCCTGCCCCTCCAATGTTGAAGGCCCCGAGCCATCATGGCTCCCACCTTGTTGCTGCTGCTGCTGTGCCTGTGCCTGTGCCTGTGCCCTGGCTCTTGCTGCCTGCACATCCTCCTCCGGCTGGGGTGCAGTTGTTGAGGTGGTCACTCCTGCTGGACGTCCGACTCCCGCTACTGTGGCAGTGATGTTTCCTCCACCAGCCTGGCCGCAGGGTCAGAGGCAGCTCCACAGGGTACCCAGGTGATACATGGGTGGGAAGATGGCATGGAGGATGACTGGCGCATAGGGGGTTTGGGTGAGGAGGGGGTCGGAACAAAGTCCAGCAAATGGAGGAATCCGGCCCTGGTGACCCATCCCAGTAGGTCAACACGGTCAACGAGGCATTCGAGATGACGTGCAGTGTCCTCACGAAAACACTGCAGGTCACCTCGCATAACCCGTTAATGCAACGCCATCCCACTCATGACAGGCTCAACCCGGTCCCGGATAGCCACGTCCGCAGGGAGAGGAAGGCCAGTTGTTGTAAACGGATCCCCTCCCTGAAAACGGGTCTGGATGTAGGCATCCCTGCTGGTGCAGGATGATGCAGTCACAGGATCGGGGACAGGATTACACACAGGCACCTCCGCGGCAGCCTGTGCTGCCTCCTGTCCCTGCCCCTGCACTGCACCACTAGCACCAGTGGAATCCCCACCTCCAGACCCCGTGTCTGTCCCTTCCACGGCCTCCTCCTCCACCAAACCCCCCACCAACCTGGATGACTCCGTGCCATCTTCCTCCGTCGGACCCTGTGGGGTCTCAGCTGCCCCTTCTGCTGCCGAGGAGTCCAACTCCGACCTCCGCCTCTTGGACCTACCCTCGGCAGCTGCGGCACCGGATTCCTCACTCCCTGACGAGATGACAACCTGGGAGGGGAGCCGGGCCTTGCGTCTCCGGCTGGCGGTGCGATCCCTGCCACCTTGCTCCACAGCACCCTCTCCGCGCTCTTCATCAGTTGACGCTGCAGACAGGGAGAGATAGGGCACAGGCATCAGGGCACTGTACAATGGACTAATACACACATGACAGTTGCACATGAGTGGCAGTGCAAAACTTCAGACATGCCATCACAATCCCCAACACATTTGTCATTTCAACTCACAGACATGAGCAATTCCACAGCAATATTGCACCAGGCAGCACCATCCATACACATACAACAGCATGAGCAGCCAAAGGTGAGCATGACATCACTTGAAACACGGGGAGTGCACAAGACATGCACACACGCCACCACACTTACATGCATGTGTACATATCCACCAACTGTCGCAGTGGTGAGATCGCCATCCATGTCACATCTGGCATTCAGCCTTCTACATATCAGTGTCAGATGCATCAATGTTGCATCACAGTTGCACACTTGTCAAATACACACACATGCACATGCACACAGTGCAGATACAGGAAGATGGAACCAACATCCATGTGTGACACCACAACCATGCCAACGTACATGCACAGTAATTCAAACATGTGTGCTCCCACATCTGCATTTGGCCATGCTTACCCACACATACACCATCCATGTGTCTCCCACATGAGAGGACTTGCATGTATCAGCCTCACGCCCCTGTACATTCACATCCATACATGGCCCTACAAAAACACATGTGCAACCTACACACTACTGGCACATCACGACACGCACAGCGTCCAATCAGTATGCATGTACACTTACCGCTCGACTCCAGACGGGTCTGCCTCTCAAGGACCTGGACGTAGAGCGCTGGGCATATGAGTTCCAGGACCCTCATTTGGTGGTCGGACAGGTGGCCCTGGCGCCCCTTAGAATCCGCTGCCTTCAAGAGGCGCTGGCCTTGTCGAGGGTCCTGGACCTGAAGTCCTCCAAGCGCTTCTTGACATGTTTGAAGTCGCGGACTGCCACCCCCTCCTCATTGATGGCAGTCACGATGTCCATCCAGATCCTGGTCCGTCCTTCATAGTCGGCGCGCAAACTTCCAAAGAGGGCATCATACTGCCCCAGGACTTGCTCCACCAGGACACCAACTTCCCTGGCACTGAAGCTGGTGGCCCTCTGCCTCTCTGGCTGGGTGTTGCCAGTGGTTTCAGATGGTGGTGTGCCCAACATGGCAACCCCAGAGGCAGGTGTGGATGGGCAACTGGGTCCTGGGGCTGGGCTGTGGAGCGATGGTATCCCAGTCGGGAGTCTTCAGTTCCAGCAGGGGTGGTCACAACAACTGCACCCCTGCAGATGGCTGATGTGCAGGCAGCAAATAGCAGGGCACGTGGGCAGCAGGCAGGCAGCAGCAGATGGCAGGTGGGAGCATGCTCGGGGCTCTAGGGGCAGTAATTCGGCCTTCTGGGAAGGAGCGTGGTCTTCCGTGTGTTGTTACGTGGCCAGCTAGATACGGAGTGATTTGGCATGTGAAAATCTTGCACGTCTGCGTGTAATTCGAGGAAAGGCCCTTAGTGCGTAAGCGTGTCTGTGATGTTACGCGTGCGGGCATTTCCCTCGTGACGTGGGCATAGTGGATCAGGGCGCATGAAAAAACTGCACGTCCGCGTGTGAATGCGTGTAATCCGAGGAAAGGGCCTATGCGTCTGTGACATGACGCACAAGGGCGTTTCCCTCAACACGGGTGCATGTTCATCGTACACGTGCAAAAACTGCACGTCCGAGTTTCAGCTCGTGTAATTGGAGGAAAGGGCCTAAGCGCGTACACACGTAAGTGACGTTGTACGTGTGGGCCGGTTTAAAAGGTACGTGTAGGACGCCATTTCCTTGTACGTGCTTTTCGTGAAGAGCGAGTGGGTGAATTCTGTACTTCTTGTCGGTTCACACGCGATTACTTCACAGCTTTTCAAGTTCATACTCCCTGTTACCTCTGAAAGCATTCACTTTTTTTAGTTGGGCCTGTTTCCTCAAACAGCGTTCACTTCTTCTTTTGTCCTGTCTCCTCAGACAGCGTACAATTCTTTTGGCGGGGGTGATGCCAACGCGCACACGCGCATCTTTTTCACGTTCTTTTTCCAGGCAGATGGTGAGTAGCGCACGTATTTACCAACTGTGCTTGCCCCGTGTGTCGCGTACCCCTTCAGAGGTCATTGTAGGCTGCGTGTATTACGCGTACGCTTCATTTTGTGTTTCTGGGTGCCACAGCGTAGTGTGGGTTCATTTTTGCACGCACTTGGTCTACGAGGGATTGCATGCACGTTACTTTTTGTTTTCGGGGTGCCTGTGCGTTGCGTGACCCGTCATCTTCCCCCAGGGTCACAGACAGCCTTGCTAGAGCACATGGGTACGAATTCCATCTAGTACCCTACCCCTTTCACCCCCAATTGCCCAGGAAAATCGTTTACTGCTACTCCCATTTGCACAAGAACATCAGTGCCATGGTTGGGAGGCTACCAAGTGATAAGGGAGGCAAAGGTGGCTGACCTCCAAAAGGTGGGCGTGGTGGGCGCGGTAGGGGACGTGGCCAGGATTTGCAGGGTGCCCCTAGACCCCCATGTGTGGAGGAGCAATCAGGGACACCGATGCCCCCCCATGGTTGTGGGAAACGTAGCTGACACCCTTCCAGCTCAGCCCTTGTTGGACCAGCCCATTGTGGCACCTGAATCGGCACAGGATGACTCCCAGGCTGACTTCCAGGTCAGCAAGTCTAAGCCACGTGTGGCGGTGCAAGTTGGTGTCACCAGGCCACGTGGATCTGGGGCAGCTATGTCATCTGCTGCCCCAAGTAGGCAGGGAGAGGAGGCTGCAGGGGCAGCTGCAGCTCGATCCACTCCAGCTCTGAGTCTCCCAGCCGGGACAGTGTCGGTCCCGGTCCATCATACCGACGTTGCCCCTGCCAACATCACCCTGCAGCCAATGCCTGCACCAAGACCTATGGTCATTGTGCATTTGCACACTCCTAGTGCCCAGTCCACCGGCGCTACTGCCCCTACTGACCAGAGCAGCGTAAGCCACTCAGGATCCGCACCACCTTTGAAAAAGAGGAAGAAGGGTGCTCTGGCACAACAGGCTGAGACCCCAGACACGGCTACACACTCCGGCACGTCAAGGAAGCCTAGCTTTAATGACGCCGAACTTGATGCACTTGTGGCCTATGTGTCAGCACATATCCGCGAAATGGTGGTGACTGCAGGGTGCAAGACCACACCTGGTCAACGTAAGGCACACTGGCAGACCATCGCAGACATCATTAGTGCCCTTGGATTTGTGTGGCGCACAGCTGATGATTGCTACAAGCGGTGGAATGACCTGAAACGCAGAGCAAAGAACAAGCTGGCCTCAAATCATGCTTCTACTCTGGTGACTGGCGGTGGGTCTCCACAAGAGGACAACCAACTCACTGAACATGAGTCTGTTGCTGGAACCTTCGTCACAGAGGAACAGATCCAAGGTGTGGGAGACCTACCAGATTACGACGCATTGTCCGGTGAGTGCCCATGCATGTGTGTGTAATCCATGTGTATGTTGTGTGGGTGACAGGTTCTGATTGAGTGCCAGGTGAGATTGTGTGCACCTGAGTGCTATGGGTCACCCATGTGCTTCCTCCAAAACATTCACTGGCCTTGGATTTGGGTATGACAGTATCCCGTCTGCCCACAGTAGCCATTTAGCGCCACATTACTGCAGTTGCCCTTGAACTGTCATCTTGCAACAACATTGTTCAGAATTTTTCAGTGTTCATTCAGGCTGATTTTTTCAATTCTCCCACTTTTACAATGCATTTCATTTTTCAGCCCTATTGTCACATATGTGACATGCTTCTGTCATTGATTACACCCCACATTGACCCACATTTGTTACCTTGTTATGTGAATGATTAGATCATTCAGGCCGATTGAGTATTGGCCTGCTCACATTGATTTTTGGTGCCTGTTTGTATGTGGTACATGATAGTTGTTTCCTGTCAAGTTTAAGTGACCAACCATTGATGTGTACATCTGCCTGCAATCACTGTATTCTTGTACACTGGATGTGTTGCAGTGAGTGGCACATGCGTATTTTGTCACACTATGTAGCATTTTTCATCTCATCATGTCCATCTCACATGGATGGCTGACAGTACTCATTCACTGACATATGGCTGTACTTGTGGAATGTACCATGGCTATGCTACATGCCATCTGTGTGATGGCATGTGTCATGTATGTGCATTGGACATGCCACTCACAGGCTAATGTGTGATGCCAGTGCTACCCAGCATGCAGTAAATGTCTTGCTTTTCCATCTTGGTGTCATCAGTGTGTGCTTTTTGCCTCCCCTTCCAACTCATTGACAGTGCATGCATGCCAGGGTTATAGTCATGTGGGACATGTGTTATTCATGTACTGGATCTCTGCCTTGTCAGGCCTATGTGTGTGCTATGGTGCTCATGCCTGTTTCCATTTGTTGTCTTTCATGTTTTTGCTGGTGATGACGCACTTGATGCTGTTGAGGTGGAGGAGATGGTGCAGACCCAGGAGGAATCTCCGGCACGACCAGGCACCAGTGGGGGACGTGGTGTGGTGGTGGGTGAAAACCCTTTGTTACTGCAGAACATACTGTCCAGGGTTGTCTCTGGGTGCACCTCCCCAGACCTCTATTCATGTGCTGAATCGGATGATGAGACTTATGTGCCGTCGCAGGTGAGTGTTTCTGGCTGGGATTCTGTTCTGTCCAACCCACCTGCACCAGGGGTAGAACCCTCTATGGGGATGTCAGTGTTGGTTACTCTGCCTTTGGCGGTTACGGATGCAGGGTCACACTCCACAACATCTGATCCTGTTCCTGGGCCAGCAGATCAGAGGGGGAATGCAGTCCTGCAGCCTCAGGCAGTGCCAGCACAGCAAGGTGCAGATCGCCTTGCTCCAAACAGGTGTGGTGCCCTCCGACGCGGTGGCCGTACGCCACCAGGCAATACTGTATGGGAGAACTCCATGTACGGTATGGCAACCCAACAGGCAGCATCAGTTGAAATGATGGCACAGGCAATGGAGAGGGTGGCCACTTCCATTACCCCCCAGAAAGGCAGATGGAGCAACAACTGCAGGCAACAGACTCCATTTGCCAATCACACAGGGAAGACATGTTGGCGTCCAACAGGGACCAACGGGCGGCACTGGAGACTCTGCGGGAAACCATTTCTATAGAGTCACAGGGCCACAGGGAAGCCCTGAGGGAAGAACTCCATAACCTCAGGGAGACTCTTGTTGAACCTGAGGTTTCCACAAATTTGAGGACAGAACAGCAGTTGGAGCGGCTCACACGTTTGCTCTCAGCTGAGCTGCAGGCAACTCGGGAGGAGATCAGGGCATCACGGGAGGCCATGCATGCAGAAATGCAGGCAACCCGTCAGGTGCTGCATGGGGATCTCCGTACCATCATCCTCCAGAACGAGACCTTCCACACCTGCATGCTTGCTGCCATGGAGGACCATACCAGGGCTTTGCGTGGGCTCCCTCCCATAGCACCACAACCTCCTGATGCAGCAGCAGAGGGTGATGAGAGCGACAGCAGCAGTTCTCCCACAATAGTTTAGCCGTGCAGGCCATGAGCCCATGGAGGTGTTTTTTTTTTGCAACATCCACACAGGTGTGTGTTGGTGCGCACCCTGTCCTCGGACCTCCTGGGTGCCCCCCCTCACTGGCCCCTACATGGACATTTTTTATTTTTTTATTTTTTACAGTGTGTTGCCTTGTGTGGCTCCCGTGGGCATCCACTGTGTATTCCGGCTGGGCACATGCAGGCTTGTCCTGTGTTTGGTTTAGATGCTTGGATTCCTGACACACACACCCCTCCTGCTTCCCGTTTCCATGGGCTCGCAAAGGGTGTGACCAAGTGAGAGTGACTTACACAGTGATATTGGGCTCCCATGAGCTGTGTGGGCAGTCTGTAGTCATAACTGTGTGGACATCCCTAGTGGGGTTTGTTTTTGTATTGAACACTGCATGATGTATTGATATGTGCTTGTGCATCCATGTCTTCCTCCTTATTCGCAGGTACCTTCTTCATGTCTTCACAAGGCCATCTCCTTTGCAGATACAGTTCATGTTGTATGCAGTACACTGACACATTTGCCTGACAGCAACACTCTGGAGTTGGAAGGGGTCGATGTGCTGGCTTATTGAGGTTGTATGACTTACATTACTTTGAGTTTGTACTGTCATATTTTGGCAATGATTCATGCTGTGTTGCTGTATTGTGTTGCTGGTAAGTATTTGGTCATGTGTGCTGTTTGTTATTGATTACTGGGAGCATATTGTCTGTGGCCTGTTTCCATTTGGGACAGTGCACTTTGTGACACTTGTGTCATGTGTTGTGCATTCCTTTGTTTGCTTTCACATTGCAGGACATGCCATGGTGTGTTGGGTGGCGGAGATGGGGAGGGGTTGGGTGACATGGCGCTATTTTCATGTTGTATTTTGCAAGGGGGTAGTCATTCATGCAGCATGAATGTGTGTCTTTTTGTGACACAGCATTGGTTGTCTTTGGGTAGGTAGGGATGCACACTATCTAACACTTCCAGGTGACCAATCTCAGGCTGTTATGGTTGTGACAGTTGACTGTCCCTTATGTCATCATCATTGATTGTCAGCTGGTATGTGCCAGGGCTGTGTGCACTCCACAGGGGTGTGATTTTAGGTGAAGTAATTAGCCACCAGCTGCGTACGGGCTGCCTCACCACGTGCCCTTTCCCCTCCAATGCGCAGCGGCCGTGCTTGTGGTTGGGGATGTGGGGGCACCACCATGTCCACCGGCAGGCCCCGGCGTGTTGCAACGTTGTGCAGGACACAGGCTGCCACTATGATCCTGCACACTACTGGGGGCGTGTAGAGCAGCTGCCCACCAGAGCGGTCAAGGGAGTGAAAGCGTGACTTGAGCACTCCGAATGTGCGCTCCACTATGCCCCGGGTTACAATATGGACTGTGTTGTATCTTACCTCGGGTGGTGTGGTGGGGTTCCGAATTGGCGTCATCATGTGGGTGCTCAGAGGGTAGGCACTGTCCTCTGGGGAGGTGATGATGGGCATCATTAGTGGGGTTGTGACATTACTCAGTATCTGACATGCATGCATGTGCAGGGGCATTTATACTCACCAAGCAGCCATGTATCGCCATGCCGCCCAGCTTCTGGGTCCCAGGTCATTCTGTAAATGAAGCTGTCATGGGTGGATCCTGGATAGTTGGCATATACTGAGGTAATGATTCCCTTGGCATCACATACTACCTGCACGTTGATGGAATGCCAGTGCTTGCGGTTTCTGTAGATGTGCTCAGTTGCCCTGGGAGGACGTAGAGCCACATGGGTGCAGTCAATGGCACCTAGCACTTTGGGGAAGTGTGCCACCCAGTAGAAATCCTGGACGACAGCCTGCCTTTCTGCAGATGTTCTGGGCAGGTATATGTGCCTGCGGACTGATGGGCGTGCAGTCATGATGGCAAACACCTGGTGCAGGCAGCGTGACTGCGTGGCCTGTGACACCCCCCTCCACTATGGCACTTGTCCGCTGAAATGAACCAGTGGCCAAGAAGTGCAGTACATTGAGCACCTTTTCCAAGGGGCTGAGTGCTTGGGAGCACAGGGTGGGTGATGTGAGGTCATCCTCCCACTCACTCACCAGGTCGAGTATTATGTGAGGTGGAAACCTGTACCTCCTATACACCTGGTCATCAGGCATCCCAAAAAGGCTGGTTCTGGGTGTGAAAATTCTGGCCCTGACTATCCTCCTCCTCCTGCGGTATCCCACGACCACTGCTGCAAGGAACAGTATATTCATCTTAGCGTCTGAGCTTGTTTGTTGTTTGTGTGCACTTTTATGCTGCGCGGGTCCACGTACGCCTGCTTCCTGCTGGTGTACGTGTTTCCGGATTGGCACGTCTTTTTTGGCGCATGCGTTAGCCCCGTTCGATTCCATGAACACGTGTTGTAGGCGCGCGTGTGGGCGTTCCGCGCATTTGCCTCATGTACTTCCCCCGTGACGCCCAAATTTTCACGCGTTGTTCCCCATTCCGCGTGTTACACCCCGTGTTACGCCTACTTTTGTTGGGTGCGCTGCACTATGTGCGCTTTCGCTGTGTGCGTAGCGCATGCTGTTTGAAGACGTGTGCACCAGCGTGCGCCACGCAGGATTTTAGCGCACATCCATGGATTTACACGCACACAGACTTGAATCGCTGTGCATGGGTTTTGCTATGATTTTCACACTTGCGCTGCGATTCGCACGCTTTTGCACGCTTGCGCGGAAATTTTCAGCGCACATTAATTCCATGAATCCGCCTGAAAATTTCAATTTTAGTTTGGAGAATAGCACACAATTATTTGTATTTCATCCACTGCTGCAGTTTATCTTCATGCTAAGAAAATGGACATTGCCATAGTGTAATAGTAAGCAAGAAGCCTTGAGAAGGGAAACCAAGGCTGCAATGCTGACAGGCACTGTAATACAAATCTGTGCAAGTCCAAAGGGTATTTGTTTGTCTCAGAATCAAGGAAGTCGCAGCAAGGGCAACTACATGGCTCGAAAGCAGTCAAAGAGGATAAGCTATGTACGCAGGACATATTTCTATTAGATTAAGTAAAGGAGTGAATAATTGCGAGTGCCAAGTATTGTTCAATTAAAGATGCGGAAAGCACATGCAGAATGGAGCAACCAAGTCTCCAGATGCCAAGGAGAGTAATAGTACCCAATATAATTGAATCAAAGAACAAAATGGACAAAATATTGGTCTTCTCACGCATGATTCAGGACTGAAAAATAAGGCCTATTCATAAGGCTTCAGACGAAGATAGCGATGCACCTTCACTCCCCGTCTCACTAATGAAGCAAAAGCCGCTGCTGTAATAAAAGCTACCAGTAGGTGGCTTTTGCTTTATTAGTGCTGCGAGGGCAGAGATTAACTCAAGCACAGGAGGCTCATCCATTTCACAAAATGGACGCCTCCTAGTTCTTGATTTTAAAGGGGTTTAAACATGATTTGTGTAAAGTTTTACATGGGAACTTTCATTAAAAACATGTTTACTATACATTTTTTATTCTTGCCCATCTTTTAAGAACATAACATTTTTGAGCACACTGTTCCTTTAATGTTCATTTAATTTTTCACAACACTCCCTCTAACATTATGTTTGTAACCTTGAACATTATATACTCAATAGCAGAGCAGCTAGATTTGGCTGTGAGGCTGAAATGGCTGTGACGTCTGTCACTCAAAGTGGTTTCCTCTATCCAAAACTGGGAGACTTGCAGAATTATTGAATACGAGGGGCATACCAGTCCCAAAATTCAGACATCCTTACAGAATTATATATATATATACATATATATATATTGGATTTTTGACCTAAGTACCCCATCAAGGAATGGCATAGAATGTATCCCATTGCCAAAGCCAATCTTTTCTAGCATCCTCCATGGATGAAATGGCTTTCCCGCCTCTAAAAAGGCTGTGGTAACATTATGCTAATGTGTCAATAGCAACATTGTCTTAAACAGTTGCCTGATGTTTAGTTGCAAGTGGTGAATGCTTAACTCGCCTGGATGGCCTCCTACCTCTGTGAGCGATTATTCTCCATCTTCTGGAATTTGGAGGCGATTACTTCCACCCCTCTCTGTGGTGGAGTCTGCCCAGGAATCTATCCTTGGTCCTCATATCCTCCTTCACAAACTCATATCCTCTTTCAGATTCTTTTACCACCTCTTTTGGCGATATATTCACATTTTTTTTTCTTTTTAACTCATTTACCTCATTTAACCTCAACCTCTCTTTAAGGAACTTCAACTGTCTATACGCCACCCGCCTCTGGATGGCTCTTTGCTGTCTGATGATTCCCTGGCCAGAATGCTACTCCCCTCCTCCTCTCATCCATTTCCTTTCCTTCTGACCTCCTCTGCCCTTCTCACACACCACGGAGTCCTTTTTGGCAGCCCCCTCGACTCTAGCAGTTTATCACCTCGAAGTAGGATTCCAGATACGATTTTGCAATGGTAGCATTTTATTCCAAATTCTTTGTAGCTTTGAGTAAAATGTTTTTTTATGGTGTAAAAAATGAATTCCACTACCAACAGGCAGATTCCTTTTAAGCGAGTAAAAACCGATTTTTTCTCTAAAACTGATATCTATTTTTGCAATCCACACTTCTTTGCATTTAGTCATTTATGCACATTAAAATATGCATTGCATGTTTACCTTAAAGTTCATCATCTTCAGATCAGGCCTTAATAATGTTAGAGTACCTTCCTGGGTATGCAGTGATTATATCGAATACAAAACAACGAATGAAAAAATAACAAATGAAAAAACAACTAATGCCAAAATAACTCTTTTTTTTTTTCAACTAAAAATGGGGCTGTGAGAGGGAATAGTGGTTTTGGGGATGGAGGAAAAGTATTAAAAAAAGTGGGAATTTGGGAGAGAACCCTCCTCCCCAAAAAACAATGAAAAAGAAATTCGTTATTTTGGAATTAGCTGTTTTGTGTTCGTTATTTTGGAATTAGTTATAATTATATGTAACCACCTTCCTGTGCCACTGCTATGCTGCTAAACCTCATATAATCATTTCCGTGAAGGTGTGTGTGGAAGTAAGGAGCAGTAAGAGGCAGGCTGGTATATGTCCTTTTTTTGCTATTTTCTGTTGGCAGTAGTTTAACTTTTTTTGGGGGGCTGAGGGGGTGATTTGCATTTTTTTAGGGAGTGAAAGTTGCTGGCATGCTGCCGATCTGTAGGGTGGCCTCCACCCCGAGTGCCGCGTAGCTTAAGCTCTTTAACATCTGGAAATTCCTCCTCATCTCACCTACCTCCCACTATCATTGCCACCATATTAGTCACTCACCTTGATAACTGCTTATGGCACCTCCTAGGCCTTCCTCTCAGCCCTTTTACACCTTCAACAAGATTCTTTGAAACACACAACCCCATCCACTTGCTACTCAAGGATAGAGTTTAGGAAGTTATGCTCTTAATAGCATATTAATAGAGAATACTGGTTCTCTGGCCTCCTGGAGAACCAGGGGCCCTTGTAGTAATTACCTTCCAGTTGCATGCCCTCCCCATGCAAGCAAAATCAAATAGAGATGTTCCCGGTTCTTGCATATCGAGACTAGCCCCTCCACAAGGGGGCGAGGTATTAGAATCTCTCTTGAAACAACAAAAGTGTTCCCTGAGTTAATCATATGCATATTACATTTGTAGGGAGGCAGGCTTGTTAGCAGGTGGCTCTTTCTTCTGATCAGTCGTTAACAGTACGGCAGTCCGGAAACAAGGGTGTCGGAATGAGTATGATAGGGGGGATCGAACCTGTCTTGCTCTGTGTCATCTTGCTTCCAAGGCAAGCACGTTGCCCCTGAGCTATCCATCAAAAACAATTCAGCAGTTACCGGACTAAGTTACACTTTGTACATTCAAAATACTAGTTCTTTGCCCAACTGCCTGTCTCTTAAGCTAGAGACAACTTGAAAACAATGAATTTCATTATATACATCTGGAGGCCATTCCACTTAATGGAATTCCAGGCGTGAGGGTGGCTTGTGTCCTGGATGTGGCAAATCTTGTGCCAACATCCATGTATTTCAAGGAGCCTAGGACCTATTTGTGTTCAAAGTATTTGTGATTCATGACTTGTATTCTATTCTGTTCTGCTAAAATACTGCTCAGTTATATAATTTGCTTGTTATCAAATAATAAATAATAATAATAATAATTTGGCATTTTATATAGCGCTACGAACCCTCAGGTATCTAAGTGCTGTTTATTATTACCCACGGTGTGTGGTGCTCATTTATCAACCTCGGAAGGATGAAAGGCTGAGTTTGGCCCCGCCGGGCACGAATGTCAAAGTGAGCGCTCTCAAAGCGAGCACTCTACTCGCTGTGCCACTTGACCGGCTGTAAATCACATTTTTTGGTTGAGTTTCTTCCAGAATGAGTTCATTGTGTTTTGCATAATATTCAAACCTGAGAGGGTAGGGGAGGGTGTCATATTGTAAAAGGGCTGGTCCCAGAAGTGAGCAAACACCCTTCATACAACAAGCGGTATCGTGGCGGGAAAACCTCCAGCAATCCGCTGGAGGTGTTTAGTCCACATTACAGCCAATAAATGGAGGATTTTCCACAGGTGGAATTACCTGCTCCCAATATGCCTTTCCACCAGTCATAACCTGGTAGATTTACCATGATTACGGCAGGCGGTAACAAAAAAGTAGTTAATTGGACACCGCACCACCAGAAGCCAGAACACGTGCAGACTTGAAATCCGCAGCTGCAAAAAGGAAAGGACCAGAGAACACGTCTTCCCTGCCTACGCCCCAAGACTATGGAACCTCCGCCCCGTCAGCATCAATCTCGCCCCCATGCTCCTACAATTCAGAAAAAACTCAAGACCACCTCTTCATGGAGTCTCTCCTCCTCAACGCCTAGGCCATCACGTCGCCCCTCGCGCCACCTGACTCGCTAGGCAATGCCTGCCCCTCTCCTCCCTGCCACCCTGGACAGCTGTACCCCTTGTCTGTTCCCCTCTCTATCCTAACCCCGCTGTATATCTGTTCTGTTGTTACCACTGAAAAGTGCTCCGTTATGCATCTGTAATGTTGCACACCTAGCAGGTGGTGGAAAAGGAGCGCAGAGGGGACATGCGCAACATAAAATTATAGATAGGTAGTGCGCAACTACAGAGTGGATCCCACCTCGGTGCTCCGTTTGGCATCATAGACAACCCAAACTTTGCTTTCGTCATCTATCAGATGTTAATGGGAACCCCCGAGTGGAATATATCCCCAGAGTTGATAGGTACCTGTCCACAATTTTATATGTAGTAGCGTTAATTGTGACTTTTGCAGACAGGCTTATCTGTTGTCGGACAGGCAGCCCAGGCTCTGAAAACAGCAAATCCTGCTCACCAAAATCACAGTTAATGGTTTCAGTACAGGGGAACGTTTGTCCTGGGTGCTAATACTGCTTATTTTATTAAAACTACAGCCCTTTCACTATTTTTTAAAGTCCCCAAGATTGAGCAGAATTTGACTGGAGACTCCCGTGGGCAGTTAAAGGGGTTCTTTGGCCAAGTGAAAGTGATGGTTATTGGGGTCAAGGAAAGGAGGAAAAGAGAAGGGAAGTGGAGCGGAAAGAGGAATATATGGTAGCTTGGGGGAGTGGGACTATAATGTGGCTTGCATCAGCCATTATCAGCCCATGTTCCTAGCCTTCTGATTGGATGGCAGCAATCCCATGGGGGCTAATGTTGTTTAGAGGCTTCTGCTGCTGGTGCACATTCATGTGGAGAATAGCTGCCTTCAGGTCACCATAGCGACAAAATAGGTACTTGATATTAGTCCCAGGCGGATACCTGACACCGAACAGCACAGGTTCGATCCCTGGGTCCACGCTTAGAAACCTCTGGGTATTAAGTGCCTTATAAATAACCTATCATGTAGGCGTTCCATCTGTTTTACCTTTATGAATGCAGCACCACTGAGGTGAGGTGTGCTACACACTTGGGCACAGTGCATGCACGCCTTTGCTCTCACTTGCACTTCTGTTGGGCAAAATCAGATTTTGTCACGAATTGCAAACACCATTTAAGGTTCAATTGGGAGTGCAGCACTTGACCTCCGAATACAGACCTGAGGCCCCAAGGCCCAATCCTCAAGTACAAATGAGCAGTGTAGCAATGAAACAGGCACTCCTACGGACAACATAAAGGGGGCAGACCCCTTGATTTGTAATTCTTGCCTACGTTCTTGTCCTTGATTTGAGGAACATGGGTATGTCACATCACTGGATACCAGTGTCACCACTTGTGTTGCCGTGCCTGGACTTGATCATCTGGCCTGCATGTTGCACATGAGTTTTAGCAGCGGAGGATAGCTCAGGGGCAACGTGCTTGTCTTGGAAGCAAGACGATGAAGAGCAAAACAGGTTTGATCCCTGGGTCCGCCCTTAGAAACCTGTGGGTATTAAGCGCATTATAAATAAGCCATTATTATTATGCACACATCACAGTGAGCTATCACACCGGCGTGATCATTCACTGCAATCCAGTGCACTTCATATCGGTTTTGAAAAGTGGGCGGATAGTGCCAGTCAGTGTAGGATGAGGGCTTTCGGGGATGGAGAGCGACAAGGGGTTCCTTGGAGGCTTGGCAGGGTGGAGTGGGGTTTCCAGGCTTCCATGGGCGTGAGGAGCTGGTCCAGTGTGATGTCCTTCCATGATCTGATAGGTGTCAGTGGGTCTTGGTGCGGGTGGAACTGCAGCAGGGCAGGTATGGTAGAAGGAAGAGTGAGATATTCACACTAGACCTTGTCCTTCAACTTTTGTCTATTGGTGGTCCCTGGGAACGATGGATGTGTGTCTGCTCCTGATTGTTATTTTGAGATGATGGGCAATATGAATGGACTTGTTGGGTCGTTGCAACAGTCTGATCCATTGCGTCTTATAGAATGGATAGTCCCCAGTCGTCTTGGTTCCTTAGCGGGGATGGTTAATGTAGTCCTCACTGGTCCTTTTGTGGTTCCTTCTCAGGGTTAGATGAAATCCTATTCTGGCCAGAAGAACTACAAGCAGGAGCAATTACTTCTATGCGCTATGCCCAAACGCGCTGTACAACTTGGCTCAGAGGCATTATGTAATGAAGGTAAAACAGGTCAAAGTGGGAAGTACATCTCCTTCGCCTGTATATTGGCAGCATCTGCTGAGGGCAGGCTATAGTCTCCAGAGCTGAGTCAGCAGCGTCAGCTTCCAGACAGCTGTTTGTTAAGTACCAAAATAAAAGGAACGTCCAAGCAAGGTTCTGTAAAAATACACCCACGACCCAAAACACAAACACTTATTAACATCACTAAATAATCACTTCTACAAGGAAAGCACACCGAAAACCTGGCTATATAGTATATATGCATATAAAATATTGTGGCCGAATCTTTTAGGAATTGTACTGCAGAAGGGAAAATTACACAAAATGGAAAAAGCACAAAAATGATGACTTAATATCAATCTGGCACCAGGTCGAATGTTGATCATTCGAGAAAGTTGGAGATGCCAATGAGTTTTGACGTGGGGCCTTGTGAATTGAAATGAAATGGCTGCCAGGTGAATTTAGGCCATGGTAGACTTCCCTGATTAAGAGCATACCTTCCTGAACTCTATCCTTGAGTAGCAAGTGGATGAGGTGGTGTGTTTCAAAGAATCTTGTTGAGGGTCTAAAAGGGCTGAGAGGAAGGCCTAGGAGGTTCCATCAGCTGTAATCAAGATAAGTGATTACTATGGTGGCTATGACATTTTTTTAGTGGAGTGGAAGATAGGTGAGATGAGGTGGAATGTCCAGATGTTAAAGAGCTTAAGCTACGTGGCACTAGGGGTGCACAGAGATAAGGCAATATGGGAGCTATGACCCAGGGGAGATCCTTCCCAAAAGAATTGAATTCCCCCCTTCATGCTTTGCTCTGTTCCAATGGAAAGCACGGCCTAGCAGATCTGCAGCAGCCAAGGGTGGGCAATTCCATAAGCAGACATGCCTATTGGATCCCAGATGAGGGCATGTTCTGTTAGGACTTAGCTTTAAATGGGGGGGGGGGCACTCACCACTCACTTGATACTTTTGGGAGATGTTGACAGCTCAACGTTCACTTCGATAGGGTTGAAGACATCTAGTTACGATGGGAGTTAAAGCGTTTCCTTCAATGGCCGCTGAGGAACACGGGGCCCTAGATAGTCGCAATGTGAAGATTGCCTGCAACGGGGATCCTGTGACCAGGACACTTACGGGGAAGCAGTGTGCCTTTAGGAGGCTTTGTTTACTTCATTCGTGTGTGAATTACACAATCGATCTCCAACTATTTGGGGCTCTTGCAGTACTTAATTTGTGGGCGAGGCGAGAGCATGCTAGGGCTCAGCCCCGATACTTATTTCTGAGCCCTGGCACTTATTTTGTAAGCTCAGCTTGATTATGTTGTAGTGTTTAGGCAACTTTATTATTTGAAATGTCAGTCAGTCATAGTAAAATAACAATCAAGAACAGTGCGCACTGGCCAAGGTCTCTGAATCCTGGGCTGGCTCATTGTTATTCACAGACCTGATGACCCAGGCTGGCAGGGCTATTTATTCGTTTTCATGATAAAACAATGAGATACAAACACTGAGATGCAAACACACAGTCATGCAAAATAATGCAGTTAGATCTGCATGTAACATTCCAAGGAAACATCATATTACTGCAATCAGACAGAATTTAAATTGGATTAACATCAAGCAAAGAATAGACCTCAAATCGCTTTCACTCACCCACAAGTGCCTCTATAACCAGGCACCCATATACCTCTGTGACACTTTTTAATGCCATACATCATCGTAACCTAGTAGAAGAGCGCTATCACACTGTGTCGTCATCTCACGGTTTACCCAACTACGGGCAGGTGGAGTCAGCTTCCCAGTCCTTGCTACGGAAAAATTTAATGTGCTTCCTATTTCCATTAGAGAAGAACCTTCCTTTTCGCTCTTCCAGAACAAGGTCAAAGCCTGGCTCTTGGATCAGGACCATAACCTACCCACCTAATAAAACATGCTTTATAACACTGAGGGTGCCCCTCTATTGCCACTACTGTATATATGCCCTTAAATTGTATATTATTTGCCATTGTCTGTATATATTTGAGCTTTTTTCTGTATCATACCACTTACTGTTATTTCTATCAACTTGTAGTGTTTTCAGTTGTACACTCATGACTGTAAAACATGCAAGTCCCAGCGCCCAGATGCCCCAAGATTCTGGCGGCGCAGTACAAATAAATAAATACAACTACTCCTGGGCACTGATGCTGACCATGCCCACACACTGCTCCACTCAACATGCATGACATTTCTGCAAATTCTCTAGTGTAATAATCAACAGGGTGGGTTGCCAACAACAGGACAGTCACCAGCCTGCAGCCCCAACACGGGGCAAAGTCAGGGAAAAGACCAATATCGAAGAGGGGAGCCAGCCACGAGTGCCAACCTAAGCAAGACGATCTTGCAGTGTTTGATGGGCAACTTCTCCGTTCAGTAATGATTTTTCCTACCTTTGTCCAACAATGTACAATGAGAGGAAAGCATTTTTGCTCTTTGCTCCTGTGGTTAGATGGTTAACATGCTCCACTTGACACCGATGGCATTAGCGCAATGGTGTGTTTCACAGAAACACTTAAACATTCATTTTATTTCAAGACACATCTATTATGGTACGTTGATTTCGACCTCGATGAATCATTGCGAGTTGGAGCTTTAACCCCAAATATGTTGACACTGTATGGAGCACTTGGGTGGCACTGTACCGAGCAACAGTGGGTTGTGTCAACAGTAGACGGCGAGCTGCCCCTGAGCCCTCATGCAACAAAGTTATTGTGCCCCGGCCCTTATTTTCGTACAAATTAAGCACTGGGCTGTTGTACTTGACCCCCGAAACACACTTTACAGCTCAGAGACAATGCACCTGGCCCAGTTGTTGCTCAGCATTTCAGCAAGAAGCACTTAAGGCAGTTTTGAGACAGCAAGCTGCATATGGACTCCCCGATTGAGCCGCCAGATGTTTCACGCACCTGATCCCGTTCCGCGACATTTTCAGCGCATGCGTTTAGAGCGAGCAGAGACATCCTGTTCAAAGTAGTCAACACGGGTTGAACCTTTCTCGGCCGCTCATCACATCAAGATGGCTGGACTGAATCTTCTGCTTCTGCTGCATAGCGGGGCACCAGGGAGACCTGTCTGATGCTGTCAACTCTTCTAATAGACGCAGGTAGTCAACTTGTGGACTAGGCCAGAGGCCCTTTCCCAGGCATTCTTACGTACTCTGTACCGCTGGCCTTTAACATTTATCCTACGTTCTAATTAGGACCCATCTCCTACCTTTCCAATGACATTATAAAAGTAGCCATTTCGTTTTTTTTCCCTTTTTATTCACATTTGCCTAAATGTTCCCCTCCTGCACAGCCCATATATCCATTTCGACTGAAAAGGGCGAACAAAAAAAGCTGAATGCGCATTTGGTGCGCATTCGGCGTGGTAGAAAAGACTGAAGCCCATAATACTGCAGAAGGGAAGTGGGGGTTGCAGGGGTATCCCCCGATCCCCTAATATGGTACTACGGGTTGCAGGGGTGTCCCCTGCATACATTAAATGCGCAGCGGTGGACAAACAACCAAAATCACAAAATCTCGAGTTAAAAAACGCGAACAAGTCGGCTTCACAATTTTGTAACTCAAGCTTTTGGGATTTGGTGTTTCACCGTAGATCCCATACATCTCCAGTTTGCATTCCCTGTGTGTTTTCCTTAGAGGGGTGGGTTTTTAGTGTTTTTGATTGTTATTAGTGTTGCGTAAAGTACTGCTTTTCATACAACCTTGCTTGAACATTCCTTTTAGTTGGCATTTACTGTGCTGAAGTGTATGGCTTTCAGAGGAAGCCATTAGCAACCATTTTCCTTTCTGAATGTTGCATTCTTCAGCTGAAATGTCACGGCAGGGGATTATGGAATTCATAATCAACTGCAATGACATCATAGCAGAAGGATACCGCATTGTCTCTTAATGTGGGGTGAGGGGAGAGGAAACTTGGGTCCTCATCATCAGTTTGGTGTTGCAGCAAAATAGAGGCAGAAACTGAGTTATCTCTGCTTTTACCACATCGCCAAATTCCGACTTCAGCGGTGTTGTATGAAGGGTGTTTGCTCACTTCTGGGACCAGCCCTTAATGACACCCTCCCCTACCCTGTATCAAAAAGGAGGAAAATACTGCTAAATGTTGACACCTTGAGTGCTGCCCTGGTGCAGAGATATAAGGTATCAAACAGTGGGTTTGGAGGAAAAAGAAATCCCAGGGAAAACATGTGTTGTATGCCACAAAACACAAAGACAGAGCCTGTGGTTATATCAAAAATGTGAATTATTATTGTTCCAAATAGAAATGATAACTACAGGACAAGACACATGAATCCAAAAATAAATTCATACGATGGCATAAATCTCAATCAATGCAGAGTAGAGACAGCTGTAGAGTTATGCGTCGACAAGACCCAGTGCTGAAGCAGTGCCCGTGACCTAGAGTGTGCTCCTATACAGGGGTGCTGCTAGGTCTGGAAAAGATCCAGGGCTGCGCTACTGTCAGAACTAGGCCCAGCTAGCCTTTTGGTTGTAGTTCCTGAGCTTCAATCCGGGGCTACAACCAAAAGACCGGGGCTTTAGCCCCCTCAGCCCCCCCACACCCCTAGCAGCGCCTCTGGTCATACAGAGTACAGAGAATAAGACAGAATGCAAGAACCATAAAGAATATTTAGAGAGCAACTGTCTACGATTACATGATATGATATGATAGGTTATTTATAACGCGCTTAATACCCAGAGGTTTATAAGCGCGGACCCAGGGATCGAACCTGTGGTGCTCCGTGTCGTCTTGTTTCCAAGGCGAGCACGTTGCCCCTGAGCTATCCACCCGAGACTTAGCAACGTACCAGCACCCTTTCCGGATGACCATACTCCAACAATGCCGGTGGGGGCCACGGATCCCCTGGCAGGTCTGACCTGCCGGGAATTCTGGCCCCTTCCAACATTGTCTCCACTGAAGCACTGTTAGCAACGGTGCCGGTGCCTCGGGGTCCCCATTCCAGTGGAGTCGAATGCGACTCCACCGGAATGGAGACTTACCGTTTCCGCCGCATGACAACCCGGTCCGCCACCACTTGCAATATTCTGGTTGCACCGGGATATCAAGCGGCGGAAACAGTGTTACGAGGTCAGATCCCGGCGGGTTACCGCTGACCTCGTAATGAAGCCCAATGGCTATATCTTTATTTCTCTCTCTCTGCATCACAGTATCTCATTTAGCAGAACATTTATTTGTTTTTAGCTCTGACCCATATTTATTTGGTTATAGGCTAGGACACTCCCAACAGAGCTGAGGGAGCATTGGAAAAGCCAACGGAAGTTAACATGGGGCTTTGTTCATTGAAATAAAACAGCAGGGTCTGGCGGGAGATTTAAAGCTATAGACGCTATAAATAGCAAACTGTTCTGCTGTCAACTCTGTGTTGTGTCTAGGCTGTTCTAACCAGGGTAGTCACGCAGGGCCCTCCTGAGTTTTGAGTTTAGAGTGTGCGTCTGGATTGGAAGGTGGACGCAGATAGCCTTGTTCTGGAGAGTGGTGGGAGTCGGTTGGCGAAAGAGTGAAAGGCAGAGAGCTGGGAGGAGGATGCTCTGGGGGTCTTTCTACCCACCTGTGCTCCCGGGTCCACCAGCCGAATACATCTACCAAAGCAGTCTTGCTGCGTCCTCACCTTACAATACACACATTCTTCAGTTCCATCATCTAGCAGGAATAGAGGGACAGGTGGACACCTGTACAATATTAGCTTGTCTCCCTAGGTTCTTAAAGGGAAACTACGCGAGGGGGACCGTATCAGACACGTGGCCAGTACACCTGCCTGCTGTGCCTTATGCCCACTATATGATATGATAGGTTATTCATAACGCACTTAATACCCAGAGGTTTCTAAGCGCAGACACGTGGATCGAACCACGTGTTGCTCCATGTCGTCTTGCTTCCAAGGCGAGCATGTTGCCCCTGAGCTATTCTCCCGAGACAATAAAGAAAAGGAAGTGCATTTGCTACACACTCACTGAGCCTGAAATCTCCTCTGTAACCACTTTGCAGCAGAGCATATGTGAAGGGGTTGTCTGTTTTTGCAGAACACACTTTCCTACAGAGAAACCATCTTCCCTTTCTACCAATTTGCATCACAAACATCAAACAAGCATTGGCAACGACAACAGGTTTAGCTTTTGTGTATCAATAGGACAGGCATTTGCCAGGCATGACATCATGGAATTTACTACCTGTGTCACCTGGTGGGAAATGGCATGATTCCTTGGACATATGACAGTAGTGCAAGGCAGATGCCTAAGTAGTGTGCCTATACAGAAGCCAGACCTGTTGGCTTTGTCACTGTGTGTATTATACAGAAGTTTAGTGCGAGGAACGAATATACATCATGTGGCTGAAGGCAGGCGTGACTACGACAATTTCATGATTTCAATTCAACCAATCCCTTCACCAGCCTGCATTGCAGTAACACAGGCAGGCCAGCGTTTCATGTTACTATTTGATACAGCTAGCTTAACGAGATCCCGGGGGAGAGGCGGGGTGTGTGGGGGGTGGATCGGGGGGATGTTTTGGGTGGGAATGGCCTTAGGGATTTGCACATGGACAGTCAATGGGAAAACAGTCAAAAAACAACCACAGACTGTGTGCCCCTTCTCACATGACATCTACCCCTTAACTCCACTCAAGTCCAATGGGTGTAAGCAAAACTACACAGCTCTGGACAGTGGACATTTGCAGGCTGCATTCTGTCACACATTTTTCTGCAGCCCAGTTTATTGTGGTGGGCAAATTTAGCAGTGAAGATCTGGTTCATTATTACTGAGCACATCAGCATCTCAAAACGAAAATCCCACCTGGCCTTTAGCCAATGTGGCCTGCTTCCCGAGTAAAACGAAATGGACTGAAATACGAATTGAAACTCTTTGATTGGACTTCACAAAGCATTGCAGTCCATTTCCATGACATCAGTTTAGTATTTTCTCTGGTGCAATGACTACAAGCAGGTGATCATCATACGGGTGTAAGCAGGATGAGAAATTATAAAGATGAAGGCATGAGCTGAGAGCCAAGACTTGGAGAATGTCTGATTCTGAACAATTAATATAAATGTCCAGCACTTCAGCGGTGGGTGCACAGTACATATTCCTTACGGCGATTGTCATGTTCGGGATGGACAGGCCAAAGGACCAAAGAGGATATTAATACTTCCAGGAAACAAGTACCATTTTAAAGCCCATACACCTGTCCGGCTCCTTGCACTTATCTACTCCCCACCCACCATCACCCTGACTTACTTTTACCTATGACATCGCTTAGAGTAAAGCCACTTCCACTGGGTCCTAAATGGCGCCATAAAACTGACCGCAAGCCCCACCAGAAAATGTAGAATTTGCCAACCGTTGCTGGAGACAGGAGGACGGGAACAGCCCTATGGACAAATAGCTTCAGAACACGCAACGGTAAACGTGCAAACCTGCATTGACTTCTTCACCAAAGGCTGCATTCCCAATGGCGCCTCTCTCCTGTTCAAGGAGTCTGGAAGCAGCCCTGTATCATACTCTGGGATGGTGTTGAGTCTAAAAGCAGCCCCGTATCGAACTCTGGGCTGGTGTTGAGTCTGGAGGCAGCCCTGTCTCATACATTTGGCTGGTGTTGAGTCTGGAAGCAGCCCTGCATCATACTCTGGGCTGGTGTTGAGTCTGGAGGCAGCCCTGTGTCGAACTCTGGACTGCTGTTGAGTCTGGAAGCAGCCCTGTATCATACTCTGGGTTGGTGTTGAGTCTGGAAGCAGCCCTGTATCATACTCTGGGCTGGTGTTGAGTCTGGAAGCAGCCCTGTATCATACTCTGAGATGGTGTTGAGTCTGGAGGCAGCCCTGTATCATACTCTTGGCAGGTGTTGAGTCTGGAAGCAGCCCTGCATCATGCTCTGGGTTGGTGTTGAGTCTGGAGGCAGCCCTGTGTAGAACTCTGGACTGCTGTTGAGTCTGGAAGCAGCCCTGTATCATACTCTGGGATGGTGTTGAGTCTGGAAGCAGCCCCGTATCGAACTCTGGGCTGGTGCTGAGTCTGTAAGCAGCCCTGTATCATACTCTGGGATGGTGTTGAGTTTGGAAGCAGTACTGTATCATATTGTGGGCTGATGTTGAGCCTGGAAGCAGCCCTGTATCATACTTTGGGCTGGTATTGAGCCTGGAAGCAGCCCTCTATCATACACTCGGCTGGTGTTGAGTCTGGAAGCAGCCGTATCATACTGTGGGCTTGTGCTGAGTCTGGAAGCAGCCCTGTATCATATTCTGGGCTGGTGTTGAGTCTGGTAGCAGCCCTCTATCATACACTCGGCTGGTGTTGAGTCTGGAAGCAGCCCTGTATCATACTCTGGGCTGGTTTTGAGCCTGGAAGCTGCCCTGTATCGTACTCTGGGCTGGTGTTGAATGTGGAAGCAACCCTGTATCGTATTCTGGGGTAGTGTTGAGTATGAAGCATCCCTGTATCGTACTCTGGGCTGGTGTTGAGTCTGGAAGTAGCCCTGTATCGTACTCTGGGCTGGTTTTGAGTTTGAAAGCAGCCCTGTATCATACTCTGGGCTGGTGTTGAGTCTTGAAGCTGCCCTGTATCGTACTCTGGGCTGGTGCTCAGACTGGAAGCAGCCCTGTATCGTATTCTTAGCTAGTGTCGAGTCTGGAAGAAGCCCTGTATCGTATTCTGGGGTAGTGTTGAGCCTGGAAGCAGCCCTGTATCGTACTGTGGGCTGGTGTTGTTTCTAGAAGCAGCCCTGTATCGTACTCTGGGCTGGTGTTGAGTCTGAAAGCAGCCCTGTATCGTACTCTGGGCTGGTGTGGAGTCTGAATGCAGCCTTGTATCCAACTCTGGGCTGGTGTTGAGTCTGGAAGCAGCCCTGTATCACACTCTCGGTTGGTCTTGAGTCTGCAAGCATCCCTGTATTGTACTCTGGGCTGGTGCTGCTCAAAACTAGCTTTGCTGTTTCATCACTTCTGTATTTTTTTCAGGGATGAGTCAGGAGTTCCTTTTCCAGTTGTTTACTTAGTTGTTCATTTGTGATTCAGGATTGCCCTGTGACAACCAATGTAGAGATACAGAGGCCACTGCGATGTACAGGGCGAGAGTGTAGGTGAAATTTGCAAAACACATTTTCAAAACAGGTCAACACTATGGCCTCGGTCTCTGCATACAAATGCAAGCTGATTAGAGCCGGCAAACCCTTCGTCTGTAAGGTGAGTTGTACGACACTGGCCCGTGCACTAATCCTGTCCAAACTGGATTATTGCAACTGCCTCTATTTAGCCGCCAGCAAGCATACTGTTAACAAGATCCAAATCCTCCAGAACAATGTGTTGAGAACGGCTCAGGGTATTTCCAGGAGAGGGCATATCTCAGGGGCTAGAAGACAAAACAAATGGCTGTCTACTAGTGACAAAATCCTACTTAAAATTGCATCGCTAACACACAAATGGTTGAACAATGCTGCACCCCGCTACCTTGTGGAAAGAATCAATAGAAAAACCTCCAACCGACCCACCATGTAAGTGAATGCTAATTGTTTAGTCATAGCCCGGTTCAAACTCACAAAAGCTGGTGGAAGTAGCTTCCGGGTCAAAGCAGCGCAAATATCGAACTCTCTCCCCTACCTTGAGAGTAGATCAAACCTTCCTGAACTGCAGACACAACACCATTAAATGGCTTAGAGATAGACAGGGTAATTCATAGAATTTCGCACAAAAGTGGCGCACGCGGCTGGCGCACAGTGTGCGCGTGCGAATGTCTGCGCCAGCCACGTGCGCTAAAATCGCTTTCCGCGCACAGCGTATTCATGGATTTTAGCCTCCAAAACCAGCCGTGGCGCAGAGTGGCACAGCGACCCTGCAGCAGCGCCAGTTACGCCCCCAAGAACGCCCTTGCGCAAGCAAAAGCCATCAAAATTCCTAATTCAGCGCAAAGGGCTGCGCTAACCCTGGACCAGTTTACAGGGCTGTCAAACAGCAAACACCAAGCGGGGAACATGTATTACTGGGGTGCGTGTGAAGTTTCACACGCGAAAAAGGGCCTGTGCGAGTGGGGTACGTGTATTACTGGGGTTCACGGGAAGTTTCACACGCGATTGGGCTGGGTAGGTGTATTTCAGGGGTGCGTGGGAAGTTTCACATGCGAATGGCCTGGGTACGTGTATTTCAGGGGTGCACGGGAAGTTTCACACACGATTGGCCTGTGTACGTGTATTTCAGGGGTGCGCAGGAAGTTTCACACGCGATTGGCCTGGGTACGTGTATTTCGGGGGTGCGCAGGAAGTTTCACACGTGATTGGACCTGGGTATGTGTATTTCAGGGGTGCATGGGAAGTTTCACACAGGATTGGGCTAGGTACGTGTATTTCAGGGGTGCGCAGGAAGTTTCACACGCGATTGGGCTGGGTACGTGTATTTCAGGGGTGCGCAGGAAGTTTCACACGCGATTGGCCTGGGCATGTGTATTTCGGGGGTGCGCGGGAAGTTTCAGACGCGATTGGGCCTGGGTACGTGTATTTCAGGGGTGCGTGGGAAGTTTCAAACGAGATTGGGCTTGGTATGTGTATTTCAGGGGTGCAGGTGAAGTTTCACATGCGATTGGCCTGGGTACGTGTATTTCGGGGGTGCGCGGGAAGTTTCACACGCGATTGGGCTGGGTACGTGTATTTCAGGGGTGCGCGGGAAGTTTCACACGCGATTGGCCTGGGTACGTGTATTTCGGGGGTGCGCGGGAAGTTTCAAACGCGATTGGGCTTGGTACGAGTATTTCAGGGGTGCGGGTGAAGTTTCACATGCGATTGGCCTGGGTACGTGTATTTCTGGGGTGCGCGGGAAGTTTCACACGCGATTGGGCTTGGTAAGTGTATTTCAGGGGTGCGCGGGAAGTTTCACACGCGATTGGGCTGGGAACGTGTATTTCAGGGGTGCGCGGGAAGTTTCACACGCGATTGGCCTGGGTACGTGTATTTCAGGGGTGCGTGGGAAGTTTCAAACGCGATTGGGCTTGGTACGAGTATTTCAGGGGTGCGGGTGAAGTTTCACATGCGATTGGCCTGGGTACGTGTATTTCTGGGGTGCGCGGGAAGTTTCACACGCGATTGGGCTTGGTAAGTGTATTTCAGGGGTGCACGGGAAGTTTCACACGCGATTGGGCTGGTAACGTGTATTTCAGGGGTGCGCGGGAAGTTTCACACGCGATTGGCCTGGGTATGTGTATTTCAGGGGTGCCCGGGAAGTTTCACACACGATTGGATTAGGGTACGTGTATTACAGGGTTTGTGGGAACTTTCACACGCGAAAGGGCCTGTGCGAGTGGGGTACGTGTATTACGGGGGTGCGCAGGAAGTTTCACACGCAATTGGGCTGGGTAGGTGTATTTCAGGGGTGCGCGGGAAGTTTCACATGCGAATGGCCTGGGTACGTGTATTTCAGGGGTGCGCGGGAAGTTTCACACACGATTGGCCTGTGTACATGTATTTCAGGGGTGCGCTGGAAGTTTCACACGCGATTGGCCTGGGTACGTGTATTTCGGGGGTGTGCAGGAAGTTTCACATGCGATTGGGCTGGGTACGTGTATTTGAGGGGTGCGCGGGAAGTTTCACACGCGAATGGCCTGGGTACGTGTATTTCAGGGGTGCGCGGGAAGTATCACACGCGATTGGCCTGTGTATGTGTATTTCAGGGGTGAGCAGGAAGTTTCACACGCGATTGGCCTGGGCACATGTGTTTCGGGGGTGTGCAGGAAGTTTCACATGCGATTGGGCCTGGGTACGTGTATTTCAGGGGTGCGTGGGAAGTTTCAAATGCGATTGGGCTTGGTACGTGTATTTCAGGGGTGCGCGTGAAGTTTCACACGCCATTGGCCTGGGTACGTGTATTTCAGGGGTGCGCGGGAAGTTTCACATGCAATTGGGCTGGGGGAACGTGTATTTCAGGGGTGCGCGGGAAGTTTCACACGTGATTGGCCTGGGTACGTGTATTTCAGGGGTGCCCGGGAAGTTTCACACACGATTGAAGTAGGGTACGTGTATTACCGGGCTGCGCATGAAGTTTCACACGCGATTTTGCTGTCAGAGCGGGGAACGCGTATTTTGGGGGTGCGCGGGGAGTCCTACACGTGAATTGGCAGTGTGGGTCCTCCCAGGTGTCCCCTCTAACCCCTCCACGGCCCCTGCAGGCAGCCCACACCACAGGGGACTACCCCGCACCTCTGGTCATGTCCCGCAGGCAGCACATCCACCATGGGCATGCCCCCCAGCCAAGCCACATGTCACGTTGCAATATGATCACCAACTCATGTCTCCCAGCACCCCCACCCCCCAGCAGTGCAGGGCACCTGCCAGCAGGCCCCCACACATGACTCCCAGCACCCCCACCCCCCAGCAGTCAGGGGCACCTGCCAGCAGGCCCCCACACATGCCCCCCAGCACCTCCACTCCCCAGCAGTCAGGGGCACCTGCCAGCAGGCCCCCACTCATGTTCCCTTGCACCCCCAGCCCCCAGCAGTGCAGGGCACCTGCTAGCAGGCCCCCACTCATGTCCCCCAGCACCCCCACCCCCAGCACTGAGGGGCACCTGCCAGCAGGCCCCCACTCATGTTCCACTCATGTCCCCTTGCACCCTGACCCCCCAGCAGTGCAGGGCACCTGCCAGCAGGCCCCCACTCATGTCCCCTTGCACCATCACCCCCAGCAGTGCAGGGCACCTGCCAGCAGGTCCCCACTCATGTCCCACTCATGTCCCCTTGCACCCCCACCCCCCAGAAGTGAGGGGCACCTGCCAGCAGGCCCCCACTCATGTCCCCTTGCACCCCCACCCCCCAGCAGTCAGGGGCACCTGCCAGCAGACCCCCACTCATGTCCCACTCATGTCCCCTTGCACCCCCACCCCCCAGCAGTCATGGGCACCTGCCAGCAGGCCCCCACTCATGTCCCCCTGAACCCCTACCCCCCAGCAGTGAGGGGCACCTGCCAGCAGGCCCCCACTCATGTCCCCCTGCACCCCACCCCCTGCAGTGAGGGGCACCTGCCAGCAGGCCCCCACTCATGTCCCACTCATGTCCCCCTGCACCCCCATCCCCCAGCAGTGAGGGGCATCTGCCAGCAGGCCCCCACTCATGTCCCCCTGCACCTCACCCCCACTCATGCCACTCTGTACCCCCACCCCCCAGCAGTGAGGGGCACCTGCCAGCAGGCCCCCACTCATGTCCCACTCATGTCCCCCTGCACCCCCATCCCCCAGCAGTGAGGGGCACCTGCCAGAAGGCCCCCACTCATGTCCCCCTGCACCCCCACCCCCCAGCAGTGAGGGGCTCCTGACAGCAGGCCCCCACTCATGTCCCCCTGCACCCCCATCCCCCAGCAGTGAGGGGCACTTACCAGCAGGCCCCCACTCTGTCTCCCTGCACCCCCACCCCCCAGCAGTGAGGGGCACCTGCCAGCAGCCCCCCACTCATGTCCCCCTGCACCCCCACCCCCAGCAGTGAGGGGCACCTGCCAGCAGGCCCCCACTCATGTCCTCCTGCACCCCCGTACCCCAGCAGTGAGGGGCACCTGCCAGCAGGCCCCCACTCATGTCCCCCTGCACCCACACCCCCCAGCAGTGAGGGGCACCTGCCAGCAGGCCCCCACTCATGTCCCACTCATGTCCCCCTGCACCCCCACCCCCCAGCAGTGAGAGGCACCTGCCAGCAGGCCCCCACTCATGTCCCCCTGAACCCCTACCCCCCAGCAGTGAGGGGCACCTGCCAGCAGGCCCCCCTCATGTCCCTCTGCACCCCCACCCCCCTGCAGTGAGGGGCACCTGCCAGCAGGCCCCCACTCATGTCCCACTCATGTTCCCCTGCATCCCCATCCCCCAGCAGTGAGGGGCAACTGCCAGCAGGCCCCCACTCATGTCACCCTGCACCCCCACTCCCCAGCAGTGAGGGGCACCTGCCAGCAGGCCCCCACTCATGTCCCCCTGCACCCGCATCCCCCAGCAGTAAGGGGCACCTTCCAGCAGGCCCCCACTCATGTCCCCCTGCACCCCCGTCCCCCAGAAGTGAGGGGCACCTGCCAGCAGGCCCCCATTCATATCCCCCTGCACCCCTACCCCCCAGCAGTGAGGGGCACCTGCCAGCAGCCCCCCACTCATGTCCCCCTGCACCCCCACTCCCCAGCAGTGAGGGGCACCTGCCAGCAGGCCCCCACTCATGTCCCCCTGCACCCCCACCCCCAGCAGTGAGGGGCACCTGCCAGCAGGCCCCCACTCATGTCCCCCTGCACCCCCACCCCCCAGCAGTGAGGGGCACCTGCCAGCAGGTCCACACTCATGTCCCCCTGAACCCCTACCCCCCAGCAGTGAGGGGCACCTGCCAGCAGGCCCCCACTCATGTCCCCCTGCACCCCCACCCCCCCTGCAGTGAGGGGCACCTGCCAGCAGGCCCCCACTCATGTCCCCCTGCACCCCCACCCCCCAGCAGTGAGGGGCACCTGCCAGCAGGCCCCCACTCATGTCCCACTCATGTCCCCCTGCACCCCCATCCCCCAGCAGTGAGGGGCACCTGCCAGCAGGCCCCCACTCATGTCCCCCTGCACCCCCACCCCCCAGCAGTGAGGGGCACCTGCCAGCAAGCCCCCACTCATGTCCCCCTGCACCCCCATCCCCCAGCAGTGAGGGGCACTTACCAGCAGGCCCCCACTCATGTCTCCCTGCCCCCCCACCCCCCAGCAGTGAAGGGCACCTGCCAGCAGCCCCCCACTCATGTCCCCCTGCACCCCCACCCCCAGCAGTGAGGGGCACCTGCCAGCAGGCCCCCACTCATGTCCCCCTACACCCCCGTCCCCCAGCAGTGAGGGGCACCTGCTAGCAGGCCCCCACACATGTCCCCCTGCACCCACACCCCCCAGCAGTGAGGGGCACCTGCCAGCAGGCCCCCACTCATGTCCCACTCATGTCCCCCTGCACCACCACCCCCCAGCAGTGAGAGGCACCTGCCAGCAGGCCCCCACTCATGTCCCCCTGTACCCCCACCCCGCAGCAGTGAGGGGCACCTGCCAGCAGGTCCCCACTCATGTCCCCCTGAACCCCTACCCCCCAGCAGTGAGGGGCAATTGCCAGCAGACCCCCCCTCATGTCCCTCTGCACCCCCACCCCCCTGCAGTGAGGGGCACCTGCCAGCAGGCCCCCACTCATGTCCCACTCATGTTCCCCTGCATCCCCATCCCCCAGCAGTGAGGGGCACCTGCCAGCAGGCCCCCACTCATGTCCCCCTGCACCCCCATCCCCAGCAGTAAGGGGCACCTGCCAGCAGGCCCCCACTCATGTCCCCCTGCACCCCCGTCCCCCAGAAGTGAGGGGCACCTGCCAGCAGGCCCCCATTCATGTCCCCCTGCACCCCTAACCCCAGCAGTGAGGGGCACCTGCCAGCAGCCCCCCACTCATGTCCCCCTGCCCCCCCACTCCCCAGCAGTGAAGGGCACCTGCCAGCAGGCCCCCACTCATGTCCCCCTGCACCCCCACCCCCAGCAGTGAGGGGCACCTGCCAGCAGGCCCCCACTCATGTCCCCCTGCACCCCCGTCCCCCAGCAGTGAGGGGCACCTGCCATCAGACCCCCACTCATATCCCCCTGCACCCCCACCCCCCAGCAGTGAGGGGCACCTGCCAGCAGGCCCCCACTCATGTCCCCCTGCACCCCCACCCCCCCTGCAGTGTGGGGCACCTGCCAGCAGGCCCCCACTCATGTCCCACTCATGTCCCCCTGCACCCCCATCCCCCAGCAGTGAGGGGCACCTGCCAGCAGGCCCCCACTCAAGTCCCCCTGCACCCCCACCCCCCAGCAGTGAGGGGCACCTGGCAGCAGGCCCCCACTCATGTCCCCCTGCACCCCCATCCCCCAGCAGTGAGGGGCACCTTCCAGCAGGCCCCCATTCATGTCCCCCTGCACCCCACCCCCACTCATGCCCCCCTGTACCCCCACCCCCCAGCAGTGAGGGGCACCTGCCAGCAGGCCCCCACTCATGTCCCACTCATGTCCCCCTGCACCCCCATCCCCCAGCAGTGAGGGGCACCTGCCAGCAGGCCCCCACTCATGTCCCACTCATGTCCCCCTGCACCCCCATCCCCCAGCAGTGAGGGGCACCTGCCAGCAGGCCCCCACTCATGTCCCCCTGCACCCCCACCCCCCAGCAGTGAGGGGCATCTGCCAGCAGGCCCCCACTCATGTCCCCCTGCACCCCCACCCCCCAGCAGTGAGGGGCTCCTGCCAGCAGGCCCCCACTCATGTCCCCCTGCACCTCCATCCCCCAGCAGTGAGGGGCACTTACCAGCAGGCCCCCACTCATGTCTCCCTTCACCCCCACCCCCAGCAGTGAGGGGCACCTGCCAGCAGGCCCCCACTCATGTCCCCCTGCACCCCGTCCCCCAGCAGTGAGGGGCAACTGCCAGCAGGCCCCCACTCATGTCCCCCTGCACCCCCACCCCCCAGCAGTGAGGGGCACCTGCCAGCAGGCCCCCTCTCATGTCCCCGTGTACCCCCAACCCCCAGCAGTGAGGGGCACCTGCCAGCAGGCCCCCACTCATGTCCCCCTGCACCCCCACCCCCCAGCAGTGAGGGGCACCTGCCAGCAGGCCCCCATTCATGTCCCCCTGCACCCCCACCTCCTCAGCAGTGAGGGGCACCTGCCAGCAGGCCCCCACTCATGTCCCACTCATGTCCCCCTGCACCCCCATCCCCCAGCAGTGACGGGCACCTGCCAGCAGGCCCCTACTCATGTCCCCCTGCACCCCCACCCCCCAGCAGTGAGGGGCACCTGCCAGCAAGCCCCCACTCATGTCCCCCTGCACCCCCATTCCCCCAGCAGTGAGGGGCACCTGCCAGCAGGCCCCCACTCATGTCCTCTCCTACATGAAATAAAGATGCACAATCATGGCCCACTTCCACACCAAAATACCACAGCACGCTACGCCATTCTTGAGACGCAATGATTTCCCAATCCACCCCACACTGACATGCCTATATCAAGACACAAATCAAAAGTCAACTATGTACATCAACACATGTCCGTCACACACACACACTGGTTGGCATTGATTGTGTAAACCCACATTTTCACATGCATTAACCCAATGAGCGAATCCCACACATGGAACTAAAATATCAAAATGTATTATGTACAAAAAGCAATGAAATTAAAGCATAACAAAATAGCAAACATGAAATGAAAAGCATGTGCAAAAGATGAGTAAATGAAAAGTATAACCAATCCAAATAAATCAGACTGAAAAATAGTCAAAACTCTCCCTCCACCAACGCAAATCCAAAGGAAATGTAAAAAGAAAAATCCATTAATCCATCGTGAATCAAAAGAAAAAGTGCCTCTTCCGCCCGCTGCCGATCCGCATCTATGGCCTGGCCCAACCACTGCCACACGGAAGACACTTGCAATCCTGGGTCCTCCTGCCCTCTGGCCGATGCCTGCCCCTCCGATGTTGAAGGCCCCGAGCCATCATGGCTCCCACCTTGTTGCTGCTGCTGCTGTGCCTGTGCCCTGGCTCTTGCTGCCTGCACATCCTCCTCTGGCTGGGGTGCAGTTGTTGAGGTGGTCACTCCTGCTGGATGTCCGACTCCCGCGACTGTGGCAGTGATGTGTCCTCCACCAGCCTGGCCGCAGGGTCAGAGGCAGCTCCACAGGGTACCCAGGTGATACATGGGTGGGAAGATGGCATGGAGGATGACTGGCGCATAGGGGGTTCGGGTGAGGAGGGGGTCAGAACAAAGTCCAGCAAACAGAGGAATCCGGCCCTGGTGACCCGTCCCAGTAGGTCAACGCGGTCAACGAGGCATTCGAGATGACATGCAGTGTCCTCATGAAAACACTGCAGGTCACCTCGCATGCCCCGTTGATGCAACGCCATCCCACTCAGGACAGGCTCAACCCGGTCCCGGATAGCCACGTCCGCAGGGAGAGGAAGGCCAGTTGTTGTAAACAGATCCCCTCCCTGAAACCGGGTCTGGATGTAGGCATCCCTGCTGGTGCAGGATGATGCAGTCACAGGATCGGGGACAGGATTACACACAGGCACCTCCGCGGCAGCCTGTGCTGCCTCCTGTCCCTGCACTGCACCACTAGCACCAGTGGAATCCCCACCTCCAGACCCCGTGTCTGTCCCTTCCACGGCCTCCTCCTCCACCAAACCCACCACCAACCTGGATGACTCCGTGCCATCTTCCTCCGTCGGACCCTGTGGGGTCTCAGCTGCCCCTTTTGCTGCCGAGGAGTCCAACTCCGACCTCCGCCTCTTGGACCTACCCTCGGCAGCTGCGGCACCGGATTCCTCACTCCCTGACGAGATGACAACCTGGGAGGGGAGCCGGGCCTTGCGTCTCCGGCTGGCGGTGCGATCCCTGCCACCTTGCTCCACAGCACCCTCTCCGCGCTCTTCATCAGTTGACGCTGCAGACAGGGAGAGATAGGGCACAGGCATCAGGGCACTGTACAATGGACTGATACACACATGACAGTTGCACATGAGTGGCAGTGCCAAACTTCAGACATGGCATCACAATCCCCAACACATTTGTCATTTCAACTCACACACATGAGCAATTCCACAGCAATATTGCGCCAGGCAGCACCATCCATACACATACAACAGCATGAGCAGCCAAAGGTGAGCCTGACATCACATGAAACACGGGGAGTGCACAAGACATGCACACACGCCACCACACTTACATGCATGTGTACATATCCACCAACTGTCGCAGTGATGAGATCGCCATCCATGTCACATCTGGCATTCAGCCTTCTACATATCAGTGTCACATGCATCAATGTTGCATCACAGTTGCACACTTGTCAAATACACACACATGCACATGTACACAGTGCAGATACAGGCAGATGGAACCAACATCCATGTGTGACACCACAACCATGCCTACGTACATGCACAGTAATTCAAACATGTGTGCTCCCACATCTGCATTTGGCCATGCTTACCCACACATACATCATCCATGTGTCTCCCACATGAGAGGACTTGCATGTATCAGCCTCACGCCCCTGTACATTCACATCCATACATGGCCCTACAAAAACACATGTGCAACCTACACACTACTGGCACATCACGACATGCACAGCGTCCAATCAGTATGCATGTACACTTACCGCTCGACTCCAGACGGGTCTGCCTCTCAAGGACCTGGACGTAGAGCGCTGGGCATATGAGTTCCAGGATTCCAGGACCCTCATTTGGTGGTCGGACAGGTGGCCCTGGCGCCCCTTGGAATCCGCTGCCTTCAAGAGGCGCTGGCCTTGTCGAGGGTCCTGGACCTGAAGTCCTCCAAGCGCTTCTTGACATGTTTGAAGTCGCGGACTGCCACCCCCTCCTCATTGATGGCAGTCACGATGTCCATCCAGATCCTGGTCCGTCCTTCATAGTCGGCGCGCAAACTTCCAAAGAGGGCATCATACTGCCCCAGGACTTGCTCCACCAGGACACCAACTTCCCTGGCACTGAAGCTGGTGGCCCTCTGCCTCTATGGCTGGGGGTTGCCAGTGGTGCCAGATGGTGGTGTGCCCGACATGGCAACCCCAGAGGCAGGTGTGGGTGGGCAACTGGGTCCTGGGGCTGGGCTGTGGAGCGATGGTATCCCAGTCGGGAGTCTTCAGTTCCAGCAGGGGTGGTCACAACAACTGCACCCCTGCAGATGGCTGATGTGCAGGCAGCAAATAGCAGGGCACGTGGGCAGCAGGCAGGCAGCAGCAGATGGCAGGTGGGAGCATGCTCGGGGCTCTAGGGACAGTAATTCGGCCTTCTGGGAAGGAGCGTGGTCTTCCGTGTGTTGTTGCGTGGCCAGCTAGATATGGAGTGATTTGGCATGTGAAAATCTTGCACGTCTGCGTGTAATTCGAGGAAAGGCCCTTAGTGCGTAAGCGTGTCTGTGATGTTACGCATGCGGGCATTTCCCTCGTGACGTGGGCATAGTGGATCAGAGCACATGAAAAAACTGCACGTCCGCGTGTGAATGCGTGTAATCCGAGGGAAGGGCCTATGCGTCTGTGACATGACGCGCAAGGACGTTTCCCTCAACACGGGTGCATGTTCATCGTACACGTGCAAAAACTGCACGTCCGAGTTTCAGCTCGTGTAATTGGAGGAAAGGGCCTAAGCGCGTACACGCGTAAGTGACGTTGTACATGTGGGCCGGTTTAAAAGGTACGTGTAGGACGCCATTTCCTTGTACGTGCTTTTTGTGGAGAGCGAGTGGGTGAACTCTGTACTTCTTGTCGGTTCACACGCGATTACTTCACAGCTTTTCAAGTTCATACTCACTGTTACCTCTGAAAGCATTCACTTTTTTTGTTGGGCCTGTTTCCTCAAACAGCGTTCACTTCTTCTTTTGTCCTGTCTCCTCAGACAGCGTACAATTCTTTTGGCAGGGGTGTTGCCAATGCGCACACGCGCATCTTTTTCACGTTCTTTTTCCAGGCAGACGGTGAGTAGCGCACGTATTTACCAACTGTGCTTGCCCCGTGTGTCGCGTACCCCTTCAGAGGTCATTGTAGGCTGCGTGTATTATGCGTACGCTTCATTTTGTGTTTCTGGGTGCCACAGCGTAGTGCGGGTTCATTTTTCCACGCACTTGGTCTACGAGGGATTGCATGCACGTTACTTTTTGTTTTCGGGGTGCCTGTGCGTTGCGTGACCCGTCATCTTCCCCCAGGGGTCACAGACAGCCTTGCTAGAGCACTAGGGTACGAATTCCATCTAGTACCCTACCCCTTTCACCCCCAATTGCCCAGGACAATCGTTTACTGCTACTCCCATACGCACAAGAACATCAGTGCCATAGTTGGGAGGCGACCAAGCAATAAGGGAGGCAAAGGTGGCTGACCTCCAAAAGGTGGGCGTGGTGGGCGCGGTAGGGGACGTGGCCAGGATTTGCAGGGTGCCCCTAGACCCCCATGTGTGGAGGAGCAATCAGGGACACCCATCCCCCCCATGGTTGTGGGAAACGTAGCTGGCACCCTTCCAGCTCAGCCCTTGTTGGACCAGCCCATTGTGGCACCTGAACCGGCACAGGATGACTCCCAGGCTGACTTCCAGGTCAGCAAGTCTAAGCCACGTGTGGTGGTGCAAGTTGGTGTCACCAGGCCACGTGGATCTGGGGCAGCTATGTCATCTGCTGCCCCAAGTAGGCAAGGTGAGGAGGCTGCAGGGGCAGCTGCAGCTCGATCCACTCCAGCTCTGAGTCTCCCAGCCGGGACAGTGTCGGTCCCGGTCCATCATACCGACGTTGCCCCTACCAACATCACCCTGCAGCCAATGCCTGCACCAAGACCTATGGTCATTGTGCATTCGCGCACTCCTAGTACCCAGTCCACCAGCGCCACTGCCCCTACTGACCAGAGCAGCGTAAGCCACTCAGGATCCGCACCACCTTTGAAAAAGAGGAAGAAGGGTGCTCTGGCACAACAGGGTGAGACCCCAGACACGGCTACACATGTCAAGGAAGCCTAGCTTTAATGACGCCGAACTTGATGCACTTGTGGCCTATGTGTCAGCACATAGCCGCGAAATGGTGGTGACTGCAGGGTGCAAGACCACACCTGGTCAACGTAAGGCACACTGGCAGACCATCGCAGACATCATTAGTGCCCTTGGATTTGTGAGGCGCACAGCTGATGATTGCTACAAGCAGTGGAATGACCTGAAACACAGAGCAAAGAACAAGCTAGCCTCAAATCATGCTACTACTCTGGTGACTGGCGGTGGGTCTCCACAAGAGGACAACCAACTCACTGAACATGAGTCTGTTGCTGGAACCTTCATCACAGAGGAACAGATCCAAGGCGTGGGAGACCTACCAGATTACGACGCATTGTCCGGTGAGTGCCCATGCATGTGTGTGTAATCCATGTGTATGTTGTGTGGGTGACGGGTTCTGATTGCGTGCCGGGTGAGGTTGTGTGCACCTGAGTGGTATGGGTCACCCATGTGCTTCCTCCAAAACATTCACTGGCCTTGGATTTGGGTATGACAGTATCCCATCTGCCCACAGTAGCCATTTAGCGCCACATTACTGCAGTTGCCCTTGAACTGTCATCTTGCAACAACATTGTTCAGAATTTTTCAGTGTCCATTCAGGCTGATTGTTTCAATTCTCCCACTTTTACAATGCATTTCATTTTTCAGCCCTATTGTCACATATTTGACATGCTTCTGTCATTGATTACACCTCACATTGACCCACATTTGTTACCTTGTTATGTGAATGATTAGACCATTCAGGCCGATTGTGTATTGGCCTGCTCACATTGATTTTTGGTGCCTGTTTGTATGTGGTACATGATAGTCGTTTCCTGTCAAGGTTAAGTGATCAACCATTGATGTGTACATCTGCCTACAATCACTGTATTCTTGTACACTGGATGTGTTGCAGTGAGTGGCACATGCGTATTTTGTCACACTATGTAGCATTTTTCATCTTATCATGTCCATCTCACCTGGATGGCTGACAGTACTCATTCACTGACATATGGCTGTACTTGTGGAATGTACCATGGCTATGCTACATGTCATCTGTGTGATGGCATGTGTCATGTATGTGCATTGGACATGCCACTCACAGGCTAATGTGTGATGCCAGTGCTACCCATCATGCAGTAAATCTCTTGCTTTTCCATCTTGGTGTCATCAGTGTGTGCTTTTTGCCTCCCCTTCCAACTCATTGACAGTGCATGCATGCCAGGGTTATAGTCATGTGGGACATGTGTTATTCATGTACTGGATCTCTGCCTTGTCAGGCCTATGTGTGTGCTGGTGATGACGCACTTGATGCTGTTGAGGTGGAGGAGATGGTGCAGACCCAGGAGGAATCTCAGGCACGACCAGGCACCAGTGGGAGACGTGGTGTGGTGGTGGGTGAAAACCCTTTGTTACTGCAGAACATACTGTCCAGGGGTGTCTCTGGGTGCACCTCCCCAGACCTCTATTCATGTTCTGAATCGGATGATGAGACTTATCTGCCATCGCAGGTGAGTGTTTCTGGCTGGGATTCTGTTCTGTCCAACCCACCTGCACCAGGGGTAGAACCCTCTATGGGGTTGTAAGTGTTGGTTACTCCGCCTTTGGCGGTTACGGATGCAGGGTCACACTCCACAACATCTGATCCTGTTCCTGGGCCAGCAGATCAGAGGGGGAATGCAGTCCTGCAGCCTCAGGCAGTGCCAGCACAGCAAGGTGCAGATTGCCTTGCTCCAAACAGGTGTGGTTCCCTCCGACGCGGTGGCCGTACACCACCAGGCAATACTGTATGGGAGAACTCCATGTACGGTATGGCAACCCAACAGGCAGCATCAGTTGAAATGATGGCTCAGGCAATGGAGAGGGTGGCCACTTCCATTATCCCCCCTGAAAGGCAGATGGACCAACAACAGCAGGCAACAAACTCCATTTGCCAATCACACAGGGAAGACATGTTGGCGTCCAACAGGTACCAACGGGCGGCACTGGACACTCTGCGGGAAGCCATTTCTATAGAGTCACAGAGCCACAGGGAAGCCCTGAGGGTAGAACTCCATAACCTCACGGAGACTCTTGTTGAACTTGAGGTTTCCACAAATTTGAGGACAGAACAGCAGCTGGAGCGGCTCACACGTTCGCTCTCAGCTGAGCTGCAGGCAACTCGGGAGGAGATCAGGGCATCACGGGAGGCCATGCATGCAGAAATGTAGGCAACCCGTCAGGTGCCACATGGGGATCTCCGTACTATCATCCTCCAGAACGAGACCTTCCACACATGCATGCTTGCTGCCATGGAGGACCATACCAGGGCTTTGCGTGGGCTGCCTCCCATAGCACCACAACCTCCTGATGCAGCAGCAGAGGGTGATGAGAGCGACAGCAGCAGTTCTCCCACAGTAGTGTAGCCGTGCAGGCCATGAGCCCATGGAGGAGTTTTTTTTTTGTTTTTTTTTCGCAACATCCACACAGGTGTGTGTTGGTGTGCACCCTGTCCTCGGACCTCCTGGGTGCCCCCTCCCCCCCCCACTGGCCCCTACATGGACATTTTTGATTTTTTTTTTTACAGTGTGTTGCCTTGGGTGGCTCCCGTGGGCATCCACTGTGTATTCCGGCTGGGCACATGCAGGCTTGTCCTGTGTTTGGTTTAGATGCTGGGTTCCTGACACACACACCCCTCCTGCTTCCCGTTTCCATGGGCTCGCAAAGGGTGTGACCAAGTGACAGTGACTTACACAGTGATATTGGGCTCCCATGAGCTGTGTGGGCAGTCTGTAGTCATAACTGTGTGGACATCCCTAGTGGGGTTTGTTTTTGTATTGAACACTGCATGATGTATTGATATGTGCTTGTGCATCCATGTCTTCCTCCTTATTCGCAGGTACCTTCTTCATGTCTTCACAAGGCCATCTCCTTTGCAGATACAGTTCATGTTGTATGCAGTACACTGACACATTTGCCTGACAGCAACACTCTGGAGTTGGAAGGGGTCGATGTGCTGGCTTATTGAGGTTGTATGACTTACATTACTTTGAGTTTGTACTGTCATATTTTGGCAATGATTCATGCTGTGTTGCTGTATTGTGTTGCTGGTAAGTGTTTGGTCATGTGTGCTGTTTGTTATTGATTACTGGGAGCATATTGTCTGTGGCCTGTTTCCATTTGGGACAGTGCACTTTCTGACACTTGTGTCATGTGTTGTGCATTTCTTTGTTTGCTTTCACATTGCAGGACATGCCATGGTGTGTTGGGTGGCGGAGATGGGAAGGGGTTGGGTGACATGGCGCCATTTTCATGTTGTATTTTGCAAGGGGGTAGTCATTCATGCAGCATGAATGTGTGTCTTTTTGTGACACAGCATTGGTTGTCTTTGGGATGCACACTATGTAACACTTCCAGGTGACCAATCTCAGGCTGTTATGGTTGTGACAGTTGACTGTCCCTTATGTCATCATCATTGATTGTCAGCTGGTATATGCCAGGGCTGTGTGCACTCCACAGGGGTGTGATTTTAGGTGAAGTAATTAGCCACCAGCTGCGTACGGGCTGCCTCACCACGTGCCCTTTCCCCTCCAATGCGCAGCGGCCGTGCTTGTGGTTGGGGATGTGGGGGCACCACCATGTCCACCGGCAGGCCCCGGCGTGTTGCAACGTTGTGCAGGACACAGGCTGCCACTATGATCCTGCACACTACTGGGGTCGTGTAGAGCAGCTGCCCACCAGAGTGGTCAAGGGAGTGAAAGTGTGACTTGAGCACTCCGAATGTGCGCTCCACTATGCCCCGGGTTGCAATATGGGCTGTGTTGTATCTTACCTCTGGTGGTGTGGTGGGGTTCCGAATTGGCGTCATCATGTGGGTGCTCAGAGGGTAGGCACTTTAGTGGGGTTGTGACATTACTCAGTATCTGACATGCATGCATGTGCAGGGGCATTTATACTCACCAAGCAGCCATGTATCGCCATGCCGCCCAGCTTCTAGGTCCCGGTTTAGGGATGACAGTCTGTAAATGAAACTGTCATGGGTGGATCCTGGATAGTTGGCATACACTGAGGTGATGATTCCCTTGGCATCACATACTACCTGCATGTTGATGGAATGCCAGTGCTTGCGGTTTCTGTAGATGTGCTCAGTTGCCCTGGGAGGACGTAGAGCCACATGGGTGCAGTCAATGCACCTAGCACTTTGGGGAAGTGTGCCACCCAGTAAAAATCCTGGACGACAGCCTGCCTTTCTGCAGGTGTTCTGGGCAGGTATATGTGCCTGCGGACTGATGGGCGTGCAGTAATGATGGCCAACACCTGGTGCAGGCAGCGTGACTGCGTGGCCTGTGACACCCCCCTCCACTATGGCACTTGTACGCTGAAATGAACCAGTGGCCAAGAAGTGCAGTACATTGAGCACCTTTTCCAAGGGGCTGAGTGCTTGGGAGCACAGGGTGGGTGATGTGAGGTCATCCTCCCACTCACTCACCAAGTCGACTATTATGTGAGGTGGAAACCTGTACCTCCCATACACCTGGTCATCAGGCATCCCAAAAAGGCTGGTTCTGGGTGTGAAAATTCTGGCCCTGACTATCCTCCTCCTCCTGCGGTATCCCACGACCACTGCTGCAAGGAACGGTATATTCATCTTAGCGTCTGAGCTTGTTTGTTGTTTGTGTGCACTTTTATGCTGCGCGGGTCCACGTACGCCTGCTTCCTGCTGGTGTACGTGTTTCTGGATTAGTACGTCTTTTTTGGCGCATGCGTTAGCCCCGTTCGATTCCATGAACACGTGTTGTAGGCGCGCGTGGCGTTCCGCGCATTTGCCTCCTGTACTTACCCCGTGACGCCCACATTTTCACGCGTTGTTCCCCATTCCGCGTGTTACACCCCGTGTTACGCCTACTTTTGTTGGGTGCTCTGCACTGTGTGCGCTTTCGCTGTGCGCGTAGCGCACGCTGTTTGAAGACGTGTGCACCAGCATGCGCCACGCAGGATTTTAGCGCACATCCATGGATTTACACGTGCACGGACTTGAATCGCTGTACACGGGTTTCGCTACAATTTTCACACTTGCGCTGCGATTCGCACGCTTTTGCACGCTTGCGCGGAAATTTTCAGCGCACATTAATTCCATGAATCGGCCTGAAAATTTCAATTTTAGCTTGGAGAATAGCACACAATTATTTGTATTTCATCCACTGCTGCAGTTTATCTTCATGCTAAGAAAATGGACATTGCCATAGTGTAATAGTAAGCAAGAAGCCTTGAGAAGGGAAACCAAGGCTGCAATGCTGACAGGCACTGTAATACAAATCTGTGCAAGTCCAAAGGGTATTTGTTTGGCTCAGACTCAAGGAAGTTGCAGCAAGGGCAACTACATGGCTCGAAAGCAGTCAAAGAGGATAAGCTATGTACACAGGACATATTTCTATTAGATTAAGTAAAGGAGTGAATAATTGCGAGTGCCAAGTATTGTTCAATTAAAGATGCGGAAAGCACATGCAGAATGGAGCAACCAAGTCTCCAGATGCCAAGGAGAGTAATAGTACCCAATATAATTGAATCCAAGAACAAAATTGACAAAATATTGGTCTTCTCACGCATGATTCAGGACTGAAAAATAAGGCCTATTCATAAGGCTTCAGACGAAGATAGCGATGCACCTTCACTCCGCGTCTCACTAATGAAGCAAAAGCCGCTGCTGTAATAAAATCTACCAGTAGGTGGCTTTTGCTTTATTAGTGCCGCGAGGGCAGAGATTAACTCAAGCACAGGAGGCCCATCCATTTCACAAAATGTACGCCTCCTAGTGCTTGATTTTAAAGGGGTTTAAACATGATTTGTGTAAAATTTTACATGGGAACTTTCATTAAAAACATGTTTACTATACATTTTTTATTCTTGCCCATCTTTTAAGAACATAACATTTTTGAGCACACTGTTCCTTGAATGTTCATTTAATTTTTCAAAACACTCCCTCTAACATTATGTTTGTAACCTTGAACATTATTTACTCAATGGCAGAGCAGCTAGATTTGGCTGTGAGGCTGAAATGGCTGTGTCGTCTGTCACTCAAAGTGGTTTCCTCTATCCAAAACCGGGAGACTTGCAGAATTATTGAATACGAGGGGCATACCAGTCCCAAAATTCAGACATCCTTACAGAATTATATATATATACATATATGTATATTGGATTTTTGACCTAAGTGCACCATCAAAGAATGGCATAGAATATATGCCCATTGCCAAAGCCAAACTTTTCTAGCATCCTCCATGGATTAAATGGCTTTCCCGCCCCTAAAAAGGCTGTGGTAACGTTATGCTAATGTGTCAATAGCAACATTGTCTTAAACAGTTGCCTGATGTTTAGTTGCAATTGGAGAATGCTGAACTCGCCTGGATGGCCTCCTACCTCTGTGAGCGATTATTCTCCATCTTCTGGAATTTGGAGGCGATTACTTCCACCCCTCTCTGTGGTGGAGTCTGCCCAGGAATCTATCCTTGGTCCTCATATCCTCCTTCACAAACTCATATCCTCTTTCAGATTCTTTTACCACCTCTTTTGGCGATATATGCACATTTTTTTTCTTTTTAACTCATTTACCTCATTTAACCTCAACCTCTCTTTAAGGAACTTCAACTGTCTCTACGCCACCCGCCTCTGGATGGCTCTTTGCTGTCTGATGCTTAACTCCTTTAAGTCATAGGTTGTCTACCTCCCTGGCCAGAATGCTCCTCCCCTCCTCCTCTCATCCATTTCCTTTCCTTCTGACCTCCTCTGCCCTTCTCACACACCTCGGGGTCCTTTTTGGCAGCCCCCTCGACTCTAGCAGTTTATCACCTCGAAGTAGGATTCCAGATACGATTTGGAAATGGGAGCATTTTATTCCAAATTCTTTGTAGCTTTGAGTAAAATGTTTTTTTTTATGGTGTAAAAAATGAATTCCACTACCAACAGGCAGATTCCTTTTAAGCGAGTAAAAACCGATTTTTTTCTCTAAAACTGCATGTTACCTTAAAGTTCATCATCTTCAGATCAGGCCTTAATAATGTTAGAGTACCTTCCTGGGTATGCAGTGATTATATCGAATACAAAACAACGAATGAAAAAATAACGAATGAAAAAACAACTAATACCAAAATAACTCTTTTTTTATACACTAAAAATGGGGCTGTGAGAGGGAATAGTGGTTTTGGGGATGGAGGAAAAGTATTAAAAAAGGGGGAATTTGGGAGAGAACCCTCCTCCCCAAAAAACAATGAAAAAGAAATTCGTTATTTTGGAATTAGCTGTTTTGTGTTCGTTATTTTGGAATTAGTTATAATTATATGTAACCACCTTCCTGTGCCACTGCTATGCTGCTAAACCTCATATAATCATTTCCGTGAAGGTGTGTGTGGAAGTAAGGAGCAGTAAGAGGCAGGCTGGTATATGTCCTTTTTTGCTATTTTCTGTTGGCAGTAGTTTTTTTGGGGGGGTTGAGGGGGTGATTTGCATTTTTCTAGGGAGTGAAAGTTGCTGGCATGCTGCCGATCTGTAGGGTGGCCTCCACCCCGAGTGCCACGTAGCTTAAGCTCTTTAACATCTGGAAATTCCTCCTCATCTCACCTACCTCCCACTCCACTAAAAAATTGTCATTGCCACCATAGTAATCACTTACCTTGATTACTGCTGATGGCACCTCCTAGGCCTTCCTCTCAGCCCTTTTACACCCTCAACAAGATTCTTTGAAACACATCACCTCATCCACCTGCTACTCAAGGATAGAGTTTAGGAATTATGCTCTTAATAGCATATCAATAGAGAATACTGGTTCTCTGGCCTCCTGGAGGACTCGGGGCCCCTGTAGTAATAATCTTCCAGTTGCATGCCCTCCCCATTCAAGCAAACTCAAATAGAGATGTTCCCGGTTCTTGCATATAGAAATTAGCCCCTCCACAAGGGGGCGAGGTATTAGAATCTCTCTTGAATCAACAAAAGTGTTCCCTGAGTTAATCATATGCATATTACATTTGTAGGGAGGCAGGCTTGTTAGCAGGTGGCTCTTTCTTCTGATCAGTCATTAACAGTACGGCAGTCCGGAAACAAGGGTGTCGGAATGTGTCGGAATGAGTATGATAGGGGGGTTCGAACCTGTCTTGCTCTGTGTCATCTTGCTTCCAAGGCAAGCACGTTGCCCCTGAGCTATCCATCAAAAACAATTCAGCAGTTACCGGACTAAGTTACACTTTGTACATTCAAAATACGAGTTCTTTGCCCAACTGCCTGTCTCTTAAGCTAGAGAGAACTTGAAAACAATGAATTTCATTATATACATCTGGAGGCCATTCCACTTAATGGAATTCCAGGCGTGAGGGTGGCTTGTGTCCTGGATGTGGCAAATCTTGTGCCAACATCCATGTATTTCAAGGAGCGTAGGACCTATTTGTGTTCAAAGTATTTGTGATTCATGACTTGTATTCTATTCTATTCTGCTAAAATACTGCTCAGTTATATAATTTGCTTGTTATCAAATAATAAATAATAATAATAATAATAATTTGGCATTTTATATAGCGCTACGAACCCTCAGGTATCTGAGCGCTGTTTATTATGACCCACGGTGTGTGGTGCTCATTTATCAACCTCGGAAGGATGAAAGGCTGAGTTTGGCCCCGCCGGGCACGAATGTCAAAGTGAGCGCTCTCAAAGCGAGCACTCTACTCGCTGTGCCACTTGACCGGCTGTAAATCACATTTTTTGGTTGAGTTTCTTCCAGAATGACTTCATTGTGTTTTGCATAATATTCAAACCTGAGAGGGTAGGGGAGGGTGTCATATTGTAAAAGGGCTGGTCCCAGAAGTGAGCAAACACCCTTCATACAACAAGCGGTATCGTGGCGGGAAAACCTCCAGCATTCCGCTGGAGGTGTTTAGTCCACATTACAGCCAATAAGTGGAGGATTTTCCACAGGTGGAATTACCTGCTCCTAATATGCCTTTCCACCAGTCATAACCTGGTAGATTTACCATGATTACGGCTGGCGGAAACAAAAAAGTAGTTAATTGGACACCGCACCACCAGAAGCCAGAACACGTGCAGACTTGAAATCTGCAGCTGCAAAAAGGAAAGGACCAGAGAACACGTCTTCCCTGCCTACGCCCCAAGACTATGGAACCTCCGCCCCGTCAGCATCAATCTCGCCCCCATGCTCCTACAATTCAGAAAAAACTCAAGACCACCTCTTCATGGAGTCTCTCCTCCTCAACGCCTAGGCCATCACGTCGCCCCTCGCGCCACCTGACTCGCTAGGCAATGCCTGCCCCTCTCCTCCCTGCCACCCTGGACAGCTGTACCCCTTGTCTGTTCCCCTCTCTATCCTAACCCCGCTGTATATCTGTTCTGTTGTAACCACTGAAAAGTGCTCCGTTATGCATCTGTAATGTTGCACACCTAGCAGGTGGTGGAAAAGGAGCGCCGAGGGGACATGCGCAACATAAAATTATAGATAGGTAGTGCGCAACTACAGAGTGGATCCCACCTCGGTGCTCCGAGTGGCATCATAGACAACCCAAACTTTGCTTTCGTCATCTATCAGATGTTAATGGGATCCCCTGAGTGGAATATATCCCCAGAGTTGATAGGTACCTGTCCACAATTTTATATATAGTAGCGTTAATTGTGACTTTTGCAGACAGGCTTATCTGTTGTCGGACAGGCAGCCCAGGCTCTGAAAACAGCAAATCCTGCTCACCAAAATCACAGTTAATGGTTTCAGTACAGGGGAACGTTTGTCCTGGGTGCTAATACTGCTTATTTTATTAAAACTACAGCCCTTTCACTATTTTTTAAAGTCCCCAAGATATAGCAGAATTTGACTGGGGACTCCCGTGGGCAGTTAAAGGGGGGTCTTTGGCCAAGTGAAAGTGATGGTTATTGGGGTCAAGGAAAGGAGGAAAAGAGAAGGGAAGTGGAGCGGAAAGAGGAATATATGGTAGCTTGGGGGAGTGGGACCATAATGTGGCTTGCATCAGCCATTATCAGCCCATGTTCTTAGCCTTCTGATTGGATGGCAGCAATCCCATGGGGGCTAATGTTGTTTAGAGGCTTCTGCTGCTGGTGCACACTCATGTGGAGAATAGCTGCCTTCAGTTCACCATAGCGACAAAATACGTACTTGATATTAGTCCCAGGCGGATACCTGACACCGAGCAGCACAGGTTCGATCCCTGGGTCCACGCTTAGAAACCTCTGGGTATTAAGTGCTGTATAAATAACCTATCATGTAGGCGTTCCATCTGTTTTACCTTTATGAATGCAGCACCACTGAGGTGAGGTGTGCTACACACTTGGGCACAGTGCATGCACGCCTTTGCTCTCACTTGCACTTCTGTTGGGCAAAATCAGATTTTGTCACGAATTGCAAACACCATTTAAGGTTCAATTGGGAGTGCAGCACTTGACCTCCGAATACAGACCTGAGGCCCCAAGGCCCAATCCTCAAGTACAAATGAGCAGTGTAGCAATGAAACACGCACTCCTACGGACAACATAAAGCGGGCAGACCCGTTGATTTGTAATTCTTGCCTACGTTCTTGTCCTTGATTTGAGGAACATGGGTATGTAACATCACTGGATACCAGTGTCACCACTTCTGTTGCCGTGCCTGGACTTGATCATCTGGCCTGCATGTTGCACATGAGTATTAGCAGCGGAGGATAGCTCAGGGGCAACGTGCTTGTCTTGGAAGCAAGACGATGAAGAGCAAAACAGGTTTGATCCCTGAGTCCGCCCTTAGAAACCTGTGGGTATTAAGCGCATTATAAATAAGCCATTATTATTATTCACACAACACACTGAGCTATCACACCGGCGTGATCATTCACTGCAATCCAGTGCACTTCATATCGGTTTTGAAAAGTGGGCGGATAGTGCCAGTCAGTGTAGGATGAGGGCTTTCGGGGATGGAGAGTGGCAAGGGGTTCTTTCGAGGCTTGGCAGGGTGGAGTGGGGTTTCCAGGCTTCCAGGGGCGCGAGGAGCTGGTCCAGTGTGATGTCCTTCCATGATCTGATAGGTGTCAGTGGGTCTTGGTGCATTTCGGGTGGAACTGCAGCAGGGCAGGTATGGTAGAAGGAAGAGTGAGATCTTCACACTAGACCTTGTCCTTCAACTTTTGTCTATTGGTGGTCCCTGGGACCGATGGATGTGTGTCTGCTCCTGATTGTTATTTTGAGATGATGTGCAATATGAATGGACTTGTTGGGTCGTTGCGACGGTCTGATCCATTGCATCTTATAGAATGGATGGTTCCCAGTCGTCTTGGTTCCTTAGCGGGGATGGTTAATGTAGTCCTCACTGGTCCTTTTGTGGTTCCTTCTCAGGGTTAGATGAAATCCTATTCTGGCCAGAAGAACTACAAGCAGGAGCAATTACTTCTATGCGCTATGCCCAAACGGGCTGTACAACTTGGCTCAGAGGCATTATGTAATGAAGGTAAAACAGGTCAAAGTGGGAAGTACATCTCCTTCGCCTGTATATTGGCAGCATCTGCTGAGGGCAGGCGAGGGCAGAGCTGAGTCAGCAGCGTCAGCTTCCAGACAGCTGTTTGCTAAGTACCAAAATAAAAGGAACGTCCAAGCAAGGTTCTGTAAAAATACACCCACGACCCAAAACACAAACACTTATTAACATCACTAAATAATCACTTCTAGAAGGAAAGCACAACGAAAACCTGGCTATATAGTATATATGCATATAATATATTGTGGCCGAATCTTTTAGGAATTGTACTGCAGAAGGGAAAATTACACAAAATGGAAAAAGCACAAAAATGATGACTTAATATCAATCTGGCACCAGGTCGAATGTTGATCATTCGAGAAAGTTGGAGATGCCAATGAGTTTTGACATGGGGCCTTGTGAATTGAAATGAAATGGCTGCCAGGTGAATTTAGGCCATGGTAGACTTCCCTGATTAAGAGCATACCTTCCTGAACTCTATCCTTGAGTAGCAAGTGGATGAGGTGGTGTGTTTCAAAGAATCTTGTTGAGGGTCTAACAGGGCTGAGAGGAAGGCCTAGGAGGTTCCATCAGCTGTAATCAAGATAAGTGATTACTATGGTGGCTATGACATTTTTTTAGTGGAGTGGAAGGTAGGTGAGATGAGGTGGAATATCCAGATGTTAAAGAGCTTCAGCTACGTGGCACTAGGGGTGCACAGAGATAAGGCAATATGGGAGCTATGACCCAGGGGAGATCCTTCCCAAAAGAATTGAATTCCCCCCTTCATGCTTTGCTCTGTTCCAATGGAAAGCACGGCCTAGCAGATCTGCAGCAGCCAAGGGTGGGCAATTCCATAAGCAGACATGCCTATTGGATCCCAGATGAGGGCATGTTCTGTTAGGACTTAGCTTTAAATGGGGGGGGGGCGAACTCACCACTCACTTGATACTTTTGGGAGATGTTGACAGCTCAACGTTCACTTCGATAGGGTTGAAGACATCTAGTTACGATGGGAGTTAAAGCGTTTCCTTCAATGGCCGCTGAGGAACACGGGGCCCTAGATAGTCGCAATGTGAAGATTGCCTGCAACGGGGATCCTGTGACCAGGACACTTACGGGGAAGCAGTGTGCCTTTAGGAGGCTTTGTTTACTTCATTCGTGTGTGAATTACACAATCGATCTCCAACTATTTGGGGCTCTTGCAGTACTTAATTTGTGGGCGAGGCGAGAGCATGCTAGGGCTCAGCCCCGATACTTATTTCTGAGCCCTGGCACTTATTTTGTAAGCTCAGCTTGATTATGTTGTAGTGTTTAGGCAACTTTATTATTTGAAATGTCAGTCAGTCATAGTAAAATAACAATCAAGAACAGTGTGCACTGGCCAAGGTCTCTGAATCCTGGGCTGGCTCATTGTTATTCACAGACCTGATGACCCAGGCTGGCAGGGCTATTTATTCGTTTTCATGATAAAACAATGAGATACAAACACTGAGATGCAAACACATAGTCATGCAAAATAATGCAGTTAGATCGTCATGTAACATTCCAAGGAAACATCATATTACTGCAATCAGACAGAATTTAAATTGGCTTAACATCAAGCAAAGGATATACCTCAAATCGCCTTCACTCACCCACAAGTGCCTCTATAACCAGGCACCCATATACCTCTGTGACGCTTTTTAATGCCATACATCATCGTAACCTAGTAGAAGAGCCCTATCGCACTGTGTCGTCATCTCACGGTTTACCCAACTACGGGCAGGTGGAGTCAGCTTCCCAGTCCTTGCTACGAAAAAATTGAATGCGATTCCTATTTCCATTAGAGAAGAACCTTCCTTTTCACTCTTCCAGAACAAGGTCAAAGCCTGCCTCTTGGATCAGGACCATAACCTGCCCACCTAATAAAACATGCTTTATAACACTGAGGGTGCCCCTCTATTGCCACTACTGTATATATGCCCTTAAATTGTATATTTTTTGCCATTGTCTGTATATATTTGAGCTTTTTTCTGTATCATACCACTTACTGTTATTTCTATTAACTTGTAGTGTTTTCATTTGTACACTCATGACTGTAAAACATGCATGTCCCAGCGCCCAGATGCCCCAGGGTTTTGGCGGCGCAGTACAAATAAATAAATACAACTACTCCTGGGCACTGATGCTGACCATGCCCACACACTGCTCCACTCAACATGCATGACATTTCTGCAAATTCTCTAGTGTCATAATCAACAGGGTGGGTTGACAACAACAGGACAGTCACCAGCCTGCAGCCCCAACACTGGGCAAAGTCAGTGAAAAGACCAATATCGAAGAGGGGAGCCAGCCACGAGTGCCAACCTAAGCAAGACGATCTTGCAGTGTTTGATGGGCAACTTCTCCGTTCAGTAATGATTTTGCCTACCTTTGTCCAACAAAGTACAATGAGAGGAAAGCATTTTTGCTCTTTGCTCCTGTGGTTAGATGGTTAACATGCTCCACTTGACACCGATGGCATTAGCGCAATGGTGTGTTTCACAGAAACACTTAAACATTTATTTTATTTCAAGACACATCTATTATGGTACGTTGATTTCACCCTCGATGAATCATTCCGAGTTGGAGCTTTAACCCCAAATATGTTGACACTGTATGGAGCACTTGGGTGGCACTGTACCGAGCAACAGTGGGTTGTGTCAACAGTAGACGGCGAGCTGCCCCTGACACCTCATGCAACAAAGTTATTGTGCCCCGGCCCTTATTTTCATACAAATTAAGCACTGGGCTGTTGTACTTGACCCCCGAAACACACTTTACAGCTCAGAGACAATACACCTGGCCCAGTTGTTGCTCAGCATTTCAGCAAGAAGCATTTCAGGCAGTTTTGAGACAGCAAGCTGCATATGGACTCCCCGATTGAGCCGCCAGATGTTTCACGCACCTGATCCCGTTCCGCGACATTTTCAGCGCATGCGTTTAGAGCGAGCAGAGACATCCTGTTCAAAGTAGTCAACACCGGGTGAACCTTTCTTGGCCGCTCATCACATCAAGATGGCTGGCCTGAATCTTCTGCTTCTGCTGCATAGCGGGCCACCATGGAGACCTGTCTGATGCTGTCAACTCTTCTAATAGACGCAGCAAGTCAACTTGTGGACTAGGCCAGAGGCCCTTTCCCAGGCATTCTTACGTACTCTGTACCGCTGGCCTTTAACATTTATCCTACGTTCTAATTAGGACCCATCTCCTACCTTTCCAATGACATTATAAAAGTAGCCATTTCGTTTTTTTTCCTTTTTATTCACATTTGCCTAAATGTTCCCCTCCTGCACAGCCCATATATCCATTTCGACTGAAAAGGGCGAACAAAAAAAGCTGAATGCGCATTTGGTGCGCATTCAGCGTGGTAGAAAAGACTGAAGCCCATAATACTGCAGAAGGGAAGTGGGGGTTGCAGGGGTATCCCCCGATCCCCTAATATGGTACTACGGGTTGCAGGGGTGTCCCCTGCATACATTAAATGCGCAGCGGTGGACAAACAACCAAAATCACAAAATCTCGAGTTAAAAAACGGGAACAAGTCGGCTTCACAATTTTGTAACTCAAGCTTTTGGGATTTGGTGTTTCACCGTAGATCCCATACATCTCTAGTTTGCATTCCCTGTGTGTTTTCCTTAGAGGGGTGGGTTTTTAGTGTTTTTGATTGTTATTAGTGTTGCGTAAAGTACTGCTTTTCACACAACCTTGCTTGAACATTCCTTTTAGTTGGCATTTACTGTGCTGAAGTGTATGGCTTTCAGAGGAAGCCATTAGCAACCATTCTCCTTTCTGAATGTTGCATTCTTCAGCTGAAATGTCACGGCAGGGGATTATGGAATTCATAATCAACTGCAATGACATCATAGCAGAAGGATACCGCATTGTCTCTTAATGTGGGGTGAGGGGAGAGGAAACTTGGGTCCTCATCATCAGTTTGGTGTTGCAGCAAAATAGAGGCAGAAACTGAACTACCTCTGCTTTTACCACATCGCCAAATTCCGACTTCAGCGGTGTTGTATGAAGGGTGTTTGCTCACTTCTGGGACCAGCCCTTAATGACACCCTCCCCTACCCTGGATCAACAAGGAGGAAAATACTGCTAAATGTTGACACCTTGAGTGCTGCCCTGGTGCAGAGATATAAGGTATCAAACAGTCGGTTTGGAGGAAAAAGAAATCCCAGGGAAAACATGTGTTGTATGCCACAAAACACAAAGACAGAGCCTGTGGTTATATCAAAAACGTGAATTATTATTGTTCCCAATAGAAATGATAACTACAGGACAAGAGACATGAATCCAAAAATAAATTCATACGATGGCATAAATCTCAATCAATGCAGAGTAGAGACAGCTGTAGAGTTATGAGTCGACAAGACCCAGTGCTGAAGCAGTGCGGGTGACCTAGAGTGTGCTCCTATACAGGGGTCTTGCTAGGTCTGGAAAGGATCCAGGGCTGCGCTACTGTCAGGACTAGGCCCAGCTAGCCTTTTGGTTGTAGTTCCTGAGCTTCAATCCGGGGCTACAACCAAAAGACCCGGGGCTTTAGCCCCCTCAGCCCCCCCACACCCCTAGCAGCGCCTCTGGTCATACAGAGTACAGAGAATAAGACAGAATGCAAGAACCATAAAGAATATTTAGAGAGCAACTGTCTACGATTACATGATATGATAGGTTATTTATAATGCGCTTAATACGCCGGGGGTTTATAAGCGCGGACCCAGGGATCGAACCTGTGGTGCTCCGTGTCGTCTTGTTTCCAAGGCGAGCACGTTGCCCCTGAGCTATCCACCCGAGACTTAGCAACGTACCAGCACCCTTTCCGGATGACCATACTCCAACAATGCCGGTGGGGGCCAGGGATCCCCTGGCAGGTCTGACCTGCCGGGAATTCTGGCCCCTTCCAACATTGTTTACACTGAAGCACTGTTAGCAAAGGTGCCGGTGCCTCGGGGTCCCCATTCCAGTGGAGTCGAATGCGACTCCACCGGAATGGAGACTTACCGTTTCCGCTGCATGACATCCCGGTCCGCCACCACTTGCAATATTCCGGTTGCACCGGGATATCAAGCGGCGGAAACAGTGTTACGAGGTCAGATCCCGGCGGGTTACCGCTGACCTCGTAATGAAGCCCAATGGCTATATCTTTATTTCTCTCTCTCTGCATCACAGTATCTCATTTAGCAGAACATTTATTTGTTTTTAGCTCTGTCCCATATTTATTTGGTTATAGGCTAGGACACTCCCAACAGAGTTGAGGGAGCATTGGAAAAGCCAACGGAAGTTAACAAGGGGCTGTGTTCATTGAAATAAAACCGCAGGGTCTGGCGGGAGATTTAAAGCTATAGACGCTATAAATAGCAAACTGTTCTGCTGTCAACTCTGTGTTGTGTCTAGGCTGTTCTAACCAGGGTAGTCACGCAGGGCCCTCCTGGGTTTTGAGTTTAGAGTGTGCGTCTGGATTGGAAGGTGGAGGCAAATAGACGTGTTCTGGAGAGTGGTGGGAGTCGGTTGGCAAAAGAGTGAAAGGCAGAGAGCTGGGAGGAGGATGCTCTGGGGGTCTTTCTACCCACCTGTGCTCCCGGGTCCACCAGCCGAATACATCTACCAAAGCAGTCTTGCTGCGTCCTCACCTTGCAATACACACCTTCTTCAATTCCATCATCTAGCAGGAATAGAGTGGCAGGTGGACACCTGTACAATATTAGCTTGTCTCCCTAGGTTCTTAAAGGGAAACTACGCGAGGGGGACCGTATCAGACACGTGGCCAGTACACCTGCCTGCTGTGCCTTATGCCCACTATATGATATGATAGGTTATTCATAACGCACTTAATACCCAGAGGTTTCTAAGCGCGGACACGGGGATCGAACCACGTGTTGCTCCATGTCGTCTTGCTTCCAAGGCGAGCATGTAGCCCCTGAGCTATTCTCCCGAGACAATAAAGAAAAGGAAGTGCATTTGCTACACACTCACTGAGCCTGAAATCTTCTCCTCTGTAACCACTTTGCAGCAGAGCATATGTGAAGGGGTTGTCTGTTTTTGCAGAACACACTTTCCTACAGAGAAACCATCTTCCCTTTCTACCAATTTGCATCACAAACATCAAACAAGCATTGGCAACGACAACAGGTTTAGCTTTTGTGTATCAATAGGACAGGCATTTGCCAGGCATGACATCATGCTATTTACTACCTGTGTCACCTGGTGGGAAATGGCATGATTGCTTGGACATATGACAGCAGTGCAAGGCAGATGCCTAAGTAGTGTGCTATACAGAAGCCAGACCTGTTGGCTTTGTCACTGTGTGTATTATACAGAAGTTTAGTGCGAGGAACGAATATACATCATGTGGCTGAAGGCAGGCGTGACTACGACAATTTCATGATTTCAATTCAACCAATCCCTTCACCAGCCTGCATTGCAGTAACACAGGCAGGCCAGCGTTTCATGTTACTATTTGATAGAGCTAGCTTAACGAGATCCCGGGGGAGAGGCGGGGTGTGTGGCGGGGGGTCGGGGGGATGTTTTGGGTGGGAATGGCCTTAGGGATTTGCACATGGACAGTCAATGGGAAAACAGTCAAAGAACAACCACAGACTGTGTGCCCCTTCTCACATGACATCTACCCCTTAACTCCACTCAAGTCCAATGGGTGTAAGCAAAACTACACAGCTCTGGACAGTGGACATTTGGAGGCTGCATTCTGTCACACATTTTTCTGCAGCCCAGTTTATTGTGGTGGGCAAATTTAGCAGTGAAAATCTGGTTCATTATTACTGAGCACATCAGCATCTCAAAACGAAAATCCCACCTGCCCTTTAGCCAATGTGGCCTGCTTCCCGAGTAAAACGAAATGGACTGAAATACGAACTGAAACTCTTTGATTAGACTTCACAAAGCATTGCAGTCCATTTCCATAACATCTGTTTAGTATTTTCTCTGGTGCAATGACTACAAGCAGGTGACTATCATACGGGTGTAAGCAGGATGAGAAATTATAAAGATGAAGGCATGAGCTGAGAGGCAAGACTTGGAGAATGTCTAATTGTGAACAATTAATATAAATGTCCAGCACTTCAGCGGTGGGTGCACAGTACACATTCCTTAAGGCGATTGTCATGTCCGGGATGGACAGGCCAAAGGACCAAAGAGGATATTAATACTTCCAGGAAACAAGTACCATTTTAAAGCCCATTCACCTGTCCGGCTCCGCACTTATCTACTCCCCACACACCATCACCCTGACTTACTTTTACCTATGACATCGCTTAGAGTAAAGCCACTTCCACTGGGTCGTAAATGGCACCATAAAACTGACCGCAAGCCCCACCAGAAAAAATGTAGAATTTGGCAACCGTTGCTGGATACAGGAGGACGGGAACAGCCCTATGGACAAATAGCTTCGGAACACGCAAAGGTAAACGTGCAAACCTGCATTGACTTCTTCACCAAAGGCTGCATTCCCAATGGCATCTCTCTCCTGTTCAAGGAGTCTGGAAGCAGCCCTGTCTCATACTCTGGGCTGGTGTTGAGTCTGGAGGCAGCCGGTTTTAATACTCTGGGATGGTGTTGAGTCTGGAAGCAGCCCTGTATCATACTCTGGGATGGTGTTGAGTCTGAAAGTAGCCCCGCATCGAACTCTGGGCTGGTGTTCAGTCTGGAAGCAGCCCTGTCTCATACACTGGGATGGTGTTGAGTCTGGCGGCAGCCCTGTCTCATACTCTTGGCTGGTGTTGAGTCTGGAAGCAGCCCTGCATCATACCCTGGGCTGGTGTTGAGTCTGGAGGCAGCCCTGTGTCGAACTCTGGACTGCTGTTGAGTCTGGAAGCAGCCCTATATCATACTGTGGGATGGTGCTGAGTCTGGAAGCAGTCCTGTAGCATATTCTGGGCTGATGTTGAGCCTGGAAGCAGCCCTGTATCATACTTTGGGCTGGTATTGAGCCTATATGTAGCCCTCTATCATACACTCGGCTGGCGTTGAGTCTGGAAGCAGCCCGTATCATACTGTGGGCTTGTGTTGAGTCTGGAAGCAGCCCTGTATCATACTCTGAGCTGGTGTTGAATCTTGAAGCAAACCTGTATCGTATTCTGGGGTAGTTTTCAGTATGGAAGCATCCCTGTATCGGTACTCTGGGCTGGTGATGAGTCTGGAAGCTGCCCTGTATCGTACTCTGGGGTAGTGTTGAGTATGGAAGCAGCCCTGTATCGTATTCTTAGCTAGTGTTGAGTCTGGAAGCAGCCCTGTATCGTATTCTGGGGTAGTGTTGAACCTGGAAGCAGCCCTGTATCGTACTCTGGGCTGCTGTTGAATCTGGAAGCAGCCCTGTATCGTACTCTGGGCTGCTGTTGAGTCTGGAAGCAGCCCTGTATCGGACTCTGGGCTGGTGTTGATTCTAGAAGCAGCCCTGGGGTTGAGTCTGAAAGCAGCCCTGTATCGTACTCTGGGCTGGTGTGGAGTCTGAATGCAGCCTTGTATCCAACTCTGGGCTGGTGTTGAGTCTGGATGCAGCCCTGTATCACACTCTCGGTTGGTCTTGAGTCTGCAAGGGATGAGTCAGGAGTTCCTTTTCCAGTTGTGTACTTAGTTGTTCATTTGTGATTCAGGATTGCCCTGTGACAACCAATGTAGAGATACAGAGGCCACTGCTATGTACAGGGCGAGAGTGTAGATGAAATTTGCAAAACACATTTTCAAAACAGGTCAACACTATGGCCTCGGCCTCTGCATACAAATGCAAGCTGATTAGAGCCGGCAAACCCTTCCTCTCTAAGGTGAGTTGTACGACACTGGCCCGTGCACTATTCCTGTCCAAAGTGGATTATTGCAACTCCCTCTATTTAGGCGCCAGCAAGCATACTGTTAACAGGATCCAAATCCTCCAGAACAATATGTTGAGAACGGCTCAGGGTATTTCCAGGAGAGGGCATATCTCAGAGGCTAGAAGACAAAACAAATGGCTGTCTACTAGTGACAAACTCCTACTTAAAATTGCATCGCTAACACACAAATGGTTGAACAGTGCTGCACCCCGCTACCTTGTGGAAAGAATCAATAGAAAAACCTCCAACCGACCCACCATGTAAGTGAATGCTAATTGTTTAGTCAAAGCCCGGTTCAAAGTCACAAGAGCTGGTGGAAGTAACTTCCGGGTGAAAGCAGCGCAAATATCGAACTCTCTCCCCTTCCTTGAGAGTAGATCAAACCTTCCTGAACTTCAGACACAACACCATTAAATGGCTCAGAGATAAAGTTCCTTAATCTTCCCTTGACCATCCCCATCGTGAGTCATTTTATTCTCCACTGATCCCAAATGTACATAGATACTGTATTGTTCATTATTGACCTATTTTTGCCTTGTACATTCTGTAAATATATAACTCTATCATACTATGTACCACCATTTGCGCATGTATCCATCACGTATATTGTATTGCTCCGGTACATCTCTGTACATTTCCTCTGTAACATGTGTAACTACAAGCTCAAAACATTCATGTATCTTATGATACCCTTGGGTCTGGCGTGCATTACAAATGAATAAACAAACAAACAAACTGCAGGTGGGGAGTTGCCTTGGATATAGGGGGTTTCGCCCCACCAGTGAAAGAATTTCAAATAAACTCTTATTATTTTGATAAACAGACTTTATTTTTAATTGCCATGATGGTAGTTGTTTAATATTGGTTGTCAGAATGGTTTTCAATCGATAGAAGTCTCTTGGTGATCTATTGGGAAATTCACACAATTTCCCAGAATGCAATACCAAGCTTCACTTCCTCTCACAAAGTCATTTGGATACTTTTGTATTTTCACTATCTTTACCAACAAAGCAGCAGCCGGGCTCTCTTTCACTCAACAAGCCTTTTTAGACGCTTCAATGCTTTTACCAAGAATGCAGCATCAGGACTATTTTCCTCTCACACTCTGTGTCCGGCGCGTTGATACTTGAACTACAATTCCCAGAATGCAGTCATCAAACTCTTTTATTCTCACATTCTTCAATGAGCGCTTTGGTAGTTCGACTATGTTTCCCATGATGCAGCGTCAGGCCCAAAACATGCACCCATACCTCCTGGTTCTCTCTTTGACTTGCCCTTGTCATGAATGATCCTTCTTCTCATTGGATCTCAGGCGTTCCGAGGGAATTCCAACTTTGGCTGCTGATTTTGCTACTCTTCGCTCTAAATATCTCTCACAGCTCTCCAGCTCTCACGGAGCTCTCATGGCTCTCAGGGTGACGTCTCTAGCATCCCAAGATGCCGACGACAGTCTCTCCTAACCTCTCTTCCATCATTACCAGACTATCTCCAAGATGTAAAACTCCTCCATCCAACAATCTGAGTTCTCTGGTTGGCTCTGCCAAATGTGCCCACCACAACCACTTGTTAAGCACCTCCAGCAGACAGCACTCCGAGGGGCCCCTCTATCCTCCTGGCGTCAGCAGCTTCCCGCTCCGTCTCGCCCCCCTCCCACGACTATGTCACGTCCCCCTCACATACTTCTCATAGCTTCTCCTCATTGGTGGGGAGTCCCATTATTTGTTGTGATGGGTGCCATTAGTTCACTCATACATACCAAACCTGACTATTTGGTTGGAGGCACCAATTCCTTAGCCGCAAATGTTGACGTGTTACATCCCTTACTAAAGTTCTCCCCCATAAAATATTCAGTTTTCCAAAAAAAGTAAATGGAAAAAAATCTCCCTCTTTCTTGTCTCAAAATCTACCTAAAAATCTACAAGAGAGATTCTCCAGAGGCACACTGCATGGGAATCTTTAATTTAGAGACTACACCAGAGTGTGAGACAGCTGATGAAAAGGGAGCGAATATGAGAAAAACAGAGATGACAGGGGAGATAATTTCAGGGAGCACATTTCTGCAGGAGGAGACAGTTACTGAGAGTGAAAATTCCGGGAAATAGACACGCTACAAAAATAGTGAAACAGCTGAAATTTGCTCTGCACAGAAATAGATGAATTCCGGGAAATATTTGGCCGCTTTGCCAATGTTGCCCAAGTGGCAAAATTGCCCATTTTGAAATTTTGGATGTTTTTTCACCAGAATTGGTATCTTTTCCCCAGAAATATCATTTTTTGCACAACATTCTTTTTTTTCTTGAAATGTGATGCTTAGCCTGAAATTTCATTTGAACAAAAAGAAATTTGGTGAAAAAATGCAATTTCTGGAAATAAAACAACATTTTTGGTAAAAGATTAAATTCACCTAAAAGTGTTGAATCAGGAAAATATCTGCTTGGCAGACTAAATGAAATTGGAGGCAAATTTCCCCAATTTCCCCAGTTAATAATGGTGCCGGTGCTTCCGTGGAAGTCTGCGAGCGGGTACCGTTCTGCCCACCAGGTCTGACCCTGGCAAGTGGGTCGGCACCCTCCCGCAGATTCGTAGTGTGCCGGTCCGGTAACAACGGTGCCAGTAGGCTTACCGGCACCGTTGTTACCGGATGGGCACACTTATAATGAGGCCCAATGTACGGTTTATAGGAACCAATACAGCCCCCAGATGTGTCAATGTGTCATCTTTTCGCTGTACATGGATCACAGCCTTGAAAAGTGTTACTCTTAATAATACGCTAATCTTCCCCCACAGGCAACATTGTACATAAAATCCCAAAACAAGCCAGCACCTCTGGGTTTAATGTACAGTCAATGCCAAATCTGCCACCAGAATACCTTGGCTACTAACACTTCTAATAGCTCTGTATAACCGTAGCACGGACCATACCGAGCGTTATGGGCCTTTAAAACCTGCTAACGCTCTGCGCTTAGGCCTTTGGCATGGTATCCAGTGATTTAATCGCTGAAAAAAACACTGAGGGGCACTCAATATTTTTTCTTAACCCTTTATCCCACACTTTCCCCACATTTTATAGGACTGGGGTTTGTTTATATAATTGCACAAGTCCTAAAATATGTTGGGAAGGGTGTTTGGTGGGTTAAAAAAAAATTGAGTAACCCTCGATGTTTTTCCGCCAACGATAAAATCACATATAACCCTTAAGCCCATTCTTCCGAGCCCATGATGTCTGGTACGACCCTTGGACTAGGTCTATAAAGCTTAATTACATGTGAATAGTCACCTTTGTAACATGTGATACATAAATGGTCCTTATTTGAGTTTTTGCAGAAGTGGAGTTGATCGTGGCGGGACTCCCTCTCTCCTGCGCACCTCCTCTTTTCTTGTTGCCGAATTAGACCAGCAGCCTGGATCCTGGTTTGTTAAGGAACCAACTCCGGGATTCCCAAAAATGGAAGAATTGTGGGGATGACAAACTCTGGATCAGTTGGGCGCTGGTAGGGTATGGTAGCCCAATGGTCGCTTGTTGAGTGATTAGATCAATTATATGGTCAAGTCAGGTCATAGTCATTAGTTTGTTTATTTTTGGTTAGTTGGCACCAAAGAAAACATCATTGTAGAAATGAATGACAAGTTTTTGACATGGTAACTCGCTACACAGCCGACGCGCGTTTCAACTTAAGTCTTTTTCAAGGCCCGGATTTGGTGATGTTGTGATGTGCACCGTGAAGTGACATAGTGATAACCAAAAATAAACAAACTAATGACTATGACCTGACTTGACCATATAATTGATCTAATCGCTCAACAAGCGACCATTGGGCTACCATACCCTACCAGCGCCCAACTGATACAGAGTTTGTCATCCCCACAATTGGTCCTTATTTGATGCTGTACCATTCTACAAAAACTTAAAGCCAGGACCACTGATTTAGAGAGAAGCAAATCGCACGGCCAACCTACTGCGACCTTTCACTATGCGCATGATCTCCTCGTTCGCAGTAGCGGGACATGTCATCTCTGCAGCTCTGAAGTGGTGCAGCCTTTCGCACCTTCCATCCTTCCCAGTGCACACACTCATTCATTAACTCCCAAGTGTGCATGTGGAGCAAAAGGAAATTGATGCAACTTCATCTGCGCAGAAAATGTGGCTATACGTGGCGAGCTGTCGCGTGCGCGCAGTCAGGAGGCAGTGAGTCCACATTCATGCTACTCCTCGCCTGCTTCGTCAAGCATGCCGCTGAAAAACCTCATCACGCCGCCTCTCCATGCCTCGCCATTTGCATGCCACCTGAGGTTGAACTGAAGAAACGGCACTAGGAGGCAGGTTCTGTCAGTGGCATTGAGGAAGGGGGCATGGGTGGCTATATACACAGCAGTGTATATAGCCACCCCGCCCCTCCCACCGCTATGTGACATGTTTCCTAATCTGTTCCCACACATCTGAAATATGATGTTATATCCATTTTCTCCATAAATATCATTAAGGTGGCACTCTTTACACAATGGGCCTCATTACAAGTTCAGTAGTGTGGTAAAAAAGTGTCATTTACATCCACTTTTACTGCACCCCGAATTCGTAACATGGAGAATTCACGTTTATCAAAATGGTGGAGGTGAATCCTCCACTTTACCTCCAGAAATTGGCATGTTTACAGTGTGGTATTAGCGCTCGTGGTAAATCCACTAAAAAGCGCCATGGAGTTGTATGGGCTCCAAAAAAGGGGTATTTACACCACCATGCCACCACTCGTGATCCCATGGCACTGCCACAGGACTAAGTGTCGGTATCAGTAAACAATGTTGGCAGTAAATTGGGAGATTTGCCGCCAAGCTCTGAATGAGGCCCAATGTTTTGCAGGATGCTTTAGAAGCAGGGGCGCATCAGACGCGTGCTGTGACGCGCAAAGATCGGTATTGTGCCCTGCTTTCCCACCAAATATTTGCTAGAGCTACCCCAGCCATTCCTGAGAGCAGTGTGACCAGAAGAAACAGGGGTATCATGAACGTGGGGGCGGGGTCTGTTTTGTACAGTAAGAAGTAGAATGAGAGAAGCTGCAACCGAAGCATCCATGAGGCAAGGACCGTCCTGATGTTTGGAGGCATAGGTTGGCATCGCTGGTGCCCTGCGGGAATGTTGCCATCTCACTGAGCATGCGCTGTCCGTGCAGGGGGAGAAGACGGGGGTGTAGATATGCTCTGTGGGGGATGCAGGGATTCTGACAGACGGGACCAGACTGTAGTGCCTGTGATTGCAATTATTATTTGCTATTTTGTGTTCGTTAATTAAACATTGCCTAAGTGCTCACAGGAGAAACAGATTATGGCTTTTAAACTGAGACCACGTCCAATTAGGAAGGGCATTTTGAGCGACAACATGGTGTGTATTCTCGGTAAAAGAAGCTATTGTATAACAAGCACTGGCAAAGCCAACCATTGTGGCTTTTGTGTAGGCATGAGATTGGCATTTGCAAGCCACTGCCACCATTATGGTACAACCTGGCCATAATATGTCAACTGCTTGGAAATGGTGTGAGTACCTGGGCATATAATTACAGTAGCTGGCAAATACCTGTTCAATACCTATAGGCAAGCCAACGCTGTAGACAATGCTTGTTTTTAACAGGAATTCAGTTCAAGGAAAAGATGTGAAGGCACACATAGCTTATAAATCAAGTGGCTGAAGGCCCATTTGGTTACGGCATTTTATTATACCCGTAGCACATTTACAGCTGCAATTGGGCCACTAACACTTAGGAGACTGCTTAGAAATAGCACTGAAAGGACCTATACACCACAAATTGAAGATACTGCTTGATAGAGCTAGCTCAAAGCGGTCCCAAGAGAGTGTGTTTTGGGAGTGGAGGTAGTGGGTGGGAATTGCCATTGCAGTTAGCATTACTATGGGCAGTTAATGGATGGGTAAATACCCAAACAACACCAACAAGCTGTGTCCCTGATCACGTCATCTCCCTTCCAGCTATGCTCAAATGCAATAGTTTTGGCTCATAGGTGGCGCTTCCAAAGCTAAAAAAGGAAGGCCATTATTCAATTGTGCTAACATTGTAAACTGTCTCTATTTAAAAGGAACAACATACCTTTCTGAGAAACACTTCCAGTGGCTGCAAGGATTAAATTCAAGAACCTTTGCATTGTCCGCAAGGCTTTCTGGGGCCTGGGTCCAAAACACCTTCAACTCTCCCTCTGTAAATACCTTCCTTCTCTAGCTCTTTGCTCCTCCACATCCAACTCCCTCAGGGTCAGTCGTTTCTCAAAGAAACGAGCTGGGGGTAGATCTCGGCTGGGGCCTCCCTCTGGAACAGCCTCCCTGCCTCTCTGAAACTTGAGGTGAACCATCTCCGGTTCCGGAAGCACCTCAAGACCTTCCTATTTGCTTCTGCCTCCTATACTCCTCTCCCCTGCTGATCTGTTCTGCTTCGACATCGTGCACCTGGTTACCCTTTGATTCTGGCTCAGGTACTGTCCTACCCTGCACTGCCTCCTGGTAACCCTTGCACTTGGGCCTGTATCTGTAACCCTACAGTTCCCCCCTTTTTTCTGCACTTATCAGACACCCCCTGTCTGTGCCTTAAACCTAGCACTTGCCACTTGATGGCCGCACTCCCACTTGTTGTTTTTTATTCGATTCTTCTGCACTTTCCACTTCTCCCCTCGCCCCCTGCACTTTCCCCCTTCCCTCTCCCCTGCACTTGAGCATTCTCAATGTCATTAGGCCTAGTAAGATCATTGTTTTGTTCTCCCTTGTTTCCCTCCCTTGCCTCGTCGCACTCTGAAACACGTGTGAATGAGGGCAATACAAATAAAATATCAATATCAATATATCATAGTCAAAATAGGAATATTACACTTGTCCTACTGAGCAAGAATCACATTATCAAAACCTAGTAAAACATGCTTGACAGTCGAATGCACTCATGGTGTACTCTTTTGAAATACTCCTATAAGAAAGGAGAAGGGGAAATAGCACTAATGAGGCTTCCTGGCTGCATTGCATGAATTCAAAGGACATAACAATGACCACAGATCTTTATATTTGACAAATATGCCTGTGATAAAAGGGTTGTTGACTTGATTAAATATGAGAATCGGGGTTGGATCTTATTTCACGTTTCACAATACTCACCCTAGCATTAAAGTGTTTGTTAGCATGACCTATATACAATCATTCTGGCAGCCTCAGAATTTGAATTTGAGGATAAAATGGCAGAGATAAGTGTCCCACCTAGAAGCCTGGGGCAATCTGGCTTCTTGTGTATGTTGCCTCTTCCATATGAGAAGAGCCATGCTGGATTTGGACTTTGCATCATTTAGAAGAGGAGGGTTTGGCCTCAGGTAAAAGCTGTCTACGCACATGCCCAGACCCAAATGGAAAGCGCCCGTAAGATATATAGGGCCTGATTCACAGAAGCGTTTTATAATGGCGCAATTCCATAGGAAAACATTCTGTGAATCAAGCCCACAGTTTGAAGTGAGGCTTCTTTGAACATCAACAGCTGTAAACTGAATTGTTGTATCTGCTGTTCTATTTTCGAGAGAGAGAGAAAGAGAGAGAGAGAGAGAAAGAGAGAGAGAGAGAGAGAGAGAGAGAGAGAGAGAGAGAGAGAGGTACTTGAGATTAAGCCTGAGCACTGGTGGGTTATCCCTTGACATTTACTTTGGAGTGAGGCTGGAATAACTTTCTTAGAGTAAGACTCAGCTGATATCATCGTTTATAACGTGAATCACTTGCAGGGACTCTCACATTTTAGCAGATAAGACAGTGTGATTGCATGAATTGGCCAGCATCACACCCTTAGAACAACTGGTGAAACGGACAATTGGGCCTAATCTGCGATTTGAACACTCGGCCACATGTCTGCCCAGCTGCAGTTCCTATACATATTTGTGAAGAGCTCAAATAACTTAATGTACACAAATTACTCAGTAACCTAACCCGACGATGTATATATTGTATTAGAAACATGTTGAGCAAAAAGAGTACGCTTATAGCTGTATTTCCCCATTCTTAATGGGAGGTTATAGGAGCAGCATGAACATTATTGTAAGCCTAAGCAAATTTCATTTCGTTTTTAAAACTGTATTGTGAAAACCTAAAAACAAACAGTAAAAGCAAATGCAGAGCATGATGAGGCCGTCTGCCCCACCCATTTCTCCTCATCCACCATTCTCAGCTCTTGAGCAACAATAGTCTCTCCCAAGTGACCACTTACTGCTATGATTCAGCCATGAACCTCTAACTGCGCCTGTGCAATGCTGTGTTCACTCCAAGCGGGGCCTCGGCGGAAGCCACTGCGCGGCCGCGCTCTTGAAATATCGCACAAAAAAGTGTGATAGCCAAGCGCTGGGAAGGCTTTGAACATCTGATGCTGCTGAAAAAGAGAAAAGTCTGGACTTTTCTCCCCTCCAAACAGGCTTTGTGCGAGAAGAGGGACACAGCCCATTAAATTGGGACAGTCCATGAAAATACGGGACGGTTGGCCAACTTAATTATCCGAGCCAGTTTCCATCTGGTAAAAACACATGTGCACGTTCTGTCTTACTGATTTTACTACAAAAAATTGTTCAGTTATCTTCAGGGTCCCATAGACTTACCAAATGGCCAGCATTGCAAAACAACAACAGAATCACTATGCCAACATCAGCAAAGCCAATTAAAGAAGCGGAGCTGCACATTTCATTAAGATGTTAGTCAGCGAGGTGGACAGGGAGTCTATTTTCGGTGTAAGTGTTTATGTGAACATCACACGCAAACGGTGCGCCTTATTTTGATGCGGCCAATAGGAAGCAGGAGTTTACTCTCTCAGAGTACTTACTTACATTTGCTCAACAGTGAGCATTTTCTCCTCATTCAGAGGTTGGGGGGGTTCACAGCCCGGCTAAAGCCGAGATGATCCCCAGTAAAATGAAGAGGCGTAGGCAGAGAGTTCCACAACCAGGCAGCCGCAGTAGAAAAGGACCAGCCCCCAACAAGGTCACGGCTAACATGTTGAATCAAAATACAAGCTGTATTTGCCGACCTCCAGGAGCGAGCAGGCACATACCAGCGAAATCTCTACTGCGGGAACTCCGGGACAATACCATAAAAAGCTTGGTGCACAATGCACAAGGCCTTGAACTTAATCCGGCTGGCCACCGGGAGCCAATGCAGCAATTTAAGTACACCTGAAACTGAGTTGGACCAAGAGGTGCCCGTGGCAAGCCCTGCCGCAGAGTTCTAGTGGAAATGCAGGCACCGCAGCAGATAGGCCAGCTGGCATAGGTATAAAGAATTGCAATAATCCAGTGAGCCAGCAACCAGAGACAAGACCACCAGAAATGGGAGAACTTTATGAAGAGTGTGAATCTTAAAGTAAACCCCTTGACAGACTGAACTTATTTGAAGGAGCAGGGAGAGGGAGGCCGAGAACTTCACCCCCAGATTTTTGACTAGAGCAACCGGCTGGGGCACAGGGCCCAGCTTGTGCAGCCAGAAATCAGCCGACCGCAGAGAAGTCTCAGGTGGAGCCCCGATGCACTCCACTGTCGATGGCTCTGCCAAATCAAGGCGCTTCAGAATCTGGGTGTCGTCAGCATAAGAATAACACCGAAACCCAGAGGAGTGTTACAAGGAGCTCATAGGCAAAATATAAATATTGACGAGAAGAGGAGAAAGAGCAGATCCTTGAGGGACTCCACCAGTCAGAGGACAAGGGGCAGAGATAAATGGGGAAAGGAAGAGGGACTGGGAACGATCAGCAAGAAAAGAAGAGAACCATTTCAGAACCTGGCCAGAGATCCCCACTGTAGCTAGTCACTGGGCCAAGATTGAGTGGTCAACGGTGCCAAAAGCTGAAGTGACATCCAAGAGGATCAGGGCACCAAACCCCCCGCCCCCTAATCGACAATCTGAGCCAGATCATCAAGAAGAGAGATCAGGATGGATTCAGTGTCTCTGCCCAGTCTGAAACCCGACTGGAAAAGATCTAAACAGTGAAGGCCCTCGAGAAAGGACTGTAGAAGAGGGGTAACCAAAGATTCAACCAGCTTCATCGGAAAAGACATGAGTGAAATAGGACGAAAATTAGAAAGAAGAAGATGGTCCAGATTAGGCTTTTTTTAAACCACAATCACCAACGCGTGTTTAAGAGAAGTAGGTATATGGCTGTGCACAATAGAAAAGTTCACTGCTGACACCAACACTGAGGCAGCAATAGAGGGAATCATCTCTTTCAAAGTTTGACAGTGAAATAATAGGGGCTGGGTTTTGGATATCAGCGTTCTACCCAAGGCTATCTTCTGATCCTGTTATATATGATTGATTTAGTCCATTTGTCAAAATATGCACTGGTTCAAGGATGTTTAATTGTCCCATAGAACAAAAGTTCAGCCGACACGTGTTTCGACCCTTCTAGGTCATCCTCAAGGCTGACATTGAACATACATATTGCAAATAACAAACAAACCCAAATGGCACACATTTATACCACAGGTATAGCAAAAAACAACCAAAGAATTTGGATTAGAATTAACCCACAATTGTTAAATGTCATATATAATTCATAATAAATAAAATCATCAAGAATACATACCGATTGTAAATTGTCACAAGAAGGATATTGCAGAAGTGGGCAGGAAGAAAACAAAAACATAGGTATTTATAGTAGATGTTCAACATTGTATTACTGAGACTAGTTGGTGGAACACCCATGTTCCCAGAAATTCAGATTGCGTGATATTAAAGATAATATATATGTGTACATAATGTTCAGGTGAAAGAGGGTGCCCCATAAATTTGCCAAATCCACCTAATATTACCGAACAATAAGTATCAGAAGGTGAGTTAGTCCTGATGCATTATGTTCAATCTTAATTTCATAATGAAAAGAAGAAAAAGGAAGGTTGATAAGCCAATCACAAACACCCTGAAGTAGTGTGATAACATTACCAAATCTATTAAAACGTCAAAAGTAAACTCACCTGCTAAGTCTGTATTAAGCAACCGAATCCTAAGAGCAAGGTTTACAGGGCAATCAGTGCGTGCCTGGTACACAATAATTAAATAATAGGGGTTGAATAGCAAAATAACGTACCCTGTCCATTGTCCGCATTTGGAGTTGAAGTATGTAAATATTTAGCAACTGCTTCTCACAGACCATAAGCGCAGTCCAATACAAAATGAAATCCAACTCTGTGTATGTAATATGCTCACACATGCACCTCCTCACGCTCTGCTGTCGGACTCGCACTCATGCACGCCAAGAGAGGGCCGACACAGAGCTGGGGTGCAACACGTCTTTATTTCAGTGAACCCAGGCTCGAACTGCCCTCGGGCGGTAACCCCGCCCCTTAAAACACGCGGGTCGCAGCCTGCGAATAAACACAAACACAAACAGAGGACTTCCGTCCAAAAGAGAAAGAGAGTGAGGACATCACACCCTCCCGTCACTAAACCTTAAGTCCGGCTCAGTTCATTTCCTCGATGAGGCGATGGGGTTTCTTTTTCGTTCTCGTTGGTCGACACTCGGTCCTGGTCGACTGGTCTGTCCAGGTCTCGGAAGCTACGTCCCCTTCCGAGTCTTCTCTGTCTCCTTCATATGGGACGTCCCATGGAGTGAACTCATCACTCAGATTTGTGTCACCTAAAGCTGGGGCCCTCGACACCCGTCTGAAGTGAGATGAGTTTCTCGTTATGGACTTGCGGTCTCCTTCCGCAGTGATAAGTGACCCCTTCTTGTGGACGATGAGGAGAGGGTCCTCGTTGAATGGTGCTATGTTTTTCCGATGCTGGGGCTGGCGGACTACCACCATGTCTCCTGGTGCCAAATCATTTGTTTTGGCTCGTCGTGTGGTATCCGCAGCTCTTTTCATGTTCTCCTTCATGCGTTTGTCCTTCTCCCTCATTTCTGCGTCTCTTTTGTATTGATCTTCCTCAACGGCCACGTGAGGTATTCGTGTTCTTATCGTTCGCCCGAACATCACTTCTGAAGGTGTTTTCCCAGTGGTGCTGTGTGGCGTATTTATGTAGTCTCGCATTAGTTGGTATAATAGCTTATCGACAGGTTCTCCCGTAATGCGAGCAATTTGTGTAATGCGTTTGATGTTGCTCATGAACCGCTTGACTGTTCCATTGGCCTGTGGCCATAAGGGTGTCACTTTTCTGTGCCTGAAACCCATGTACTCGGCGAATCTTTGGAAGTCCTGTCCGGTGAACAGAGGACCATTGTCGGACTTTACTACCTTAGGTACTCCGTATGTTGCGAACATTCGATCTAGGGCTGGTATGGTATGATGTGCTGATGTTGACGGGACTATCTGTAGATCGGGGTATCTTGAATATTCATCGACGGCCACCAGAACGTATTCTCCTCCTTCCATGGGCCCAAAATGATCCACAGCTATTTCTTCCCAGGTCCCCTCGGGCAATGCGGTCATGTTTAGGGGTTCTGGGGAGGTGTGTGGCTTTACAAGTGCACAGGTGGGGCAGTCTTGTAATAATTCCTCTACTGCAGTGTCCAGTTGCGGGAACCATAGTTTCTGCCTTAGCATCCTTTTGGTGGATACAATCCCTCTGTGTCCTTCATGGGTGAGTTCTAGTACTTTCTGGCGCAGGCTTCGCGGTATCACGAGCTTTGTGCCTTTTAGCAGCATTCCTTCGTCTGATTTTGCAAGTTCTTCTTTAACAGCTAAGAAGCACGTGATGTCCTGCTTGATGTCTTCGTTCATCGTCTCTCGAATTTGTTTGGCTTGCTTCCATCGCCCTGTTTCTAGGCATTGGAGGATAGTTTGTATCCCTTGGTCCGTGTTTGACTCACAAGTTATGTGATCCATGTCCAGTCCTTGCGGTGTGTTGCTATGAATGACATATTTTATGTACTGGTCAGCTATGGATGGTTCTGGTCCACACGCGTCCTTTGGATGTCTCGAGAGGAAATCTGCAGGGTTCTGCTCCTTTCCGGGTCTATGAGTGATGGAGAATTGATAGTCTTGTAGTCAGAGAGCCCATCGAGCTATTCGTGGCGGCATTTTTGCCTGAGGGTTGCCATAGATGAAGATGAGGGCTTGATGGTCCGTTACAACTACAAAAGGTTTCCCATATAGGAACAAATGAAAGTGTTCGCAGGCCCAGACTACAGCCAGACCTTCCTTCTCCGCCTGGGAGTAGGCTTGCTCAGTTTTGGAAAGGCTTCAACTGGCATAGGCTACGATGTGTTTTCTGCCTTCTTCTCTGTCATCCAGTTGTGTTAAGATGGCGCCTAGGCCGACTGGACTAGCGTCGACAATGAGTTCTGTCTTTCTTTTGGGGTCGAAATATGCCATGTTTCGGGCGTCGGAGATACGGTCCTTGATTGCTTGAAACACTTCTTGGCACTGTGGTGTCCATGTGAAGTCTGTGTTGAGCTTGGTGAGTGCTCGGAGGGGTTCGCTGATGGAGGCGAAGTCTCTTATGTATCTGGTGCAGTAACTTGCAAGGCCCAGGAATGACCTGAGGTCTGATGTAGTGGCGGGCGGCTTGGCTTCTCGGAGTGCACTGACTTTCTCCGGGTCGGGTATCATTCCCTTCTCAGAAAATATGTGACCAAAGAAGCGGAGTGTTTTCTTGCAAAATTCACACTTGTCCTTGTTTAGTGTGAGCCGTGCCTCTTCCAAGGCCATGCACACTCTCATTAACGTGTCGTCGTGTTGCTCTTGATTTTGTCTGAAAACCAGGATGTCGTCACTGTAGTGCAAGCAGTTTGGTACATGTTTGATGACGTTATGAATTTCTGCTTGAAAAATTTCAGCCGCGGACGACACACCAAAACTTAGCCGCTTGTAGCGGAAGAGTCCTAGGTGGGTGGCGAAAGTGGTTATATATCGGGAGCTTTTGCCGAGTTCCAACTGGTGATACCCTTTGTTGAGGTCCAGTTTTGAGAACAAGTTCAACAGATGTACCATGTCGGTTATTCTAGGGGCTTGGTGGCGTTCCCTTAATATGGCCTCGTTTGGCCTTCTCATATCTACACATATTCAGATGTCTTGGGAGTCTCTTTTGGGCACGGGTACAATTGGAGAGACCCATGGGGTAGGTCCTTCCGCGGGCTCAATGATGTCTGCCTCCAGCAGCTTTGTCAGTTCATTTTCAACTTGTTTTTGAATATTGATGGGTATTCCTCGGTAGTGTTGTGCTATGGGTGGGACAGTGGTGTCGATGTAGAGTTCTATCTGCTTGTCCTTCAGTTTTCCCAGGCCTTTGAATAGTGATGGGAAGACTTGGTCTATGCTTGCGGTGGGGTCTAGATATTTGTGTACCATGAGACGGTACAATATGTGGATTAGTCCCATTTCTATTGCTGCTTGATAGCTCAGTATGCATCCGCTCTCGGAAGTTGCCTCCAGGACGTGCATGGGGATCTTCTTTTCATGCTCCTTATATTGAAACGATGCCATGAAGAACCCTTTGCATGCCAGCGGGGTCTTTGATCCATATGGAAAAATGAGTGTTCGAGCTGGTTGCAGGCGGGGGGCATTTGGTATACTTTTATAGACTTTTTCACTGATTACGTTCACGGTTGCCCCCGTGTCAATTAGAAATTCTGCTGCCGTCTGATTCACTTGTATTCTGAGTATTGGGCTATGTTCTTTTGCTGTGCTGTTTCCTAGGGCGTATAGGTATCCCTTCTTTCTTGGCGTTTCCCGGTGTCTTTCCAGTTGGTGTGCTTTTTCGTCGGATGATGCACTTGACACGCTGTCAGACTGTGACTGTTCGATGAGGCACCGTACGTACCTTCGTGGTCTTCTTCTTGCCTTGGGAAGTGGGGTCTTTTTCTCCCTCCATTCTCTCCTGTCGTGCCTTCTTTCCGTTTGTTCGTCGTGGTGTTTGTGGCGCCCTTGTTCATGGGGTTGGTGTGATCCCCGATGGTGGTGGGGTGTTACTTGATTCTGTTCCGGTTCTGGCATGGACTTGTAGTTCTTTCCTGCTCCTCTCATTTTGCTGCGGAAAATTAGACACACGGCTTTGTAATGGTTTTCTCCACCACACGCAGAGCAGTTCTGACCCATTGCAGGGCACGTTCCTTCATGGGGGTATTCATGTCCGCACCGGTAGCAGAAAGGGTCACTGTTTCTTGCTGTCCCCTCCAGTTTGTTGAGGCTTTCGTGTTTTCCATGGGTGATCTTTATATCGTCCAGACCTTCAACTTGTGCGGCGAGGGCCGCGTCAGATCGAGACAGGCGTAGGATTTCATCTAGGTTGCGCGGCTGCTGCAGCAGTCGTTTGCGGAAATCAGCGCTTTCACACCCCACTATGATTTGTGACCTGAGGGCCTCCTCATTGGAGTAATTATTGAAATCACAGTGTTTCATTTTTGCTCGGAGTCTCATGACGAATGCATCTATGGTTTCACCCTTGTGCTGTTTGGTGGTGTGGAATATGTGCCGTTCATAGTCCACATTTGTGTGAGGTGTGAAATATTCCATGAGCGTTGTTTTTAACTTGATGTACGTGTCTATGTTGCTCTCAGGTATTTCTTCAAGAATGTCTCGCACATTTGGTCCTACGGCGTGATTTAGGAGGTTGAGCTTTTGTTCATCTTCTAAAGTACCTACCGCTTTCAAACACACTTCGAAGTCCCTCAGCCACCTCTTCCACCTTGATCCAAGAGTGCCGGTGTCAGTGAGGTCGAAATTTGCTGGCAGCTGAGTTAACAGGCTGTCCGTCATTTTCCTATGGCCTGTGCCGATTGGAGTCACTGGAATGGTCAGTGAGTCTTCCTCTGAATTGCTCATGGGAAGGTGTTCATATGTGTTATTGTAGCTGAGCTGGCTGGTGGTTCCTTTGCCTAGACACGGTGGAGCCTTGGTGCCAGCAGGGGTGCTGTAGTGGTTTGCTGGATGGTGGTTCTCTTTGCCTGGCACGGTGGCGCCTTGGTGCCAGCAGGGGGCGCTGTAGCGTGTTGGGAGTCTCTTGTGGGCCTTTCCTGCTCATGCTCTGCAACTATGAGCGCCAGTTGGTGGGGGAGGGAAGAGCACCGTGCCGCGTGTCAGCGGGTGCGTAGTGTGGCTCGTGAAAACTTGTGGTGGAGAGGAGAGGGGCTTGCTCTTACCCCTATGAAGTATGCCGTTGGAGTGGGAGGTTCGCGCCTCCACCGCTTGACGGTGCGTGATGCCGTTGGCGGGAGGCCAGTGCTCCTCTACCGCCCGGGATGTGCAAACGGGGAGTCTCGGCTCTACCCGCTGATGTTTCAAACGTGCGTGGGCTGGGCCTCCCAGGTGTTGCCGTCGGCGGGAGAAACGTTCTCCACCGCCCGGATTACCCGCTCCTGCGGGGAGCTGTCGCAGCTGCTCCACCCGCGGATCTGCGGAGGCACTCGCGCCGGAGGGCGGATGGTGGGGAGCCTTCGCGCTCCACCCACCGTGACAGGCCCCCAGGCAACCGAAGTCCTAGGCTCTCAATGGTGTCAGGTGGCACACCACGAACAGGGGACCGGAGATTGCAGGCACGGCGGGACTTTGTGTCCACCTCGTCGCCAGTGTAATATGCTCACACATGGACCTCCTCACGCTCTGCTGTCGGACTCGCACTCATGCACGCCAAGAGAGGGCCGACACAGAGCTGGGGTGCAACACGTCTTTATTTCAGTGAACCCAGGCTCGAACTGCCCTCGGGCGGTAACCCCGCCCCTTAACACACGCGGGTCGCAGCCAGCGAATAAACACAAAGACAAACAGAGGACTTCCATCCAAAAGAGAAAGAGAGTGAGGACATCACAGTGTAAAATGACAGAAAACGGAGGTCTAGTTTAATAACCCGTAACATTAAATAATAGACCGCTGCCTCATTGAGAAAAGTCATGACATAATTCACTGTTCGAAACTAATATATGAGCAACATTTGTCTTACCATATATCATGTATCTGTTGATAGAACCATACAGTGATGGCTGAAAGTAAATAATATGTTCTATTGCGGGTTAAATCCTGAAACTAAATAAAACAAAGCACTTGCCCTAGATAAGGTCACTATGTAGCCTAACCGTATCACTGTCCAAAAAATATAAGTAGCAAAAACGTCAACCGAGTGCCATCTAACTCACCAAATTCCAAGCAAAGCAAAGTCTCCGGATTCCTCAACGCCGTATCGCGCATGTGATCGAGTGATAGCGCCATTATTATAAAGCACTCAAGTACGTCGTTACAAGCGTATATAAAATATTATTTACCTTGAGTGGCAAAAGCGTATTTTCCTTTGCCCCTCTGTCCTTTATGTGAATGTATTCCATGCAAGGTTTTTTTGTTGTGTGATGTTTGTGTGTACTGTGCAGTATAACTTTGTTTTGTTTGGCACGCTGCACCTACTTTGCATGTAGGGAAATATCAATACTTCGTTTAGCCCCAATAAGACAATATCTTTAGGATTTACGGACCCTAGTTTTGATTTTGTGGTGCAGTCTACTTCTGCCTGATTCATAGGCTTGTGGCAAAACTCTCTAAAAAATACGACAGGCCACTTTGAGATATTGTGGGCTAATTAGTGCATTTTTCAGCCTCCCTGAACATTCCCATTGATGGAAGAGCAGAGAAAAGAGAGAGAAGAGATTCCAAATGTGTACACCCATTTAACTCACATCCTTAGCTCCAGCCTAGTACAAAATGACCAAACCTCATCAGACTGGCACCCAGGACCCAGAGGTACAGTCAGGGGTTTACCTTTTTCCTCACCTCAGATAACCTCAAATCACCCCATCCAGAAGTGTGGCCTCTCACTTCTCTACTAAAACCCAGGACATCATGTCCTCTCTCTCCTCCTCTCTTTCCTCTTCCTCTCCCTCTGCCTCTCCTGGCGCTCTTCTGGCTGACTCTCCCTCTCCTCCTCCCTTCTGCTCTATTTCTGTGATCACTCCTAATGAAGTTTCTAGACAAGTCCGATCTATGAAAATGTCATCCAAACATGTGCTCCCCTGCTCGTCCAGAACCATCAAAGATCACATTGACACCCTTGCTCCAGCCTTGGCCTATTTCTGCAATCCTTCATTTGCCACTAGAACTTTCCCCTCCCACTTAAGCATTCCCTTGTACATCCCTTCCTGGAGAAACCGTAGCCAATCCTTCCTGTTCGGCAAACTACTGCCCTATCTCTATCACTCCTTTCTTGGACAAACTCTTGGAGAAAAGCTGTCCATCTCCCAGCTCACTCTCCACACTGAATATGTTGGTTGTCACCATGACCATCAGTCTAGCTTGAGAGCAGCCAGAGGCACAGAAACCGCTCTCCTGAACACACATGAAGACCTGCACACGAATCTTGATTCTAGCCTTCCTTGGGTCCTCATTCTCCTTGATCTTTCCTCCGCTTTCAACATGGTCAACCATGCCATCCTGATCATTCGTCTCTGTGAGAACCTGTGCATCACCGATCAGGCCCTCACCTGGTTGACTTCCTTCCTCCTGGACCGTCCCTCGCAGGTCCAACTGGGGTCCTCCACCCCTTCTCTCGACACATGTGGTGTTCCCCAGGGCTCCAACCTCCCTGCCTGGGTTTTCAACCTCTACATGGTCCCTTTGGCCCACCTCATCTCTACCTTCTCCTCTAACTTTCAGTGTTATGCGGATGACACTCAGCTCTCCTTCAGGCTCCCCTCTGCCTCCTCTCCTCTCTCGCTCATTCCTGACTAACTATCCACGATTCAGGAATGATGCGCCTGCAATGATCTCTGCCTCAATACCAGCAAGACAGAGATCCCGCTCATTGGGACCCCTGCTCCCGCTTTCCCTCTTTCACTCTGGCCCCCTGCTTGGGCCCTCTCGCTGCCCCTTTCTGTGAGGCAAAAAACCTTAAGGGTCATCTTCGACTCCACTCTCTCCTTCTCTCCTCACATCACGGACCTCTCAAAGAAGTCCCACCATCAGCTGCACCTCCTCAGAGGTATTCTTCCTTTTCTCACTTTCCCCCAGAAGCTCACTGTCTCCAGAGCTCTGGTTCTCTCTAGGCTGGACTACTGCAACAGCCTCTATCTCAACCTGCCTTCCTCTACTCTCCGCCATTCTCAAAAGAACTGCAACACTTGTCCTTGGCCCAGGGATCGTATCTCTCCACTTGGTCCTGGTGGCTGCAAGGATCAAGTTCAAGATCCTCTGCATTGTCCACAATGCTGTCTGGGGGCGGGGGCCCACATTACATCCAACTCTCTCTTCCTAAACATCTTCCTTCTTGAGGCCTTCGCTCAGCTACCTCTAACTCTCTGACAGTCAGAAGCTTCTCCAGGCAGAGAGTTGGAGGTAGATCTCTCTCCTCCCCAGGGGCCTCCCTCTGGAATGGCCTCCCTGCCCCTCTCAAACTCGAGCAGTACCACCTCAGGTTCCGGAAGCAGCTCAAGACCTTCCTTTTCACTTCCGCTTTCTAGCTGGTCGCCTGGCTACCCTCTGAAATCAACGGGCACCTGGCCTCCTCCACGACCTGCAAGCACCTGCACTGCCTCCGGGCCTCGGCACAATTAGGGTCTGTATATGTAACCCTACAGTCACCCTACCCTGCCCCCCTTTTGCACTTCCCATACCCAGCTCCCCCGGCTGCAATTACTCAGAGCAGCTGCTGCCCTGAGCGCACTTCCCTTCGCCCTCCCCGTGCACTTGCACAATCTGAATGACACAAGGCCTAGTAAGATCATTTGTTTCGTCCTCCCTATGTCTTCGTACCTTGTCTTGTCACGCCTAGAAACACTTGCGTACAGGCACATTTTAAATAACACATCATATCATATACCTAAACATTGCCCTTGGAAAAACCTATACTGGAAGCCAGGAAGATGGTTCCAATCCTATAAGGGTGTTATGATATGATATGATAGGTTATTTATAACGTGCTTAATACCCAGAGGTTTCTCTGTGTTCCCTGTGTTGCTCCTGTTGTCTTGCTTCTAGGGCGAGCAGTTGCGCCTGAGCTATCCTCCCGAGACTTACTGCTTTCTCCATCTAGAATGGCCTGTGATTAAAAGATGCCGCCTGAATGAAATCTGCGCTACCCTACTGTTTGTGAACAGCTTGGCCAAGAACAAAATAAAATAAAAGTCTGAAATGTCCATTACCTAGAGGCTCCAACAGGGAATCTAAGGGATGGGGGTCGAGGGGGGGGGGGATTTCGACAAAGGTTTCCCTCCAGCTCTCTGGGCTGTGGATCTTCTCTGCTACCAAATCCTGGTTACTTTTACAGAAGCCATTGATGTTCAAAACGTGCCCTCACTTGCAATGGAGATAACACATTGTGGGAGAGTGATGGCTTCCCCTAAAATGGGTTCACTCTCCATTTCCCACCCCCACCATGGTAGCATTTCCAGAGGCTAGTGCTGTATCCCTCCCCGCAGCAACAGGCCCACAATGAAACTTAAACTACCCTACAAACAAGAATGGAGAAAAAGCCTTTGCTATGAGGGGGTGGGAGATGCTGTTGAGCTGTGATTATGTGGGACGCGCACCAAGCGGCATAGTAAGGGTTGGTTCCTGCTTGAAGGTGTGCATTAACATCTTCCTTGGCATCCAGGGCACTGCAGATGGCAGGAGTAAGGATAGACATTGAATCAAGAGATGAGTAGAGTTACTTTGGATCTTCTCTACTACTAGCAGGACATATTTCTTGTGCAAAGCCTGCATTTGTACATTTCTATCATCTAATGTATTTATTCTTTTTTTCAGTGATGACATGCTATGACAGTTTTCTCTCGGGTTTATTAATAATAATAATTTGGCATTTATATAGTGCTACGCACCCTCAGGTATCGGAGGGCTGCTTATTATTATTACCCAGTGGTGCTTATTTATCGAGCTCGGAAGGATGAAAGGCTGAGTTTGGCCTTGCCAGCATTCGAACCTGCGTTAGCAGGCTCTGCATGGATGTCAAAGCGAGCGCTCTGCTCGCTGTGCCACTTGACCGGCTATTGAAAATATTGAGAGCCTTTGTGGGCCAATATCACTTACTGTATAAATGACGAAAGACTACTAGTCCCCTAATGCATTTGGGGAGACATGAAAAGCCAGCAAGATGCATACCAATCAATCACTCTGTTTATTCCGGATTCGCTCAATCCATGAAACAACAGCATTATTAGAACAATACACAAAGCAAAAACAGTGTGATAAATAAGTTTTTAAAACCCCGGATATTCTGATGATCAGGTTGTAGTTCCTTTACAAGCATGCATCACTTGAGGGCATATAGAGTGGATCCATGTAACATGGCACAAAACACACCAAAAATGATCTCAATTCAAATATTTCTCATGGAGTCAGTGCCAAGGATAATGGTCTACGCCTCCAAGCAGTCTTTGCATCGGGAAGCGGCAGAAGGGACAAGAAAGCAGGTCTCCAATGTCTACACCGCACCCCCTTCCTTAGGTCATCATACAGTGGGCAAAATGATACGAAATGTGGTAGGGTTTTGTAAAAACGACAGCGGCAACGGACATCCACTCCCAGCCGCATGCGTGCCCAGCCATGTCCCGACTAATGCCTTGAGAGGGAGCCCGTTCAGCCTTGCCTTGGTCAGGAGGATCCAATGGTATGGATTTGTGACCAGGGCAAGACCTTGCGCTGCCCCATCACAGGGGTAAAAGGTGGGTAGTTCCTCATGAGGGCTTAGCCAGGTTCAAGACTTCCCTGCGGTTACTCCACAGAGTCCGAAATGTTGGTTTTAGGAGCCCCTTTGAAGCTCTGGTTATATTTCCAGGGTTATCAAAACGGTTTCCCATGCGCACAGACCTTAGGGAATGTCTGATAAAAGCCAGCCAGCTGATCTGATCCCAGTTGCCCATAGAAAGTAAGTGTCTTATGAGTAGTTTCCTCAACACTCAGCCGGGTTAACCGACAAAGAAGACTAGAATAAAACTGGTCTCAGAAGAAGAGTATCCGAAAGGTGGGCTAGTCCAGCTTCCAAGTGGTTAACATACAATACCTGCACACAGAGGCGGGATGCCCAAGAGGCGTGAAAGAAAACAATGTTCTTCATATTGCCCACACCCCAGAATTCACCACCATAGGACCCCATTGCTATGCTCTTTCCCCTATAGGCTGTCAGCATGTGGTTCACCGAGTAGTGGTGTAGTTTTCTCGCAAATCTAAAAAGGCAGCCTGTTCTTTGTTTCATCTGTACTCTCCGCCTTACTGATGTCCTCATTCCATGAGAGTCTGTCGTTAAGGGTGATTCCCAAGTACTCCGAATGTTGGCAGTGTGATAAGCATTGGTCCTTTAAAATGATTCCAGGGGGTCACTGGGGCTTACTGGAAAAGCACATTACATAACATTTTCAAGCATTGACCTTAAGTCCCCAACTGAGAATTTATTTACTATAGCCCTGAACCAAAACCTGGAGGGACTTTGGGGTTCTTGCTAAGAGAGCCGCATCGTCACGATAACTCCTCTCGGGAGGATAGCTCAGGGGCAACGTGCTCGCCTTGGAAGCAAGACGACACGGAGCACCACAGGGAAACCTCTGGGTAGTAAGCGCGCTATAAATAACCATATCATAACTCAGCACTGAATATGCTCTGCCTTCACATTTAGGTGCGTCTGCGTCCAGACCTTATAAGAAGAGGATGAAAGAGGAAATAATATACACATTGAACAGAGGGATGAGTGGATCTTTACACCAGAGTGGATCTATACACCAGAGGGATGAGTGGATCTATACACCAGAGGGGATGAGTGGATCTATACACCAGAGGGGATGAGTGGATCCATACACCAGAGGGATGAGTGGATCTATACACCAGAGGGATGAGTGGATCTATACAACAGAGGGGATGAGTGGATCTATACACCAGAGGGATGAGTAGATCTATACACCAGAGGGGATGAGTGGATCTATACACCAGAGGGATGAGTGGATCTATACACCAGAGGGGATGAGTGGATCTATACACCAGAGGGATGAGTGGATCTATACACCAGAGGGGATGAGTGGATCTATACACCAGAGGGATGAGTGGATCTATACACCAGAGGGGATGAGTGGATCTATACACCAGAGGGGATGAGTGGATCTATACACCAGAGGGATGAGTGGATCTATACACCAGAGGGGATGAGTGGATCTATACACCAGAGGGATGAGTGGATCTATACACCAGAGGGGATGAGTGGATCTATACACCAGAGGTGATGAGTGGATCTATACACCAGAGTGGATCTATACACCAGAGGGATGAGTGGATCTATACACCAGAGGGGATTAGTGGATCTATACACCAGAGGGGATGATACACCAGAGGGATGAGTGGATCTATACACCAAATGCTGCTGACAAACAGACTGGCAGACTTGCACGAGAACAATTATATGTGAGAACGAATACTACAATGAGAGTTAAGTAAACTCAACTGGCAAAATAAAATAGAATTATAGCCTGCAAAACATTGGTTGGAAGAATATGGCGGGTGTGAATTGATTCCCAGCAAGAGTTCTAGATCACCAATGCTCTGACAATGGTCAGCACCTCACCGCTTATCTGTGTGAGTCTCCCTCATGGTAGGTTCATTCTCAGCTACAAATGCTGAGAGACCTTCACTGCTTGGACCGTTGTGGCGGCTGATCAACACTTACTCCCACTTGAAATGCAAGTGCAAGCAACACAGTGGGGGTGGGGGTCGGGGGGTGTGGAAAAGCGGCTATCCGCTCATGTACTGCAGGGAGAGAGTTTATATTCAAACGAGTTGCAGGGATAGAAGATATCGTAAAATAAGTCTGTGCCAAAAACATTTAAAGTACCCCATATTAAGATGGGTTCTATGGTATTTCATGTTGAGGCATTTTTGCGATTGCCTTTTAAACAAAAGGTCATCAAATTTGTTTTGTTGGCGGGGCCCTCCAAACCCCCACTCAACCACCATTTGTTTTACTATTCCCGACCCCTCAAGCCTTTATCTGCCCTTTCCCACCCCCCAAAAAAAATTCAGTAGCCTTTTTCGTAATTTCGTACACGCTTAGAGTGCACACGTTAAAATGCCTGGCGATGAAAGGACGTTATACCGTTAAGATGCATCATTCATAACAAGAAGGACAAATATGAATAACAATTTCAATAGCACTATTGGGGCCAATATAATTTACTCGAATTAATTGACGTAACGCATGTCTGCATGTCCCACGACGTATTTGGTCCAGGAATGAAAAACCAGTCTTTGTAATGCATGGGGGAGGAGATCAGCAGCATTCGGCCAACCAGAGCACCTGCAAAACATTTGTGTACACAGACTCAACTGACCCCTGTGAATGTACTACTCTGGGCTGATCGGTTTACAGAGCATAGGCCGAGTAAAGGCGGCTTAACGCTAGAAAAGATCTACACAGTCTTCAGCTGATGATGATGCCGTCCACAGTACAAGTCGCGTACCAGCACTGGTCGTCGAGGAGGGATTGAGCTGGAATCATGCTTGAAATATTTGAATTCCGACTAATAATGGCACTTTTCTGGACTTAACAGGTTTCTCTAGACCAACCATTGCTTGACGGGACATGCGCCAGTATCTATTATCCAGTAAGTGTTTGTTGATGATAATAGTTAAATCACCAGACCAAAGCACAAGTAAAAGGGGAGCATAAAAGAAGAAGAGTTTAATATTTGTTAAGAACACTTTGAAAATGCCCATATTAAGAACTATTCTTTATAACCATATCCAGACCGGCAGACACATCTAGATAGAATTGAGAATACTAGCATGGACACACCTGGAAGGAGTTGTGGACATTGGTCTGGGTCTCATCTAGAGGAAACTTTGAATGCTAGCATGCCCGCCCTAGATGGAGTGGTGAATATTAGCATGTCTACATTTGGACAGAACTGAGAATGTCAGCCTGCATCTCATCTAGATAGGACCATGAGCGCTGGCATGCCCGCACCTAGGTGAAAGCTGAAGACTAGCCCAGGCCACACCTGGAATTGTGGACATTATCCTGCGTCGCATCTAGATGGGATCAATTGAAGGATAGCAAGCCCGCGCCTGGATGAAACCTGAGTGTTGGCGTGTGCCACACTTGGAATTACGAACACCAGCCAGTGCAGCATCCGGATGGGGTTGCGAGTGATAGCATGCCCACACCTGGACAGATTTCAGGACGCTAGCTTGCGCCGCATCTGGACGGGACTGTGAATTGTTGGCTTGTCCACACCCAGATAGAATTCTGGACATTGGCCCGCGCCGCATCCGGACAGAGTTGTGGGGACAAGCTGGTGCCACACTGGGACAGAACTGCAATGCTAGCATGCCAAAGGTCAGATAACCCACTAACCAATATAATCTCAAACTCTGCATATTTATCTCACTCAAACTCACACAACCATCTCTCGCACAACAAGCTGCACGCATTTCACAACACTGCAACAACACATAAACCGGACCAACAGCACACGCGGCCTATCACAGACCCGATACCAGCACCAAAGCTCAGCATCTGGTGTATACCGAGTTGAAGCTGCCAACAGAACACCACTCCTCTCACTATCCTACTCCCTCTTCACCTTACTAACCCACCCCACCCCACCTTATCATTTACAGATCCGCCATAGCGCCTGGGGACCAATTCCGTTGACTAAATACCTTTAACATTTAACATAACAAGTGGACTGAGCAGGCAGAGTAAAACAGTATGACGTTATTACATCGCCAGGCTTTTTTTTGTTGGCTTTTTTTGCAGAAAGCTTTTGGCCAAAAAACTCATTGAAAAATGTAGGGAGTGGGTGGGCAAGGGCATATAAGGGGTAGAGGTGTGTGGGCTATAGGGACTACAAAATAGGGAAGTGGGGTTTGGGAGGGACCCGCCAAATATATAAAAAAAGAAATTTGATGAGTTTTTTACGGCCAAAACATTTCAGCAATAAACTCCACGAAAAAAAGCCTGGCGATCTAAGAACATAGAACCTAGTAAAACATATCCATGCATTATTGCCTTTGTTAACTGGCTAAAATAAATAAGTACATTTAAAAAAAACAGAGGGCATCACTGCTGAGGCTTCAACCCAGTTTTTTGGATCGAATTGTTTGAATTCTTTGCACTTTTTAAAGAGAAAATAGATGCGGGATGGGTAAGAAAATGGAATAACGAAGGGGTTGTGGGGGAGCTGCGGGGGATCTTCCTCGGCATTGTTTTTTAACAAAAAGTACGAAAAATCAAAAAGGCGTTTTGGAAATGAGGCCAAAAAAACAGACTTATTAGCCTTGCTATTTTAAATTCGGTATTTCAACCTACAACCAGCCGGCAGAGTGTGTGTCTTGCTCTTAGAAGAATACACGTAGAGCAATAATAAGGACAGTATCATTTACTAACCTTAAGAAAATAAAAAGAGCAAAAACGAGCCGATGACAAATGTAAAAATATGCGTTTCTTTTAAAGGAGCACCTGTAGGGATTAGAACAGAGGACACCGGTTTAATCAGCTGACCTTAGAACTGCAAAACCACAATGTTACACACAAATTATGGATGTGATGCTGTCCTGGGTGCCTTAGAGGTCAAGCCCTTATCAGCACTGGGACCACTCCCTTGGACAGGCAGAATCCACACGTGGCTCAGGAGGGAAGGACAGGCAATCTCCACATAAGGTCAGGCATAAGAGGGAGACCAGAGGAAGCAGTTCCTCAAACCACTCAATCTCAAACCAAATCCTGGGAGATCCGGCCGCAAAAGAAGGAAACGCACAGCAGCTCACTTACCTGGCATCCAAAGAGTAGCCGCTGCTGTGCCTTGGATGTTTTAGGCAACATGCAGCTGTCAACAAGAAAACAAAGACAAAGCCGAAGATTAGTCGTAACCCGAGGCCTCATTCCGAAAATTCGATACTCAGAGACACGTACCTGTTTACCAACTTCAGCTCTCTCGGGTACCCTCGAGAAGTCCCAAACACCTGGGAAGAGAGAGAGAGAGGAGGAGATAAGGCAGAGATCAATGCTATAGGAAGGTTACTATAAGGAAGAGACATTGAGAACTAAGCTTTTCAATAATCAAACAAGACAGTGGGCCTCATTACGAGTCCGACGGTAACCCTGCCAGTTCTTCCAACAACTTGCGTCCGGACTCGTAACACTTTTGTGGCACCTGACTTTACAGGGCCACCGGGACATTACAAGCCCCGGCAGATCCGGAAGTCAGGCGATGGAAAATGTTAGTCCCCATTCCCATGGTCCGTAACACCGTGAGGTCAGACCTGCCGGGTGCATTGCCCCCCTCACGCAGTTGTAGTCTGGCAGCCCAGCAATGGGTGCTGGTACGGTGTGACCGGCACCCAGAATTCCGGACCGCCACACTTGTAATGAGGCCCAGTGTGGGGTGAAGATTAACCACTGCAGTGTCAGTTCTTGCTCTGAACTCTGGAGTGGCATTAGCTACAGCAGTCATTCAAGAGAGGTTACAACATTCGTTGGCGGACAGGACTGAGTGGTGTGGATATCGTGCGCTCGTTCAATTGCGGGGTGGAACAAAGACCGACTATATCCAAATGAAGGAAGGGCATCGTAACACACCATCAATCCCAAAATTGCAACCCTCATTGGGCACACGTTCCACTCTTATGTTGTCAGCGGATGGGGGGGACCATGGCATCCAATGGCAAGCCCTTGGTTCTGAGCTATGCATTGGCCGTTTGGACCAATAGAGCAGAGTCAGTGTGTATGAGCTGCTTGTGCAATATCCGGTTTCAATGCTCTTCGTGCATTATTAGTTACTTGAACTGTCAGTCTTAGAATGTTCAAGGTTCCTGCATCTTACCTGCATGCACAAAGGGATTTGTTGGAGTGTTCCGTGTAATTCTGACTCAATTGAGTTTCTGATGACAGTCATGTTTTAACTACATTTACAATTACAAACTACGATTCCCACAAACCTTGGTGCTTGTGGGGGCTATTTATTCTCCCAGCCGCGTGTCAGCGCTGGCACGTCAGTAAAGGCGCCGCCGATCTGGTGCTGGTCTTGTGCTGTCGGCTGTGTAGACTTACCACAGCTATGTTTCAGGTATTTTCTTTTGTTTGTTTTGTTCATATCGTTGTAATATTTCTTTTCTATAAGTGGCTGGTTACTTTTTGCTGTTTCAAGTTATGGATTGCCAAGCCGCTTGGTACAGTCTGCGCAATAAGTATTTAACTATGCCTTTCTCTTTGATGTGCAGTCCTTGAGATGTGACGGATGTGCGTCCCCTTGAATTGATAGATTCGGGTTTATGACTTAGTCACACCTGTTTATGTTGACGTCCAGTTGTCTGTTAACAAGGAAATAAAGCACTCAGATTCTCAAATTATATCTTTAGCTAATACTGCAGAGTCGTTGCCTTTGCTTACTTCCTCTAATATTTAAGCTCTTTCGAAAGAGCCTAAGGTGGTATGTCTAGTTCTGACTAACCTTATGGTTTCTAATACAACTTCCTTGCACACTACTTGTTCCGACTTAGCTACTCGCATCGTTTTAGCGGCTGACAACTCTTCTTGCACAGCTAAGTTCTCTGAACCACAATGCGTACATCTGAACACCCGCTCATTGCCTAAACATTCTCTTGATTTATCGAACCGTATTTTGGAAGAGAATTTGGATATCATTTTTCTGACTGAGACCGGGCTCACCGACACTGCTGGCCTTACTTATTGTTAGCATTGCCTGTTGGTTATCCTACTTTTTACAAAAATAGGATGAGTGGGCCGGGGGGGAGGGGTTTCTGTCATCTTTAGATCTACATTGAAGTTTTAGTCTGTAGTTATTGAGAAATTGGAGAAGGTTGACTCACTTATGGAAAAATTACCCATAAATCCGCATACTAGTTACAACCTTATTTTGATATTTAGACCGCCCCGAGTTAACAGCGCGTATTCCCATACCATAGAATTATTTACAATTCATAAGAAATTGGAAAAACCTGAACTCTCCCCTGTTGTAACTGTTGTGAAGGCCAAAGAATGGTGTAATAACAATCAAAAGGCAATGTTTAAGAAGGCCGACCATCTCAGATGCTCAGCATTTGATAAAGCCTCTGTACTCCCCTCCTCCCGCATGTAAATCTTGACCCCTTCCTCCGCCAGCGCCCCTCTCTTTGAGATTAGAGAGGTGTCTGACAAAGATATCATTAAAGTTCTCAGTGCCGGTAAGCCCACAAGCTGTCCTGCCAATCTTTGTCCTTCTGGTGCTGTTAAGAAATGTGCATCCTCGTGGCCTCAGCTATCACAACCTCTGTCAACTTATCGTTTCGCTCAGATCAGGTTCCGGGACATATAAAACAGGCATGGAGTGCTCGTTCAATTAAGAAATCCACTCTTGATCCGAACACAGCCTCTAATCATAGACCTATAACTAAGGTCCATTTTCTTTTGGAAATATTGGACAGGGCAGCTTATCTTCAAATTCAAGCCCTTTTGGATGCTCATAGTTTGTGCGCGCCTATACAATCTGGTTTCTGTGCTTTTCACAGCACAGAGTCAGCCCTACTAGACTTAAATGTTCATTTGCTTGCCAATACTGATATGAGGTGTATTTCTCTTTTGCTTTCATTGGATTTATCTCCCGCTTTTGATTTGGTAGATCTTAACATACTTTTTAGTAGAGTTTGTTCGGAGGCCTTTTTTCAGCTTCTGATGCCTCGTGGACTTGATCTTTTTTATCTTCCAGAGAGGCTAGAGTATTTTATGTTGATTTGGCAGCTGACTCTGTTCCGTTATTGTGTGGCGTTCCTCAAGGGTCGTGCCTCTCACCCACTCTTTTTGATATATTTTGAAAGCCACAGTTTGATTTACTTGGCAAGGTAGGTGTCCAGTATACACATTATGCTGATGATACTCAAGTAATGTTCCAGTTGTCTGGTGTTTATGATGAATATGTTTCTAGAAACAATGTTGTTTTTAATATTATACAGAGTTTGATGGCCCACAATGTTCTCGCCCTTAATGAGGCCAAGACTGAGCTATTGCTGGTTGGTTCTCAACCAAGTAGTTTATCTGCGGCTTACAAAAAATGTAACATTGCCGGTTGTGAGCTTGAGGTTGCTTCCCGCTCAAAACTCTGAGGGTTTACTTTAACTCACTTTTCTCTATGAAAGATCATGTCAACTATGTAGTGTCCTTTTCTGCATATTATCTCCGACTTTTGAGCAACATCTGTCCAATCATCTCTGCCGAAAACTGTGACAAATTGGCCAGGGCCATAATTGGGGCAAGAATTGATTACTTTGGGAGCATTAGGGTAGGCATTTCACAATGTAATCACTCCAGCCTGCAAATGACTGAAAATCGAGCGGTTGGGATAGTGGCAGGTCGTAAAAAAATCAGGCAGGTCGTAAAAGGAGGGATCATGTTATTGCTGCTAGGCAATCAGTACATTGGCTCCCGGCCAAGGAGTGAACGAAATTCCGGGTTGCTTTCAATTGTCCATAAATGCCTTATTGGCAAGTCTCCTGTTTATCTAAAACACAGAGTGAATTTCCATCAGAATAACACTTAGATGGAGTAATAGCAATCTACCACTGATTCCTCTGGTCACTCTTGAGCGAGCAGGTAAATGCTCTTTTGACTTTCTCACCCCTAAATTGTGGAACGCCCTGCCTGATTTTTTTAAGTATTGAGACCACCCTCCGTGGTTTTAAGAAAAAACTGAAAACCTTCTACTTTATGTAGATTTCATATGCCTTTGGTGTTTTTAGATGACTTAAGCATTTTAGGGTCTATTTGCTTCGATTTTATTCATTTTATATTACTCTGCCTTGCCTCTTTATTTTATGTATCTGCCTTTTATTGTATGTTTGCATTGCTTTTATTGCCTATCTTGGTGTTTGGGTATTTATTACCAGTTCCTCTTCATCTAAGCGTTTAAGGTGCTTTACAATTGCGTAAATAAATAAATAAGATTGATTTCATCTTAACTAGGCTCATATAGGCCTTATGTAGCCTTATGTCGAATGCACCTGTCCATATTGTTGACTCCATAAGAACGGTTGCTGGCGAAAGTAGAGGAGGTGCCAAAATGCTATCATTTTCCTCTTAGAAATAGATTTGGAATTGTTTACAGCAAGTAGCAGTGCATTGGAGTCACCTATTGCATAGCATTCTTACATCTATCCTTTAATTTAGAACATATGCTATTTTATCTCTCTGAGACATGGAGGATCATTTTTCTTTTTCCTTTAAATTTTAACTGTAGTTTTATTATATCCCATACTGATTGCATTTGTTATTGTTAACGCAAACAAAATCAGGCATTACATTAGCTCCCCCTAATTCCACTTTTACAAGGTAAAAGTCCTCGTGAAAAGAGCAATCATATAGGGGATGGAACCCCAGTCAGGCAAAATGCATTGCAGTACTCGAAAGATACTACAGCGTGCAGACTCTGTAGTAGGGCATACCCAGGATGACTTTTTCGTCACTGGAAGCTGCCATTACGTGTGAGAAGGTCATGCTGGAATTTATCATTTTGAAGAAGATGGTCAGGACCCTTGGCAAGGAGATGGAGAAGGCAAAGAAAGAAATGAATGATGAAGGGGATATTAAAGCACCTGATGCCAGTGATTCACTAATGACCAATAGGGTAACTCGGCTAAAGATAAAAAGGGCAGCATCAAGGAATGTCCAGCCAGACTGTGGTTGTAGAGGTTGACCGGCATTGGGAACCCAATATCATCACAAGTTAACAAGAAGTATGGTGTGGCCACTTCTGATAGGACACCCTTCCAAACTGAGGCCGAAGTTATTAAAAAATATCAAATTACCACCCAATCTGCCGGGCGATTGCAAGCCCGCAGCGGGTGTGGGCCCCAGCAAGAATGGGTGTCTACTGTCTCTAACTTTGATTTAAGAACAGTGACTGAATTTCACAGAGCCCCACAATGATAAAGATTACACTAGCAGCAATGCAGTATTTATTGATTTAAAAATGTTCTATAGTGCAAAGCAGGGCCAAAGGCATCAGATTGCTTTATAATTGAACATATATACAAAAACACAACATAAAACTCCTAAACTACATAAGAGATTTTCATTAGGTTTAAAAGAGTAAAAACGTTTAAACACATGATAAGATAGGTTATTAATAACACACTTAATTCCCAGAACTTTCTAAGCGTGGAGCAAGGGTTCAAATCTGTGTTGCTCCGTGTCGTCTTGCTTCTAAGGAGAACACGTTGCCACTGAGCTATCCTCCCAAAACATTAAAACACAGATTTCCACAACCAGTATTTCAAGGTTTTCCAAAACCTTACGTAATCTGTGGTTTTACAAAAATTCAGTAGGAAAGAAATTCCAGAAACAGCTATCCTGGAGAGGGACCTTTTCATTGGGAATGACAACTTAAATTTACAGACTTCAGGGAGAAGAGAGCCCTGGCTGTGTGAACCTCCTGAACCCCCTGAGATTTGTTATTTGTTTTCCAAATAGGATGGAGACTGAAAATAAATCAAGAGATTTATGTGTAATGCGCAACAAATTAAAAGTAATCCCAACTTCAACCGGAAGCCAGAGAAGAGATTTAAAAATCGGTGTAATATGTTCAAATTTCCATATTTGTGCATAAGGTCCCAAAGTTGGAGGGAAGCTAGCATTGCATTAACGAATGCACGCATCCACTAGATCAGAGGAACTCAAGGATATTATGCAATCTATTAGAAGACCAACATTGGAAGGCTCGAGGCTGTGATCTGTGAGGATATTAGTAAATCTATTAGAAGACCTTCATTAGAAGACTCGAAGCTGTGACCCGTGAGGATATTATGCAATCCATTAGAAGACCATCATTAGAAGACTCGAGGCTGTGAACTGTGAGGTTATTATGCAATCTAACTGAAGACCATCATCAGAAGCCTCGAGGCTGTGAACTGTGAGGTTATTATGCAATCTAACTGAAGACCATCATTAGTAGCCTCGAAGCTGTGATCTGTGAGGTTATTATGCAATCTAACTGAAGACCATCATTAGAAGACTCGAGGCTGTGATCCGTGAGGATATTATGCAATCTATTAGAACACCATCATTAGAAGACTCGAGGCTGTGACCCGTGAGGAGATTATGCAATACATTAGAAGACCATCATTAGAAGACTTGAGGCTGTGAACTGTGAGATTATTATGCAATCTAACTGAAGACCATCATTAGAAGCCTCGAGGCTGTGAACAGTGAGGTTATTATGCAATCTAACTGAAGACAATCATTAGAAGCCTCGAGGCTGTGAACTGTGAGGTTATTATGCAATCTACTAGAAGACCATCATTAGAAGACTCGAGGCTGTGAACTGTGAGGTTATTATGCAATCTAACTGAAGACCATCATTAGTAGCCTCGAGGCTGTGATCTGTGAGGTTATTATGCAATCTAAGTGAAGACAATCATTAGAAGCCTCGAGGCTGTGAACTGTGAGGTTATTATGCAGTCTACTAGAAGACCATCATTAGAAGGCTCGAGGCTGTGAACTGTGAGGTTATTATGCAATCTATAAGAAGACCTTCGCTGGTAAGTAAAGATAAGGACTTTATTAGCATCAAATTAAGAGACAATAGGTTAGTACAAGGGCTGCTTTCAACTGATTTTAGAACATTTCCATAGCAGGGCTGTAATTGTAATTGGTTATTTATAACGTGCTTAATACCCAGAGGTTAATAAGCGTGGACCGGGGATCGAGTCTGTGTTACTCTGTGTTGTCTTGCTTCCAAGGCGAGCGCGTTGCTCCATAGCTATCCTCCCGGTTACAACATCCAGTTAAGACCTTTCCTGGCTAGAAGTACTGAATCTTTGATTAAGCATACACGGAATGACGCGGGCAGGCAGGATGTGTACAATGCCAAGTCGCGAAGTAGTAGGTGTCCTTTAATAGAGCAAACACCGCCCCATTGCATAGAACAGAAATCCTACAAGGAATGAGACTACGGATGCTGTTGATTGAGTGAACGACACTCCCTCCCAAGTAGGTGCATTCTCAATAGTTGCAGATGAGGCACCAAGGAGGGCCACTGCTATAAGATTACTATCTATGAATATTGCAAGATTAGAGATGTGTGGTGCGCTTTACTGGGCAATGACCACATAATACGCCTGCAAGAAACCTGGGTGTTGTCTGACTTATTTCTTCAGGGTTATGGTTCTTTCCAAATTCCAACATAGAAAATAAAGAGGGGACGCCAGAGTGGGGGGGCTAGTGACAGGGGTGGATCTCATAATGAAAAGCAAGATCAGGATGCCTGATACCGGGTCACTTGATCTGTAAGAGCTACATCTGAGTCCGGGAACAGATTATTTTACTCTACTTTTTAATATCTATAATATGCCCAATAACCGGAATAAAAATCAAATGAGCGTGATTAAAATAGATCAGAAACATATAGCCTAGGCCAGAAAAAACCTCAATTGAGTTATTAGTCAACTGGTGTGAGATTTTAGTCAATCCCCAATATGATCCGCCTGACACCTTTGCAGGAGTCATAAAAAAAGAGGACTTTTGTGGGCTAATCCTGAATTAAAAACTGCACCCCCAAGAAGAGTTCACCAACACGTGGTTAGAACAGCACGCATCCTAATGAAATGAGGGCTTGCAATGGAAGGGTAGCCGATTATCAGTCTGCGAGGCCGACGTTTGTGTTTGATAACACGCATATACGCAGATAGATCATGGACTTGTGGGGTATCCGTTCATTCTTTCGAAAAAAAAGATTCTACACACCAAACTTTCGAATACAAAATTTTGAAAAAAAAATTCGAATGCATTTTTTTTAATGTTAAAGGGTTTAGTTTAGTTTCGTTTAGTAAAAAAAGTCTTCTTTTTTTTAAATGGGGAGTTGGGGGGATCCCCCTCATTACATTTTTTTTTATTTAAGAAAATCAATTTGAAACTTTTTTTTCGATGCTTTGTTGTCGAAACTTTGGTATGTAGAAGCTTTGACTGTCGAAAATATCACTATAAACCACTTATGGGCATGGGAGACCAGCGATTTATAAAAATGTTGGAAATCATGGATCAAGCTGAAAGTGGCCATCTTCCTTTCAGCTCACTTATAGAACACGAGGGATGGTTGGCCATGAATACTGTTGCTCCTGGCTTGGCCTCTAACAGTAAGGTTCGGATCACCGGGCACGCACGACGCTCAGATAAATGGATCAATGTAGAGGCTTACCATACATGTACTCTGGCATTTTAAACCAGCTAGAGAAATTCTTGAGTACAGACAAATGTAATAGTAACGAGATCCTGCACATACGTGGAATCAGACCCTTTGTAGCTAAATTAGGGAAAACGATCACGTCGCGAGCAATCCGTCACATAAACTGGTTGACAAAGAGGGCAGAGATAAAAAAAAGTGATCTTGTACTTGTGATAAAGCATGCAAAGGGTGTTTCAAGAAAAGATGTATGTAAGTTGAGGAATGATGGCAAGTTCTTGATAGACAAAAAAACAAGAAAGCTTATACAGAAGGGAAATGGATTGAACTCAGGGATGCAGCGTTGAAAAAGGACAGTGCAGCATTTTGGAGATTGGTTTTCTTGGAGTATACAGATGAGAATAACATCATGAATGGTGCCGTTACATGAGTGAAGATGTTGGTTGAGGCATTTCTCTGAATTAAATACAAAAGCTAGATATCCTCCTCCTAGTGAAGGGAAAGTGGATCGAGCGGTCCAAGATACCAGCACTGATGTAATGCAATGGACTACTGAGGAGGTTAGAAATGCAACAGCAAGCCATACAAGGGGGAAAGCTCTGGGACCAGACAACACTCGGATTGATGTAATCAAAGCTGCACTAGATGCTGGACCCTGGCTCTTTTCTGCAGCCTTAAATGCTGTAGAAAAGGGGTCTGCAACCTGTGGCTCTCCAGATGTTTCGGACTACAACTCCCATGATCTCTTGCCATTGACTATGATCTAAAGGCCTGATGGGACTGGTAGTGCAACACATCTGGCGAGCCAAAAGTTACAGACCCCTGCTGTAGAAGAACTACCCTCCGCCCCCACATCCTGGACGACAGCGGAAGTCGTGCGTTGTATAAAGCATGTGATGGTTGAAGATCCGGCGAACGATCGGCCGTTTTCGCTTTTGTATGCAGCAGGAAGGATGTATGCACATTCTGTGCTGTTTCATCTGGCGAATTGGGTAATTGACCCGGATATTATCAGTCGTTTGCAGGCACGTTTTTGCAAGGGCAGAAAGCACAATATACCACCGTTTTCCGCTGTTCCTTTTAATGGAAAAATACGTTGTATTAAGGAAAATTAATCATTATGCAGTCTTTGTAGACTTAAAAACAGCTTTCAATGGGGGCTCATGGGATAATCGCTGGGAGACATTAAACGGTGCTAAAATACCCATCTGCTTATCAAAGGTTATGAAATGCCTTCATGGCAATAATTAAGCATTTGCTCTTTGGAATTTCACAGCTACTGCAGCTTCAATAAAGATACAAAAAGCCGAAAGGCCTGTTCTGCCCCCGAATTTATTTTTCATCTTCATTAATAAATGTTATGTTAGCTGAATTTGTAGAGCTCACGTTCACCCGGGGGGCTAGGGGGGGGGGGGTATCTTCTCGCGGGGACATACACAGCAAGGCCGCAGCTATCCAGGGTTTAGCAAAAGAGAACAGTTTTAAGCAAGCAACGGAAATGCAAGTGGTTCTCAATCTGTCTTAACTCGAGCGGAAGACTATTCCAAAGTTTAATAGCCGCCACAGAGAAGGCCCGGCCACCAACTCTCTGAAGGTGGACTTTGGGGGCCAAAATCAGGCGATCCTTTTGGTAATGCAAAGTCTGACAGGGAACATAGACATGCTTGCTCTATTATGCATAGGTGCCACACATTTGGTGCCAGGCCCCCTTACTGCTCTTGGCAGATGATGCTATTTTAATCTCTGTAACCCCTGCTGGCCTAAGAACACATCAACGAGAGATGTAAACAAACATGGCCTCGTCATACATCGTGAAAAGACAAAAACAATCGTTTTTCATCCACCTTTCAAAAGGCCACCAAAGTTGCAGTTGGCAATTGATGGGTGATACATGCAGGAGTTGCTCAGGTGTGATTACATTGGTATAAAATACATGGGTAATTGTAAATAGTCTGAGCAACTCGAAAAACCAAGTTAAAGACTGGAGAGAGCAATTAATGCCAGGTGCAGTTCCTCCATAACGGGTGGCGTGGCGCTGACCCGCCCATACCGTCGCCCATTGTGGAGGAGCCGAGCCAGCCCAGTGGAAACACTGGCAGCGCTCATGTGCTGGCTTCAATGTTCAATGGGAAAGGCGGGGTCCCTTTGACAGTTCGTTGGTACCCCAGCACGCAAGCCCAATGAACCATGCTAAGGGGGTGCCTTTTGCTTACCGAGCCTTGCATGGTCCATTGAGGATGTAGCATGGGGGCGTACTCCTCGTTTGAATGTGTGAGGGGGAGGTCCTTTGCCTCCCTGCCCATCCCAACAGGTTGGCGTACTGTCAATGGAGCAATCCGGCTCTTGCGAGCAACTGCAGGAACTTGGCATCAATCTTTGCTTCCTCGTTCCTATTTGTGCTGCTGGGGAGCCAGAGGGCTTTCTGGAGGTGGCAGGGAATCTGAATCTCAACCGTGTTTGTGTGCAGGTAAGATTTAAAATGTTTATGAATTATAAAATGTGTGTTTGAATGAATGAATGAATGAGTGCGCGCCCTGAGGCCCATGGGCATGTGGCGCGATATAAGAAATAAAATAAATAAATATATAAATAAAAATGATGTGTGCGTGTGAATGAGTAAGTGAATGCTGTGTGTGAACGTTATATGACTGTGTGAGCGTGTGTGTTTGTGCTGAGCCTTGAGCTAACTTTTGGCGGTTGGAGGGTAGGGTGGGGCTGGGGACGGGCCTGCTGTTCCTCCTGAGCTTTGCAGTCTGTCCTCAGTGTCTACGCAGAAGAAGAGGAGAACTTCTACTAAAACTTTGCTCTGAAGCAGAGCGTATGCAGAGTGTGTGCAGGAGTGTGTTTTCTGCCGGCCCTCCTGTTCCTCCTGAGTTTGCAAGTCTGTCTTTAGTGTCTACGCGGAAGAGGAGGAGAGCTTCTTCTAAAACCTTGCTCTGAAGCGGAGTGTAGGCAGAATGTGTGCATGAATGTGTTTTTTGCCGGTCCTGCTGTTACTCCTGAGCTTTGGAGTCTGTCTTCAGTGTCTACGCCGAAGAGGAGGAGAGCTTCTACTAAAACGCCCTCTGTACCAGAGCGTATGCAGAGTGTGCGCAGGAGTGTTTTGTTCTGCCAATCCTACTGTTCCTCCTGAGCTTTGGAGTCTGTCTTCAGTGTCTATGCGGAAGAGGCGGAGAGCTTCTACTAAAACCTTGTTCTGAAGCGGAGTGTATGCTGAGTGTGTGCAGGAGTGAGTTTTCTGTGTTTTCTGAGTTTCGTGCATCTCTGCGGGTCCCTGAGATGAATTTCAGCAATTCTCTGCACGACCGTCTCACAAACCTCTGAGAGGAAGGAGGAACATTGTAACGGACTTGTGGGTGAGCCGAGAGTGGACGCTGCAGCGGTAAGCTGTCTGTGCACCTCCATACTGTGCTATGTTGGCAATTAACATTACAGCGGTCTTGTGTCCAGGAGTTGTTTTATCTTCACGGACGTTGGGGGTAATATTGACTGCTGGCGAATTCTCAAAGGCTATTTGACTTCCATTTCTGAGCAGTCACTAAACGTAAAAGAGACAAGTTACCACACAAAAGTGTGGTGGGCATCACAGCAGTATTACAGTTACTGCAGGATCTGCCTTCGGTTTATTGAGCCTCTTACCCAGGGAAGGGTAGTGGAGACTGCAGGGATAGATCCTTTGATTATCCCTTTGATCCACGATAGCGGTCCAACATGCGAGTGATAAAACAAAAGATACACCCTGTGGAGCGAGGGTCTGCATAGGCAACCATTGGACGCCACTAAGTCAACAATACAACAAGACCCGCCTATAGTTAATAAAGACAAGGGGAACATTTCTGCCTTTTTTCCTGCGAAACAATGGGCAACGTATGTACAAGCCCTTCAGAAAGAGGGGAGGGACGCGGTCAACACTGTAGTAGAGGAAACGACCAATGCAGTCACGGACTGTGATGTTTCAGGCCAAGTCCTATCCCAAGTGGAACAGGAGGCAAATTGTATCCCTATTTGACACATGTGTGAGCCTGGAACAGGAGATACAGTTGATTGAAAGTCTGAGGGGCCAGCTGATTACCTAGATATTGAGATTAATATTGGTAAATGAAATAATTCTAGGGCGTTAGGACCTGATGGTGTGACAACAGGTATTAAAAGCAACTCAGCATTGTGGGTGGACATTCGGTATCATTTATTCAGCCACGTCATTAGGGACAGGAAATGCCCTGAGTCGTGGAAGACTTCGACCCATGTGCCGATTTTTAAGAGAGGAGACAAAGAGAATCCCCTGTCCTATAGGCCGATCTCTCTGACCGATACAAAATTGAAGATTGTTCTGCTTGGAAAACTTACGAAGTGGGCTGAGCAAGATGACATCTTGAGCCCCTGACTTTAGGAAGGGCTGTGGCACCATAGTGAGTGGGATGGCTCTGACGGCCTGTCTGTCGGATACTGGACCACCAGCGGACCAATCACTTTATGTGGCCACAGTTAATCTCTCTGTGTCTTTTGATAATGTCAATAACTCAGAGCTCTGGGGGAAATTGTCAAACTGGGGAGTAGATCTTGGATTGCTGTCCCTAATCCAGTCACTCTACTCTGGGAATTCAAGTCAAGTAAGATTAAATATGTTGGGTGATCTGTCAAGGAAAATACAAGTGAACAAAAGTATACGCCAAGGATGTGTACTGGCCCCACGATATTTAATCTATTTATGGCGGATGTTTGGAGAAAGAGGAAGAGGTTATGTCCCTAAATGGACAAATCTGGAAGCAAGGTGCATTGCCTATGCTGACGACCTAGTGTGGGTAGATTATACAGAGAAGAGCATGCAGCGTCAGTTACAGGGTTTAGAAGAGTACCTAAGAGAGAATAATCTACAGGTTAACCCTGAAAAATCATACGTCATGGTGAGCACAGCACGTAGGTATGTGCATCTAGATCAGCCTAAAATGAGACATTGGGCCTCATTATGAGTCCGGCGGTAACCGAGGCGGTAAAACCGCCTGGTTACCGCCGGACTCGTATTACCATTCCGCCTCCGTGATTCCCGGAATTACCGGGGCATTACAACCCCGGTTTTCCGGGAATCACGGAGACGGAATGGTGTTAATCCCCATTCCCATTGAGTCCTAGGGACTCAATGGGAATGGGGATCATGGAAACACCGGCAGCATCTCGTAATGCTGCCGGTGTTTCCTCGTCCGCCTGCAGGCAGGCGGTGTTAAACCCGCCAGGTCGGCGGGAACATCACCTCCCGCCTGCAGGAGTGGGGATCAGGCAGTCCGGAAACAACGGTGGCGGCGGGTTTTCCGCCACCGTTATTTCCGGACCGCCTGATTTGTAATGAGGCCCACTGTTTCGATTTAGCGACACGGGATGCAAAGCGCCACCTGCAAACTGAATTGCGTGTAATTAAGAATATGCAGCAACCGCTGAAAGACGCTCAGCATAGCGCCTAACTAGCAAAGAATAGGTATAGAAGGTGGGTAAAATCATGGTTCACCCTGGAAAGAAACGCACAAAGGCAGTATTTGTCTGCAGTGATAAACATTAAAGATACCCGTAACATGTGGAAGCTGTTGAGTTCTTTTAATAACATGCAAGAAACTTGGGTGGGGTGCGGAATAGGCAAACACGAATGGCCCCACCACTTAAAGGAAGTGTTCCAAGGAGAAGAAGTTGAGCCCCCCCACCGACTTCCTAACGTTAGGTTTGATATAACCTTTCATACAAACGTCATTGCAGACAAAATTGCGAGGCTGAAGGAGTCCAGGGCACCGGGACCGAATTGGCTATCAAATGTGGTGGTCAAAGGTGCCCCTGATTTTTGGGCTAGGCTGCTATTTATCTTGTTTTCTAGAGTCTGCGAGGAGTGGCGCATTCCTACTTCTTGGCGTACGTCAATTGTGGTCCCAATATACAAGCATTGCAGCAGATCCTTGACAGGAAATTATAGTTTGTTTGCCAGGCTTGATATATCGTGAAACTTTTTTGCCTCCCTGTTAATGGACGAGTTAGAAAAAGGGGCCCACTCAGTGGAAGTGTTGGGTAAGTTCCAATTGGGGTTCAGACCGTGCTCAGGTACCACCCACTGTCTTTGGATGATGGACTTACTTACGAGGAAGGAAAAGGCAAGGGGACAGCCTAATCTATTTGTGGCCATGATAGACTTCTTTGCTGCCTTTGACACTGTTAATAGAGCAAAGCTTTGGAAACAAAATTGAAGCTTATGGATGCCCGCAGGATCCATTTTTGGCCACTCAAGGTCTGTACGATGGATTGTCAGTGCAGATCAGACTGGATAGTAAGGGTTTGGTCTCTCCGGCTATGGAAACATGTCGTGGGGTAAAGCAGGGGTGTGTGTTGGAACCCCTCCTCATTAACATCTACATTGCCGACCTCCCAGAGAGGTTGGGTCAGGTAGACAGCTGCCCCCCTTAAATAGATGGAGAGAAAGTACACTTTTTATCCTATGCCAACGATGTTGTGCTCTGTGATTACACATTCTCCAGGCTTAAGAGATTGTTGTCAGCTTTTCAGTGATAGGCAGAAGATCATGATCGTATTGTGAATTGCGAAAAGACCAAGATCATGCACTATGGTAGCAAGAAGATTCCGTTCCCTGATATGAATATCAATGGTATATACATTGAACAGGTTATTTCGTTTAAATATCTGGGACTGGAGATGCCATCTCAGCGCTGGTATCAGACCTTGATTGCAGGGAAGAAACGAAAGGCAATCGCCCTACCAAATTCAATATATAGATGTGTTGATGCTGTGTCTGGCTTTAGCTTAACAGGCATAATAGCTATGTATAAGCAGACTCTTTGTGTAACCATACCATACGGACTAGATGCACTTTGCATTGAAGATCTAGCCTGGCTTGGGGTTATGGAGACCAGGTTTTGGTGTAGAATAGTAGAATATTAAACCTGGGGCCTAGTACCCCGATGGAAATCATATGCATTGAACTGGGCCTTGTTTGACTTAGCTCTATGGCTCTTAAAAGGAGATGCGTCCTATATCTGAAATCTAAGAAGACCCCATTTTGCCCCTTGCTTGGATTGTTGGGGATCCACCAAGATGGCTCTGACAATCTCACACCTCAGTTGTTGGCCACTAAGAACTTCGACATGATTGTTTGGAGACCAAATTGGGAGGACACTTGAACAATGGGACTAGTGCGCTAATTACTCACATCTGGAAACATTGGTAAGCTACCGAACCCTAATAATAAAATTGGTTAATAAATTTAAGACCCCACAAACTTATCTGAAGCTATGCCCGTTGCCAAACTTAAGGCAATTTCTTTTACGCCTACGTGTAAATAAACGCCCTGTGCTCGCAGTTGTAGGCACCAAGCTTGGTATAGCGAAGGAAGAAAGTTTCTGCCGCTTGTGTGGCTTGGAACAAATACCTTAAACTGTGCAATACATCCTTACTGAGTGTCGCAAACCCAGCCCTCTATGCATGGTGAGGCGGGCCCCTTTGTGTCGTCCCTTGATGATATAAAGAGTGACTCCTTTTGGAATTATTGTCTGAATTCAGAACTCAGGACTATGCACGTCGCACTTTATAATGTTTGGAAGGGAGCTCTGGCTACTGGAAAGCTTACTAATTGCACTAAATACTCATGAAGTGCTATAGTTGTAATTGACTGATTTGATTTTATCCATTTGAATGAAATTGAAATGAAATAAAATGTAGTAATGTATGTTATTTTCAGGTTGTAAGAATGTATTGTATTATTATTGTAATGTTTTTTTAAATGTAAAATATGTTAAATCTCTTTGCGCAATTAACATAATACATGAATTAATAACTTTTCCCTCACAAATGGATGCGCTGCAAACGCAAGAAAACTCGGTGTGTGAATCTGTTCATACATTTTAAAGTTTTTGGTCCTTTTATTCCCAGCGCACCTCAAGCAAAGTGAACTGGAGGCTTCCAGCCCTTTAAGATGAGTAGCAATACCCTGGAGATGGGTGGGGATGCAGATTCTACTCATACATCAATAATCCAGATGACACAAATAGTTTGGCAATGTTTGTCTGTTTTGATGCAAGTCTTAAAACAGGGAGTACAACGAACATCAGCAATCGCTCGATACTCTGACTCTAACTACTTCATAAAAAGTTGGGTTCTTATACCCATAATTGGTCATAGCTGACGTGTTGACCTGCGTCATTACCAACATCATCCTACGTAGCAAATTACAGAAACGTATCGGGAAGCGGGATTGGTTCTAAAGGAATAACTAAGCATAGGTTCTATATCTGTATGGAGTAACGGAGAAAGGTAATAGGATAGCTAACATCAGGTGGGGCAACCAAGCCCTCCCTCCAAAATGGCCACTATGAATGTCACTAAATGTACAACCTCCCATTGGCTACACAATCTATAGGACCCCTAACTGCGTGGTCCCCTTCAATTGGTTGGCTTCTAACCCCCGTCAGTAATTTCCACCTACGTGAGCAGCACGCAGACTGAACAACCAGGTGCGGATAACCATGTCTTAGCACCTGCTCCCACCAATTAAAATAGGATCCATCATCACCTCAATGGTTCAGTGTCAATTAGTACTTTGAAGTTGGCCTTGAGTTTGTACTGTTCTCTGAGAATTTTTAAGGAGTATGGGTACTATCCGGCTTCCGTGTGTAGGTGTGACTATCTCGTCCGTCCAACTTTCTTCCATCACGTGACTAGACACCATGAATTGAGCCTTTTCGTGTATTTGATTTTATTCTTCAATAGTCCTCTGACGTCTTTTGTTTTTGCTTGACCTTCTTGAACAGGAGCTTCTGTTCTTTCATGTTAATTGTATCCAATGTCAGCCAACTCCTAGTTTGATAAGACCTTGGCTTTTCTTGGCTCAGTGAACTCCTTAGCTGAAATGGATTCTGTTTAATTCAATTGCTTTTTGTAACTGCAACACTGAAAATGAGGCCTTCTCGTGTTGTTCAGTACTGCTTTATACGTAGTGGAAACATTTATTCTTCACTTAATTCATATGTATGTATGAGGTATATTGGTATATGTTGGGCTTTCCGCGGTCTAATCTATTTAAGCATGTGGCTAGCTTCATGATTGCTTTGCTGCTTCCGTTTCATTGCAACTGTACACGTTTAAACTAACTAAATATCTTCATCACGTTTGTGGCATACATTTCTTCATCTTGATCCCAAGATGTCACTTATCCTTGGTACTTCTTTGTTCTTTATAAATCGTCTGCCTCTCTGGTCTGGTTATCTTTCTATCTGGGTGTCAATTCACTTTGAATGACGTCGCCATTCATCCTGGTCAGTCAGTTTCTTTGTTTCATCAGGAATCTCGTTCAAATGGCTATCATATTGTCTTGGATGCAAGTATGGTTTCCTCAATGGGTACTTTGCTTCCCATATTCTCTTAGGTATCGGTATTCTTATGGGTACTGCACAGAGCCCTCACTCTTCTCTTTGTTGGTTTAACTGTTCAGTTTACGTCACATTTTGTATTTGTATTTTGTATTTATTTTATTTATAACGCGCAAACCATCAGGCCCGGAGGCATCAGGGCGCCATTTGTACAAGGTTACAGATATGCAAATATACAGAAAACATTACATAAATTTACACAGAGGATCTATATACATATATTAAAGTGGTTTCAGTGCCGCTAAATAACAGCAGAGGTCAGCAGGTCAGAGTATGTCAGACAGAGGCGCTGAGCCGGCCTTAAAGCTGGTCGAAGAGCCAAGATCTAGTCTTGGCTTTGAAAGTGTTAAATGAGTCTTCAGCTCTGATTGTAGCAGGGAGGGAGTTCCATAAGTTGGAGGCTAGGACAGGGAAACTTGAACCCCCTGCATTTTTGCTGTTTAAATCTAGGGATCGCTAGACAGTGGGACTGGGCAGTTCTTAGAGGTCGGGAGGTTGAGTGGCACGACAGTCGACTACCGAGGTAGATCGGGGCTTTATTGGCCAGGCATTTATGCGTAAGGGCGAGTGTTTTGAGTGAAATTCTCTGCTTAACACGTAGCCACTTTAACTTAGTTCTGGTTTCTGTGATATGGTCGTTGCGGGGAATGTTTAGGGCGGCACAAATGGCATTGTTTTGGGTGGTTTGGAGTTTATTTAGGTTCTCTTGGCTGGTGCCTAGGTAAAGAGCACTACAGTAATCAATTTTTGCCATGATAAGGGTTCTCGCTAGAGTGGCACTGTTAGACGTGGTGAGGAATGGTCTGCAAGCTGCAATGAGTTTGCATGTGTATGCAGACGCAGATCTGACAACATTTGTTTGTCGGGTTAATGATAGGGTGGCGTCAAGGTAGAAACCTAACGTTTTACTATCTTTTGAGACTCAAATGTTATTACCGTCTATAGTGAATGACTGATAGGACGGTTCTAGTCTGCTCAGGCTTTGTGCATTGCCCAAGATCAGGAGCTCCGTCTTGTCGTCATTTAGGCACAACTGGTGTTGGGCCATCCAAGCTTGGATGACCAGGTAGACGTCATTAAGGGCCTTGGTGTCAGCTAGATACTCACCAGTGATGGGAATGAGTATCTGGGTGTCGTCCGCATAGTTAGTGTAGGAGACACCCAGATAGTCAAGCACATCAAAGAGTGGTTTCGTGAAAATGTTATAGAGTGTAGGTGACACACAAGATCCCTGAGGTACGCCACAGTGAATTGGGAAAGGGTCCGCGGCTGCGGATGGGGCAAAGACTCTCATGGATCTATTGCTCAAAAAAGATTTGATCCAGGCCGCAGCCGAGGATGAGAAGTTGGCAGCGGAGTAGAGGTGCTTGCAAAGGATCTGGTGGTTCACCAGATCAAATGCAGCTGAAAGGTCGAGAAGTAGTAGCATTGCTAGTTTGCCCTGATCCTTTAATACCTCAATTTGTCCCGTGTCTGGGGCGGAATCCGGATTGTCGTAGACCTAGCAGGTTGTTGGTTTCCAAATAGTTTTGGATCTGAAGGTATGCAGCACGGTCTAAGATCTTAAGCAGAAATGAGACAGTGGTGATAGGTCAGAAGTTAGTGGGTATGCTTGGGTCTAGGGAAGGTTTTTTAAGCAATGGGATCACCCAAGCGTCCTTCAAATTGTCCGGGACAACACCTGTTTTAAAGGACGAGTTGATGAAGGCCGTGATGAATGGGGCCAACTCATGCGCTGAGTCCCTGATAATAGGGGCTGGGCACGGGTCACCTTGGCAGTTGGATGGCTTAATTCTTAGAATTATATTTTCTACCTCTGCAACAGTAAGCGGAGAGAATGCGAATGGTATGGTATTAGCAGTGTCTAGAAGGAGGGCCTTGTCAGGGGAATGAGCGCGGTTGTCACGCTTCAGGCTATCCTGCTTATCTTTAATTTTTGCTTGTAGTGTGGAGATTTTATTTAGTAAGGCTGCTTGGATGTTGGCACACCATTTACTATCTTTCAAGCACGTGTCAGGGGGGGCGACTGGAGTTTCAAGCTCTTTTAGGGTTTTGAAGAGTTCCTTTGTGTTCGAGTCAGCTTGCATACTGCGGTTGTTAAGAGATTCCTTTTTTACAGTGATGATAGCATCTTTATAAGAGAGTGAGGCTAGAAGGAAACCATCTTTATGCTTGTCCGAAGGGTGGCTTTTCCATCGATTTTCGGCACAACGTTTAGCTTTGCAGAGCATTCTTAACTGTGGGGTGAACCGTGAATTAAGATGGGCTTGTGGTTTGGCCTTCCTAAGTTTGATGGGTGCTATACAGTCAATGGCCTTTAGTATTGTTTAGTTGTAGGTGTCTGCTAAGATAGTCGGATCAGAGCATGTGTTGGTGGCTGCATTAAGGGTCGGGAGTAACAATGGGAGGAGTTTCTCCTTAGTTATGTCTTTTTTGCTTCTAGTCGGGAGTGCTGGGGCTAATGGTGACGGAATTCGTGGAGTTGCTTCAATGTTGAAGGTTATGATGTGATGATCGGACCATACACAGGGGGTATTGTTAAGAACCTTAATGTTGCAATTGGAGCCAGCTAAACAGTCAAGTGTTCTACCTTTGATATGGGTAGGTTCTTGAATGTACAAGGTAAGGCTGAGGTCGGTTAGTACGTTTTCCTGGTCAGTTGCCACAGGATCTTTTAGGTCACCAAGACCTAAGTTAAAGTCGCCTAGGATGATTGTTTGTGAGTTGTTTTTAGTATTGTCGAGGAGGAGAGTGGAGATTTCACTGACAAAGGTCGGTGCAGGTCCCGGAGGCCTATAGATTAGGTGCAAGGTGGCTGTTTGGTTAGGTGTGAGTGCTAGTTTGACTGACAGCGACTCTGCTGATGTGAGTTTGGAGTCAGGTATCACTCTTAGGTCAAGAGCATTTTTATGGATGAAAGCCACACCACCGCCTCTAGAGTGGGCGGTAGAACGGTCACATCATGTGATGCTGTAGTCAGGCGTTAGGGCTAACGCTAGTAAAGGGCCAGAAGCGGCATGAAGCCATGTTTCGGATATAGCTATGAAGTCAATGTCGGACATAGTGATAAGGTCAGCTATGTCTAGTGCGTGTGCAGTGAGAGATCTGGCATTAATAAGGGCACCCTTAAACATGGGCAGTTTAACCTCTGTGGTAGTGGATTTGCATGTGGTAGTGATTGACGGAGATCCAGGTGGAGAGAGTGAGGCTTGCTTCATGACGTTGTTACGGGAGTGACGTAGGTGGAATCTGGTGCCTAGTCTCTTATTTCTAAGAGAGAGGGGGAAATGTTGGTTAGGTGTAGGTTTCCTAGCGAAATGTTCCAGCCATAGAGCTGGGTCATTAAGGTATTGGTTGATCTGGCCTACAGTGGGTGCTGCCGGGCTCATTCTGGGAGACACAGTAGGTCGTGGGGATGCAAGGCTGGTAAAAGGCTGATCAAGTTTAACACATATTTTGTTTCATACATTTCAAGTAATGTAGGTGCAGCAGTTGGAGTGAGGGCACTTGGCTCCTCCTCTACACTCCCCCCTCTCGGCGATTTATCGACCACTCTCACAACTTCTTCTGTATTTAGATATCTTTGTCTGAAGAAATGCTTCTTAGTGATCCATATCTTTATGACTCCCCTCAAGCATCCTTCTGATTTCACATGCTCATCCTTGTTCCATGTCATGAGCATGCACAGTCCACTTGGACTGCAGTAGATCCATCTCCCCACATACCTCTTATGGTCCTTTCGATACAGGAACTTTGTTCCATCAGGTGCATGGATACTGGCCTTCACAAAGTCTCTGATTTCTTCATCGGTCAGATCTCTAGGCTTCCATCCTGGTTCAACATCAATCATATTCTTCATCCGTATGGCTTTCTTCGCTGTCTTCTTGCATTGTGAGATTATTATTTTGATCACACAGAATCCAAGCATTACTAGCAATAGTAAAGCTCCTAAATACTTGAAAATATCTGCCATCCATTGTGGAACCCATGAGAAGAGTGTTCCAAACCAGCTGTCATCAGCAATGTCTTCGACCTCTTCTATCATCTGGCCATGTAGCTTTGTTAGCATATCTATGGCCTCTGTCAATGTTCCATTCTCGTCATCATGCAAAGGTATAAATGTGCTACATGAATCTCCAATATTGGCACAAACACCTCCATCCATAGCTGTGATCATATCTAGGACATATCTGTTCTGGAGGGTCATCAACCATACAGCTCTCAGCTCTTCTCTGATTGAATTGAATCCCTTTATGGTAGTATTAATTGTCTGTAGCAGTTCCCATCTGGTGATTTGAAGCCGCTTTGTATTTGCTCCAACCTGGATCCTTGGCATGAAGATCATCGTGAACACTGAAGAAGTCTGGCTGAACAGTCTATGTTCATGTGGATTAGCATCAAAGGCTTCTATTGATTTAGCTGAAAAGTAGTTCTTCCTCTTCATTTGATGTATTAGTTCCACAGATCTCTTCTTTCTTAGATGAGCATCTGCTTTCGGGAAACTATCAATGTCCATGTCAGCTTTAGGAATCACTAATGCAGGAACATGGACATTCACCAATGTGCAGATTCCTCCCCAGTCTTTAGCTGGTCTGATGTAGGCCTTGTTTGATTAAGAACTTACCCTACAGTCAAACGTATAGTTAATGATCCTGCAAGAGAGATTGAGAATATAGGAAAAAGATTTGAAGCACAAGGATATAAACCATCAGAAATAGCAACAGCTAAAGAACGTTTAGAATCAACAACATACAGAACAGTAACTAAGGAGGCAACTACATCCCCTATAGTCTATGTTTCATGCATTCATTACAAAGTAACAATATTAAGTCTGCTATCAAGAAAAACTGGTGCACACTGACAAATGACACAACAGTGGAACATCTATTTAAAGACACACCGATATTTGCGTTTAAAAGAAGTGCAAATCTAAGAGACAGACTAGTTAAGACCAGACCACCAACAAAAACTAGACACCACCAGGAAGGGAACCTTCCCTTGTTTACATTGCAATAATTGTAATTTCATTATGAAAGGCGATATCATCAATCATCCCCGCAGAGGGGAGAAGAAACATCTCAAAAGTTATGCAACGTGTGACACACCGAATATCATATATGCTATCAAGTGCCCCTGTTGCATTTATTATGTTGGCCAATCTAAGAGACCTGGGAAACAGAGATGGAACAAGCACAGATCCTGCATACGCACTAACAATGTGAACTCCGCAGTAGCCAGACATTGGAACAATATGAAACATAACATCAGCCAGATAAGAATTCAAGTCCTGGAAGTGATTAGACAACGGAATGCACACAAAGACCTTGGAAGACGTCTGAATCAACAAGAATCCTATTGGATTGACCGGCTTGACTCCTTAAAACCAGGAGGCATTAATGAGGAGATTAACTCTATATGTTTCTTATAAATCAGTAGAGTCACAATAGAAACGTATGCAGACAAATTGGATTTGGGTACAATTTAGGAGATACCTGTGAATCACTGTCTAGAAATGAGGGGATGAACATTATTTGATTACTTGTATACATGAAATACTTTACCTATCTTGATGTTGTTTAAATGCTGATGATTTAAGATTGACATGTTTTACTACACATCAGGGTCCTAGAATGCGTCCCACATTGGAGTCCCTCGACTCTATGTGGGACATAAGGCAGTGGTTCCCCATTGCCGTTCTGTGTGAGCCCTGTTTTGTGACCCACTGTGACAATATGACATTATGTGCTAGTAATGTTGCTTAAATGCTGATGATTTAAGATTGACATTTTCTCCACACATAAAGGCCCTAGAGTACGTCCCACATTGGAGTCCCCCGACTCTATGTGGGACGCAAGCCAATGGACCCCTATTACCGCTCTGTGCCAGTCCTGTGTGTCCTTTGGCCTATTATGCCAACATGACATTATATGTTAGCAATAAGACATGATATGTTGATAACGAACATGGGTATCTTGCATAATTGCACTATAGTATCCATGTAACTGTAGCTTTAAGTTGGTTCGCAAATGCATTGAAATTGGAGCAATGCAGATAGATGTACGAAGACAAAGGAGTGAATTGAGCAGAGGTTTATGACTCATAGCTTCAAACATAAAGGAATCCCTGGTAATATCATTGAAGCGTTATGACCATATGCGCATGCGTACAGGGGTTGCTTGGATACTGAATATAAATAACAACATTGAGACACTGTATATATGCGTGTGCGCATGAGTGATGAATTTATATTTCACTTTCAAGGACATATAGCGCAATACGTAGCTGTAGATGATAAATCGCAGCATCATATTTTCTCATGATGCAGATTGAACCCAACCGACACCGTATGATAAAGAATACAGCTTCTCAACCTCATATCATTAACTCGCATGCGCGGAAAGGATTAGCGTTATTTAAACCGACACAATATGAACGCCGGCTCCTTTGAACAGCTCGTTGGTGCACACAGTAGCAGCAGAGAGGTAAGCAGTTAACAGATGGACATGATACTGACAAGCTTTTGATTAAATGAATAGAAGCTAAGACTGAGTTATTTTCATTTTCAGAGAATGAGAAATGTGAAGAGTTGATAACCTGATAAGCAGATGGGTACTTTTTCCATATACATATAAACATTGGTACTTGAGGTGAATAAGATAGATGACCAACAAGATTTTTGGTTTGTCCATTTAGGACAGTGACGCCATGGAGATAAGCAATTGGAGTTACGTCTGGTAATGATTTTTTTCAGCTACAGAACTTTATATTTCATTTGTTACCGATTTCTAATTATGTACAATGACACACTTGGCTAAACTCTCTTTCCTTTACTTTATTTTCTATTTTTGCCCTTCGATTACTATGAACGGATCTCTACTACAAACTGGTATGTGTAAAATGATGGCTCCTTGATTGATCGATTTGTAATTTTGCATAAGCTACATGCTTTTTCGTTTATTGATGAATGTCATATGACTCTTTTGATCACTGGTTATTGGAACTATATGTCATCTAAAATGTGGGGAATTGACTTTTGACAATTGATGAATAGTGCCTGAGAGCCCTGACGATGGACTTGTGTCCGAAATGCATTGGCTAAATTGAATTGGGCACTGATAAGTCAGGCTAATAGGAATATTGGAACAATTGAAATAATTAAATTACTTATGAATCAACCACAATTCAAGTTGAGCTGAATTTTGTTTACCTATTGGAACTATAAAATATGAAGATTCATAACCAACTCCAGAGAGAGAGTGATGAGTGAGCACACTCAGGAACAGATGGTGATCTGTTTCTTCTCAATCGACTAATTTGCAATAACCTTGTGCCAAGGCTACAGGGTGTGCTGCCACTACTGATTTTTTTAATCAATTATTGACTTTTTTGAATTTATTGCAAAAATTATAAACAAGCGGTGCTCACCCTACCTCTTTTTGCTTGATTCTGACCTTGTAGGCCTTGGATCCACATGCCCAATAATGATCCATGATTACTGCTGTCCTGATATTAATTCCTGGTGCATCGAAGATTCAACCACAGTTCTGATTTTCTCCCATTTTTCTTGTACCATTGTTTCTGAAGCATAATTTAGAACTTTCCATTGGTACTATCTGCAGGGGTCCTCCTCTGTCTTCGACCCATGTCAGTAGTTTAGCAAGTTTTGGCCATAATGGCTTGCACAACATTTGTGCATTCTCGATTGTTGGTTGGTAGTGACCCATTATTATCCAGTCTCTGCAGATTACTACTACGTCTTCCCACCCATCTGGTGATAAGACAGTTCCCTGAATCAGCATCTGGCCTCTGTTCTTCCATCTGCGGATGTCTTCAGTACAGTGTCCTGGAACTTTCCGTTTTTTATTCAATTCTCTTCTTATTCCAGTTCCTTTTACTCCAGGTTTCCCATATCTGATCACAATATTCTTTGTTTTGGCATTGGTTCTTGTCTTTATGTCTTGAATATTGTCATCTTCATTTGGATCTGTCACTTCGGTTGCCCATTTGAGAGAGGCTGTTTGTCCCATGAATTGGCCTCTGGTACTACAGAAAGCTAAGTGCACTATGCAGTGTGCAGTTAGGAAATCTATTTCAATAGCTATCAAGATCTTTGACTTCCCCATGATGGATGGCAGGAGTGCACATACAAAGCATTCTTCATCTGACGTCCTTCTTCCAACTTCTTTCATGTGTCGGTACCATATGTTATTTCCCATGTGTGCTGTGCTGTCCAGATAATCATTCAGTTCATAATTATCTTCTTGAGTGCTTCTTTTGGTCCTCAAACTCTTCATGTAGTTACTTATAACTACATCTTTGAATGCATCAGTATAGCTTCTTCTGACTGGTCCATTTGCGGGATCATCCATCCGGGTTCCCTGCGTAGAAGAAAGTTCAGCAAGTCTTTCTTTATCCATCTGTCTTTTTCTGGCAATAGCTAAAAAAGGCCATATAGATACTGCTATAATCTCTGCTTCTGATCTTTCTGAGGGACTTGGGCTTGGGCCTTTCGTTGCTGTACCAGGTGTGTTTGTATGGATTATTTGTGTAGGCCCAATCTTTGTCAATCCCTTATTTTGCCTAATCCGCCGACCCTGTCTCTGGCATTTAAAGGCAGTGTTTGAAACAAGTGCTGTGTGTGATTTATTACTGACAACATCCATCTCAAGCTCAAGTCCCTTCCCATATTTTCTTGGGACAGGAATGACTATGTAGGGTCTAGGCTGCTTTGTAGTTGTCATGCTCACTGTTTCCTTCTGCTCAGAAACATATACAGGAATCTTTCAATCATCTGTTTCTACATAGAAAGCAGTTTGCACTGTCAGTCAAAGCAATATGAGTATGAATATAATGCATGTGTAAATAATACAGTGATAAGTGATGCAACAGCATCTGCTTCTTGGACAATTTGTATGTCTTTCCTCATAGGGGCAACACAATGTTGCTGTTCAGGTTCCCCATCTCGATCCTTTGATGCGAAGGAAGGAAAAATATTTTTTTTTTGGAAGCTTTTGTCTTCATTCAGCATTCGTCCTTTATCAGTTGTCTGCTTTCTGGATGTTTTTAGAAAATAATACATCTGTGTGTCTTCCAACAAGATGCAGGTATTCTTCAATTAGACAAAAGAACACCACGCACTATGTGCTGCGTCGGTTGATGGGGGCATTTATGGTTTCCTCACTGAACTCAGGTATCGTCAAGAAATCTTCAGTGATGATTATGAGCAATCTTCTAATGATCTTTTCATTGTCAGGATTACCAATGAAAGCTGGAATGCAGCAAGTTCTCCCCACCAGTGATGGATAAGAACGTAACACCCACTCAAGATACGTAAGTGTGAGCTTAGAAAGGTCATCACTGGGTAACACCATGAGTAGAGCCAAATAATAACTCTGTGTAAAATTAATCAGGGTATTGTAACCTCTTCCAATTGCTGTGTCCACGATCAAAATTTGGCATATACTTATTTTTATCAAGGTTTAAGTCTGCCTTAGTCCAAAATCAATAAGCTACTCTGGCTTTTAAGAATGCAGATCTTCTTTTACTCTGCTACTAAGATGCACAGAGTGTTCGAATGTGTCCTTTTACCCTTTTATTTGTAGCTGAAAAGGAAGTGTCCAAATTTAGCCACAGTCCAATAGTAAGTTCCTTTCTTTCCACTTTTCAGGTTATACGTCCTTATGGAGTCACGTCCTGAACGACAAAGGGTCAGTTGAAACCGGGCTCGTCCCACTTTTTCCTTGTGTGGTTACGAATTAGGATTTTATCTCCTGGGTAGATTCTTGGACGTAGAAATTCGGGAGTTTGGGTTGTTGAAGCATCTCCTTCTGTGTTCTGTACTGCCTTTCACCGTCGTCTCTGCAACTGTCCTGAAATCACAGAAAAACTAGATGTTAAACAGTTCAGATAGTTTTGCATTTCAAGTCCTAAAATTTCTGACGTTGGCTGAGAATCACTTCTAACTTGAGATGGAGGCATTAAAGGTGTTCTCATTCACCTGCCTGTCACAATCTTGTGCGGCGTAAGATGGTGGTCAGAGCCTGGTTGGTTCCTCAATGCATACAATGCCAGTGGTAGGCAGTGCAACCACTCTTTTTTTCAAAATAAGCTTCAATTTAGCTTCAACTTAGCTATTCTTTCTTTTAACAAGCCGTTGAGCTTTTCACAGATACCATTTCCTTGCAGATGATAAGCTGAAGAAAACTTGTGTTTTATACCAAGCAGCGAGATGATCTGCTCGAAAACTGTATTAACAAAGTGAGGTCCATTATCTGATCTCATTACTTCGCACACTCCCCATCTGGGAAATTCTTTGTGCACTAAGAGCTTGGCTGTACAGGTAGAGTCTGGGAGCATGCATGGACCTGGCTCTATCCATCTAGAGAAAGGACATATTACAACTAATAGGTATCTATATCCATTACAAACTTGTATCATGTCCACATAGTCAATATGCAAGTGCTGAAAAGGGCCATTAGGTCTTGGGATGACTCCCCTTAGCATAAAAAATGCAACATGCTCCATTACGTTTGGTACAAACCAATCCTCAGCAATGGGGACAGGAAGATTCTCCCTAGTTGTATGTTCTCGGTAGTGTAGCTGTTCTAGCGCTACCCTTAATAAGGGTATAGGCATCACTGGTTTACCAGTGCTGTCTTGTCATCACAATGCTTCCGAGGGGTTTAAAGAACACCCTTTTTCGCTTCCACAAGTTCTTTACCACTTGCAGTGCCTCTCCTTGAAGCTCCACTCTTTGTGTTTTGGACATATCATTGTGTCCCTCGTCCACACTCATCATCACAGTCATTCTTTCATTCACATTAATGGTTTCAATATTCATCATCCCTGTATCTGTATTTGCTATGCGCTTGGCTCCAGCGTCTGCTGCTTGATTTCCGCGCAAGATAAAATATTTCCCTTTCGTTTGAGCTGCGCATTTGACAACTGCTATTCCCACCGGGAGTTGTAGTGCCTTAATGAGCCTGTCCAATAAGGCTGTGTGCTGCACTGGCATGATGTCTGCTCTGAGGTAGCCCCTCCTTTTCCAGTGTGCTAATCCTGCATGTACCGTTGACGTCACATAGGCGGAGTCGCTGTACACTGTTACTTCCAGGTCTGCGTAATTCTCAATTGCGAGTATCAATGCCAATAATTCTGCAGCTTGCGCTGAATAATGAGATGGCAATTGAGTACTCACAAGCACTCGAAATTCTCCATTTGCCAAATGTTTCACTGCCGCGGCGCCTGTATATCTTTGGCCATCATTTTGATCGATTCTCGAAGACCCGTCAATGAAGAAAATGGGGGTCATTCTGAGTTTGGAGGTAGCCACGGTGCTATTAGCACCATGGCTGCCTCCAAACCCGGGTCTGGGTCCGGGTCCGGGTAGGCGGAATGGGGACTTACCGGGTCATTCCAACCTTGGAGGACCCGGTAAGTCCACATTCCAAAAACCATTCCCCATTCCCATTGAGCCCCCATAGGGCTCAATGGAAATACGGAAGGTGCTAATTATGGGCCCGCAAATAGCGGGCCCGTTATTAGCACCCTGGTCCCTTAGCGGGAGCCACTAAGGACGTCTGGTCTGACCAGACGTCCTTTGCGGGTCCCGCTAAGGGACCTCAGAATAGGGCAGTAGGGGTTTACCGGCACCGGCATCCTTACCGGTGCCCGTAAACCCTTACAGCCCAACTCGGAATGACCCCCAATCTCTCCCCCTGCTGGTGCATTCTCTTTTACTATAGGGAGCTCATCACAGAATTCTTCATAGTTTGCACAATCGTGTATAGGCTCTCCTTTGGTAATTGGCTTAGCTATAAACATGGTTGGATTCACTATTTTACATCAAACTATTTTAATCACTGGAGTTGATATGATAACCTCATAGGCAGAAGCCCTTTGAGTAGTCAACGTGCCTTTTGGTTTTTCTAAAATGACAAATAATGCGTGTTCAACGAATAACGTCATGGAGCATTCCATTACTATGCTTGTACCTTTTTCTATGATGAACGCAGCGGCTGCCAAACTTTGTTCGCATGGAAAGTGACCTCTCATTACTGGGTCCAAAATTCCACTGTAATATGAACTGTAATATGCAAGGGGTTTGTACCCCAATGTGGTTCTCTGTGTGAGTACTGCTGTCATAAAAGTACCATCTGTAAGCGAGAATAAAAAGAATTCCTCTGCATAATTGGGGATCCCTAGAACTGGAGCTGTGCAGATTGCTTTTTTCAATTCATCAAACCCGTCTTCCATTGTTTCAGTCCACACAATTTTTTCTTGCGTTGCCTGTTCTTTTTCAAAGCCTGTAAAAAAGGCCTCGTATATGAGCTCTAGTCAAAGACCCATTCTCTGACATAATTACATAGTCCTAGAGAACTCTGCATTTGTTTTATCGTGTGTGGCTTGCTGTTTTTAAAATGGCCTCAGCTCTTTCAGGGTGACCTTCTTTCCCTCATGTGAAATCAATTGGCCTATGTACAACACTTCTTGATGACAATATTGTAACTTTTCCTTGTCAACCTTATATCCTTTGTCAGCAAGTATAATCATCATCTGAACAGAATCGCGTCTGCACTTTTCCTCTGTGGTGCTACAAACTAGAATTTCATCTACGTATTGCAGCACAATGCTCTCTAAAGCAATATTGCTCAAGTCCATCTGGAGGACTCTGTTAAAAATTGACTGAGACTCACAGTACCCCTGAGACAGCCATGTATAATAGTAAATGATGTCAAATCTTGTGAGTCTTTGTGCAATGGGATTGAGAAAAATGCATTTTTCAAATCAATCACTGGGTAATATCGTGCATCAATAGGTATATTACATAAAATCATAGACGTGTTCGGGACTAGAGGGAACTATCTTAAATCGTGCGTAAATCTTGAATTAGTTTCCAAGACCCCCTCTTTTATTTTTTTAATCGGATAAACTGACGTATTACATGGTGACTCTGACGTCACTAAGATACCTTGGTCCATCATGGCGGAAATGTTTTGAAAATACCTTCATCTGCCTCTCGAGACATGGAATATTGTCGTGTTCAAGGTAAAATTGCTCCTAGTTTCAATTTAATCTTTACTTTCCCAACTCCTTTCAGTAAGCCTACGTCATAGGGGCCAGTGGTCCATAATGAAATTAGCACTTTCGCCATATCTTCATCAAAATATTCAGGACGCTTTTTTGCTAGCTTCATTCTCTGCGGAACTCTCTTAATCGCCTTTACCAATAAGTAATGCACATTTCAAATATCACAAAATCGTCAGATCTGTCATCTCTGAACAAATCCTCATCAATGATGTCAGTCACTCTGCAATCTTCCTCAATGGCAATTAGTGTGCTCCATCGTCTACCTTTATCATCAGTTGCATCAAGCAAAGCCATATTTCCTCGAACTATAGCTGCTTCTATGCCTAAGTGGAAAGCTCGCCACTCCTCTTCATCCATGGGTATCTGAGGTCTAAATAGAAACTCATCTGGTATTCTCATGGTTCTGCCTTCTAGACCTGGCAGCCATCTTACAAAACATCTTACAAAACACGTATCCCATAATGGAACACTTCGGGTTCCAATGGTATCACTCTAGGCGCTACTTGCCCTGCGTATTCCCTGATCATTTCGCATACGTTTAAATAATGCATTCCCAGTGTTGTTGAGCATACTATGCCATCATCTATAAACGAAATGGTATATTCATTTTCGTCATTAAATCTCATCCTAATATGTTGACAGGTGTTTGCCTTGAATAAAGCAGTGGCACTGTCATATCGCATTCTCCTATGGAGACTGGTCATTCTTTTGTAAAAGGAACATGACTCGTTGCTCCTGTAAAACCATGAGTATTCATCGCCAGACATTGAAAATGTACCCTCACGTATGCACGAGCGTGTTGCACTCATGTCCACTAAGAAGGAAAAAGCTTTGTCGCCTACAATTACGTCTACCCTTGGCTCCTCATGAGGATTCGGCGTAATAGATAGGATTGAACACATCTGTTCTCCCAGTGAGCTGTGCTATTTCAGGTACAGTCTCACTCCATCACCCGTAAATGGATTTCCTCTATCAACAGTAACACCTCCTATTCTACGTGTCATAGACGGTTCCTTGTTTGTGTTCTGCTGAAGTTGCATAGGAGATTGCTGCGATTGTCCTTGCAGTTGATTACCTGTTACTTGCTATGATTGCAATCTTTGCTGCACTCTTGGTGCTTGCTGCTGCACTGTTTGATTTTGCACAAATCCATTTCCGCCGGGCTATGAACCTGCAGGTGGATTTGGCATTCCCTGTCTTGAAAATTGATAATTTTCTATCATCCCTTGGCTTCTACACATACCAGCTATGCGCCCTGTCATTCCACATGTCCAACATACAAGCAGCTGTCTCCCCATCTGCCCATGATGCATGTTTTCATTACCATTTTGTATATTCTGGAACCCTTCCTGATTATTCTGCCAATATCCTTCATTTTCTTGCCAACCTCTCCCTCAATATCTCCTTCCTCTTGGAGCATATCCATTACTTGTCTGATCAAACTGTCTTTGGTTATTTGCTTGTGTGGCATGTGCACTGCCTGCTGCAAATTTGATCCACCTCTGTTAGTTAACATTGCCCCTTCTATGGCATACTTAGATAGCTTTTTATGAACTAACTTTGCTTCTTCACCTTGTTGTGCATCGTCGTTTTTGCGATTCATTTCCTGCAGGAGTCTGCAATAATGTGCAATGGTTAACTGGATTTCCGACCATGGTTTAGCTTCAATCCCCACTCATTTCTTAAGCTGTTTCTGTACCTGCTCTGGCAGCCCTTGGCATAATATATGATATTATGGACTTCCCCAAACCTCTCGTGTTTCAAACGCCCATGCGTCTTGAAAACTTTGGATGTAAAGCAACGGATCCTCTCCTTCCTTCATTTTTCTCGTCATTATAGCTCCCATATCGGATGTGTCCGGATATAGCACTCGAAGCGCTTTCCAAATCGTTGCTCTACAGTTATTAAACGGCGCTCCATTGTGCGCGGTGTTGACTTTAGTCACACCAGGGTAACCTGCTTGTGTCCACACGTCATCAGCTCTCTCACCAAGTATAGCGATTAGAATACCTTTAATATCCCCTATAGCTAATGTTCCCGCCCATCATTTTTTCGAACTCATGTATCCATTTTCCAGCACCGGAAGTTAAATTTGGGAGTTTACATTTTAAATGTTCTCTGTCCATCTGGGGCCATGGTATATATTGCAGCCTGGCCCTTCCCTTTTCCAACAAGGGGAACTGTGACGCTCCAAACTCATTCTCATCTCTCATCATTTGTCTATCTACCGCCGGGGTAATATTTCCAGATCGCCGTATACCTGGCAGTGATCTTAACCTGCTTACATAAGGCAGGGACTCCCCCTCTGACCATGGGGTTGCCGCTTATGTCGGTCTGACTGTGTCAGTTGCTCTGGTGCTTAGACATAGGTACTTCTGAATCTGACCATCTTAATCCCTTATGCATAGGTGAACATCTCTCTGGACCACATATGTCACTTCTCTTTTCCCTCGGGAAGATTTCCCTTTCTTCGTCTGATACTTCTTGTGCCCAACTCGTGCAACTTCTCTCCTCATCATCTCTAGTTAACGTTAGTCTGTCTAAAGACAGCTCCTTATGTCTCGCACTACAGGAGGCTTCCTCCGTGTCATACAACTTAGTGCTCTCGAGACGATCATTTTTTCCCTTCCCTTGTGATTCTTTCTGGGCTTGCATTTCATGGAATACCTTATCAATGGTTTTCCCAATGCTTCGTGAGTCAAATTCCTCTTCTAGATTTGCTCTAGACGTGCCTGGTAATGACTCGGACTCGGGGAAGAATTCCTCTATGTCTTCCCATGCTACTCGTGGATTGGGATTTCTTACTTCCCTTTCCAAATACTCGAGATCTCGTGCTCTGTCATCTTTTACGTAACATGTTGTCATCGACTTCTCAGCGCTTTCTCGCTTCTTCTCTTACTCTATCTTCCCCTTTCTTATTCATATCCTTTCGTTCATATGCCCTTTGTATTTCCTCATCCCTTTGTCTTTGTATTCTTTTCTCTCTTATCCTTTCCTGTTCATCATCTTCTATTTTCTTTCTTTCTAGCTTTTCCTGTTCATCGCCTGTTCTCCTTTTATTATCATGTTTTCCTAGCTCTTCTGCTCTCTTGTTTTTTAGCTTGCTCGTCTTAATATAACTGTTCTTGTCTTTGTCTATCTTTTCTTTTCGCTCCTCCATCTTTCAATCGTTCCTCCCCCTCTTTGTCTTTTCTGTCTTGTTCGTCTTGATCTCCTCTTTTTCTTACTTCTTCAATGCTTTTACCATCGAGTTTAAGTAAAATCTGACCTCCCAACCATGTGTTCTGTACGAGCGCTATCTCATCAGTTTTATCCTTATCTCTTTTCCATCTCTTTGTTTCTCTCCTTATATCTAGAAATGTGCTTGCTCAATCATTTTTCTCCTTATCGCGTCTCTCCTTTTCCCTCGGGACTTTGGAGGTTATATATTCCTCAGTGTCTTTTTCTGCGCCCTCATCACTACTTTGCGTAAGTGACTCATATGACGGATTGCTATATCCTGTTGCTGCTTTAAGTTCTCTTAATGGGTATAATCCTTTGTCTTTCTTAATCTCGTCTTTTATTTCAGACGGGACGGATGGAGCAGAAGGCTCTCCACCCCCCTCTTTGCATATATTGGGCCTCATTCCGAGTACGGCGCTAACCAATGGCGCTATTAACGCCTTGGTTGACGCCGTACCCGGACCGGCAGCGCCTTGGTGGTTGGCGGAATTACCGCCCCATTCCAAGGTTGGCGGGGCGGTAATTCCCCAATCCCCATTTACCCTTCCCCATTCCCATTCTTGCCCCATAGGGCATAATGGGAGTGGGGAAGGCGTCAATTACGCCACCGTAAATTACGGTGGCGTAATTAACATCAAGGTCCCTTAGCGCCATGGTATTTAACGCCTGCTAAAAGCAGGTGTTAAAAGCACCATGGCGCTAAGGGAACTCGGAGTATGGCGGTAAGGGATTACCGCCACCGCTCTCGTTAGCGGTGGCCGCTATCCCTTACCGCCATACTCGGAATGAGGCCCATTGAGTATCCAGTCTAAGGAGGCGTCTCCTCCTTCTCGTGTTCATACATTTTCCAAAGCTCTAGACTCGCTAGGTGCTTTTCTAACTTTTTTCCTGTGTATGCAGCATGCAAATATGTGGTCATATGCTGCAGAACTGCTCTCGATAATGACCCACCTTGTGGCCATGGCTGTGGTTCCTTTAACCCATTCTGCACTGTACTGTTTAAGTTTAAGCGCGTGCTTTGGTAGGTGTTTGCAAAGGTGCACTAATAGCGTAACCTCTTCCATTTCTTAACCTTTACTTTACTCTTTGCTACCACTTGCTTATACGTTAGTTGCAGTTTTTCAATTTTACTTCTTAATCAACATACACTTATGAGCAAGCACCAACCATCGTAAGCTCCAATCCTGTCATAATACAGTTTTTTTAACTTTAATCTTGATAAAAAAACAACCATCAAAGTTTAATCTTAAAACAATCACTTTTCTGTCTCAACTTCACGTTTTTTAATCACTTAAAACATTTCTTTTTTCAACTCTGACGTCATCACACCTTTCAACCACATAAAACAAAACAGACAGACTTGACCGGACACATGTACGTACTGCCTACGATCTTCTTCTAAGACTTGTCTTACCCTCTAGATTCTGCTCCAATTGGAATTTAAGCTTATTCCTTTAACAAAGTCTTTAAACTAATATCGTCTCCCATATGTCCCACATAAAGGGGCTCTGAATTAAAGCTTCTGCTAGCACTCTTTAAAGTCTAGGAACAGGGCGTATCCTCATAGCGCGGCTATACCTCATGACTATTTTTCCTCATATATTACTTGATCATACTCAAGTCAATAAATATTGCGTCTTCCATATATATATATATATATATTGCACTCTTACTCTTGCATTATATTTTATCCCACCTCCCTCTGTTACTTGTTATTTACGACGCAAGCATTCCTTTGCCATACTTTTTGGTCTATTCACTCACCGTTCGCATGTTTTTCGTCTTTGGACCTTCGTGCTGCTTTCCGATCTGCTTCTCGTAGATGTGGGAGGAGTTTCTATGTCAAAATAGGGGTCTTGTCAAACCTTTTCCTGCAGGGATTTTTCCAATACTAACCACTTCTACGGGGAGCTTCACGTCCTGTCAGCCGAATGGCAAAGGTTGTGCGACATTGCACAGACTCTAAAATTACTTATGTCGATGGCCGATGGTATCTTATCTAACCATCAATCTCTGCTAGCAAGTGAACTGGAGGCTTCCAGCCCTTTAAGATGAGTAGCAACACCCTGGAGATGGGTGGGGATGCAAATTCTACTCATACATCAATAAGCAAGACGGCGCAAATAGTTTGGCAAAGTTTGTCTGTTTTAATGCAAGTCTTAAAACAGGGAGTACAACTAACATCAGCAATCGCTCGATACTCTGACTCTAACTACTTCATAAAAGGTTGTGTTCTTATACCCATAATTGGTCATAGCTGACGTGTTGACCTGCATCATTACCAACATCATCCTACATGGCAAATTACAGGAACTTTTCTGGAAGCGGAATTGGTTCTAAGTGAATAACTAAGCATAGGTTCTATATATGTATGGAGTAACGGAGAAAGGTAATAGGATAGCTAACATCAGGTGCGGCAACTAAGCCCTCCCTCCAAAATGGCCACTATGAACATCACTAAATGTACAACGTCCCATTGGCTACACAAACTATAGGACCCCTAACTGCGTGGTCCCCTTCAATTGGTTGGCTCTAACCCCCGTCAGTAGTTTTCCACTTACGTGAGCAGCATGCAGACTGAACAACCAGGTGTGAATAAGCTCGTCTTTGCACCAGCTTCCCACCAATTAAAATAGGATCCATCATCACCTCAATGGTCCAGTGTCAATTAGTACTACTTTGAAGTTGGCCTTGAGTTTGTACTGTTCTCTGAGAATTTTTATGGAGTATGGGTACTATCTGGCTTCCGTGCGTAGGTGTGGCCATCTCGTCCGTCCAACTTTCTTCCATCATGCGACCGGACACCATGAATTGAGCCTTTTCGTGTATTTGATTTTATTCTTCAATAGTCCTCTGACGTCTTTTGTTTTTGCTTGACCTTCTTGAACAGGAGCTTCTGTTCTTTCACGTTAACTGTATCCAATGTCAGCCAACTCCTACTTTGATAAGACCTTGGCTTTTCTTGGCTCAGTGGACTCCTTAGCTGAAATGGATTCTGTTTAATTCAATTGCTTTTTGTAACTGCAACACTAAAAATGAGGCCTTCTGGCGTTGTTCAGTACTGCTTTATACGTAGTGGAAACATTCATTCTTCACTTAATCCATATGTATCTATGAGGTATATAGGTATATGTTGGCGCTTGCCGCGGTCTAATCTATTTAAGCATTTGGCTAGCTTCATGATTGCTTTGCTGCTTGCATTTCATTGCATCTGTACACGTTTAAACTAACTAAATATCTTCATCACGTTTGTGGCATACGTTTCTTCATCTTGATCCCAAGATGTCACTTATCCTTGGTACTTCTTTGTTCTTTATAAATTGTCTGCCTCTCTGGTCTGGTTATCTTTCTATCTGGGTGTCGATTCATCTTGTATGACGTCACCATTCATACTGGTCAGTCAGTTTCTTTGTTTCATCAGGAATCTAGTTCAAATGGCCATCATATTGTCTTGGATGCAAGTATGGTTTCCTCAATGGGTACTTTACTTCGCATATTCTCTTAGGTATAGGTATTCTTATGGGTACTGCACAGAGCTCTTGCTATTCTCTTTGTTGGTTTAACAGTTCAGTATACGTCACATATTTTGGTTCATACGTTTCAAGTAATGTAGGCGGGGCAGTTGGAGTGGGGGTACTTGGCTCCTCCTCTACAAAAGGGCTGCTCATGTGACTGTCTATGGGCACACAGTGGTCTCCAGCATTGTCTTTGTTTAAAGTTAAACTGAAATACAAATACCTGCCTGCCCATCTTTAAGGGACCACAATGCTGACAGATGGGCATACAGAGGTAGTATTCGCAACGGCCCTTGCATTATAGAACTTGAAGAGTCCAATACTGTCATGTACACGTGCATTTCACATTGGCTGCAGTATTGTAATGCAGAACACAGTTTGTTCCAAGTCGCCAGTTGGCATGTATAATGGCATATGCCCTCCCCTTTTGTGTATCGGGTGTACTTAGTTATATTTAATCTACCAAAACCAATGCTGCCATATGGTTTGGTTATGTGTGGCGTGTGCATGCATAGCCTCGAGTCTTTTGGTTATAGCCCCGGATAGAAGCTCAGGGGCTAAAGTCAAAGAGCTAGCGAGCCCCGAGTCCCGACAGTCTCGACATTAGCGTAGCCCCAGACTTTTTTTAGACCTAGCAAAACCCGTGCTTGCAGGGTATACAACATAAATTGCATTATTAGCGCTTCGAAACAAAACAGCCCATCATGGTTGCATCTTTCAGGATCTTTGACCGAGTCTCTAGGGAGCAGCAGCCCACCACTGTCCTCACTCAGCCAATCACGGAATGGCCTTCAGCGGCCAGATAACAGACACTTTGCACCGGTGCAAGTGCAAAATTGCACAGTATTAGCACTAAGGCAATGTTTGCCCTGTTCTTTAAAACACTGGGAAATAGCTGAAAACCATGGCACCAGGCCAAGTGCAGTTTGGCCTGTTATGAGCAGCACAGAAAACATTGCCCTAGTACAAAAAACACACATTTGTACTGCATTTTGGCTGCAGGGCAAAGTTTGCCCGGGTGCAAAAATGCATCGAAAATGTATCTGTTTTTTGCAGTACGGACATTTTTGCCCTGGTGCTTACAGCATGTCAAACTGCCCTTGTCGTGGTGTAATGGTTTTCGAATAGTGTTTTTAAAAACAGGGCAAACTTTCCCTACTGCTAATACCATGCAACTTTTCACTTGCACCTGTGCCAAGTTTCTATAATCTGTCCCCAGATCGGCACTGCTCTATGAGAGAGTGCCATTCTTACCAGTCAGCAATGCAGTACACAGTGCTGCGCAACTCATCAGGCTCCTAGAGGGTGGGGGGGGCACAGCAACAGTCTGCACCTGCGGAGAGGACCACTTATGTGCAAACAAGGTGCAAAAAGCAGGTCAAAATCCCCTTTACGCCTTCTTTTAGCACTTTGCACTGCAAATTGAACAAATACCTCCTGCCATTTACATATGGCATATGGCAGGCCGCATTTACAATAGATTCCTATGGAATTTGCCTACTTTTTGCTGATATATCCGCTATTAGCTGGTCAAGTGACACAGCGAGTAGAACGCTCGCTTTGACATCCGTGCAGAGCCTGTTAACGCAGGTTCGAATCCCGGCGCACCACACACCGTGGGTAATAATAAGCAGCCTTACCTGAGGGTTTGTAGCGCTATATAAATGCCTAATTATTATTATTTATTTTTTATTATTATATAAAGCAGGTGGATTCCATAGGCATACCTTGATGCTATGCATCATGAAAATATAATGCCGGCATAATATTGGAGGTGGAGGGCAAAAGGGAGATGGAAACATAGCTACCGCGTACACCGCCCTGTGTCCAAAAATCACAAACGTGCCCCAGAGCATAAAAACAGTATAAAGACAGGCCTCAGACCTTTACGCCTCGCTTTAGCACCATTTCCCATGCTCATGAAACTCGGTACACAAGCCCTTGTGTGTCTCAGTGGTACAGCGAGATGAAAGCAAAGCAAGTGAGTCGCAGCGAGGAGCCGGAGCACAAAAGGCCTCAGCTGTTCCTCATGGCACTGTATGCCGAGCTAAAATGGCTGCTCTCTGTTCCTTTCATCAGGTTATCAAAATCCTTATTAATTGTCTCACAGTTTGTTTAGTTGAGAAACTTGGTAACTTTCATTAATATTGAATACAATGGTATCACATGCTATTATTCAAACTCTCAGACAGACAAGCTTCAAAGACCTTCAGGTACGCAGCCAATAGTTCTATGTCAAGACACAGAGGCTCATATTATGCTTCTCTTCCTTTGCAGGGAAAATCGAGCAGCATTCAAATATAACATTTCAACATAAAAGAATAACACCTCCAAAAACTACATTTCCCAATAAGTCTTTGAGTGTAGTTCATTCTTTTTTGTCCATGAACTAACCAAACCACGTGACTATTTCCACCAATGACTGCATATACATTCCTTTATCCTTCTTCATCATCCCTTGTTGCTCTTTCTTTGCTGCTCGGGCAGCCAGTTAAGTTGAATGAAACTGATGTTTATATGGTGACATACATTAAGCTTTTGAAGCGCAGCGAGGGATAACGCATGCGCGTTCTAGAAAGGTGGCAAAGCATACGCGCAGGGTTTAGAATTATAGTTTTAATTCAGAACACGACGGGACGGTTAGTTCCAGCATTTGAATTACCACAGAGGGCACTGTCGTCACGGAAGTTTGAGGAGCACGACGGTGACTCTTATCATTCCGGTGTTCCTCGTCAATTACTTCAGTGACGTTAGAGAAATTTGACCACAATACAGAATTTCATGGATCGGATCAGAGAGGAATTAATAGTCACCATCATTCAATTAGAACGAGGGAACAAGGATCGTTATAGCGAACGCTTGAGAGCGTTAAAGGTTGACAGGCACACACGTTCCTGAGCATGTGGAAGAGCTGAATAACACAGCTATTTGCCTACTGGGTAACGCCAACAGCGTGATCATGGCGGAAAGGAGAAGGTCAATTCTAGTTAAGATTGACCCCAAACTGAGTGAGTTAGCCACATCTGAGGCAGTAGCTTCAGCAAAGGAAAGCTCTTTGGAGACACTTTATTAAAGAGCTAACGAAATTCGCCAACTCTTATGTGGCGATAGACAAAGCAAAGCACAAGCCTCTCTGAAGAGAGTATTTGGCAGACGGGTTTTTGACAGGGCTGGAAGAGGCAGGGGCCGCTCTGCCAGCCGTTTCTACAGTAGCAGGTTCCAAAGTGACAGAGATCACTGGAAACAGGATGAAAGAAAACCAAACCCATTCTTCCCATCAAGAGGAAGAGGAAGAGGGCGATGGTGGAGACACCCCGGAAACCAACATCAGCCTAACACAGGTGAGAACAAATGCACAGGCGCAGGAAACACAAACGCAGATTCTTACAGTAGGGGTGAGAGTAGTGAAATGTATAGAGAAATGGAGCTTAATCTCTTCAGCTGCTTGGGTTTTAGACACCGTACAGGGTTTCCAAATAGGTTGGATATGTTTACCAAAACAAGAGAAATGGCCAAAGTTGCTAAGGCTCAGCACAACAGACGAAGAGTTACTAGATACAGAAATAAGAGAGTTAGCACAGAAAGACGCTATAAAGCAGGTAACAAACATAGGAGACCGCTTCATAAGCAACATGTTAATAGTGAGAGGCTGTCACAAGACAAAGCCGATAATAAACTTAAGAGAACTAAACACGTTTGTAGTCTACAAACATTTCAAAATGGAGGGCATACACTTGCTGAGAGACATTTTATGATATGATATGATATGATATGGCATTTATAACGTGCCTATAGACAAGTGTTTCAAGGCGCGACGAGGCAAGAGGGGGGGGACAAGGGAGGACAGACAACAATCCTACTAGACCAGGTGTCATACAGATCGCGCAAGTGCATGGGAAGGGGGAAAAAGGAAAAGTGCATGGGGGAAGGGAGAGGGGAAAGTGCAGTACAATGGAAAGAGTAATAAATAAGATAAAATAAGACAAATAAAACAGCCATATTGTGGCAAGTGCAAGGAAGCGCAGAACCAAGTGCTGGTAGGGGGACGGAAGGGATTAAGAAAACGGTCCCCAAGTGCAGGGGTTGCCAGGGAGGCAGTGCAAGTGGGCAATTGGCGGGGCCTGGGCCAGATATCAGAAAAAAGGTGGCCAGGTAACCAGTGCAATTTCAGTCAGGGGTTCAGCAAGGGAGGGGAGGAGAGAAAGCAGAAGCAAAGAGGAAGGTTTTGAGGTGTTTCCGGAACCGGAGATGGTTCTCCTCGAGTTTCAGGGAGGCAGGAAGGCTGTTCTAGAGAGAGTCCCCTGCCAAAGAGAGTGATCTGCCACCAACTCGTTGCTTGGAGAAGCGACTGACCCTGAGTGAGTTGGAGGCAGATGAGCGAAGAGCTCGAGAAGGAAGATATTTAGGAAGAGAGAGTTGAAGGTATTGTGGCCCCAGACCCCAGAAGGCCTTGTGTACAATGCAGAGGGTTTTGAACTTAATCCTCACAGCCACTGGGAGCCAGTGAAAAGATTTCAGTCCTGGAGAGATACGATCCCTGGGCTTGAGGCCAAGGACAAGTCTCGCAGTCCTGTTCTGGATAAGTTGCAGAGGGCGGAGAGTGGAGGCAGGCAGATTTAGATAGAGGCAGTTACAGTAGTCCAGGTTAGAGAGGACCAGGGCTCTGGTGAGAGTGAGCTTCTGGGGGAAGGAGAGGAAAGGAAGAATACCTCTAAGGAGTTGTAGCTGGTAGTGTGACTTCTTAGCGACGTCAGAGATGTGAGGGGAGAAGGAGAGTGCAGAGTCGAAGATGACCCCGAGGTTTTTAGCCTTGCAGGTGGGAGTGGCAGGAGGGCCAAGAGAAGCGGGCCAGAGAGCTGCAGGGAAGCAGGGAGTGGGTGTGCTGATGAGTAGAATCTCAGTGTTACTGGCATTAAGGCAGAGGTTGTTGGTGGCACACCATTCCTGGATGGCAGACAGACAGTCAGAGATGAGGGAAAGAAAGGAGGAGGAGGCGGAGGGTAGCCTGAAAATGAGCTGGGTATCATCCGCATAGCACTGAATGTTGGGACAGAGAGCGGTGATGCGGTGGGCAAGGAGTGCCAGGTATTGGTTGAACAGCCAGGGAGAGAGGTTAGATCCCTGGGGGACACCACAGGTAGAGAAAAAGATGTCGGAGAGGAACGACCCAAGTTGGACCTGGGAGGGTCGGTCAGAGAGGAAAGAAGTCAGCCACGCCTGAGCCACAAGGGGATTGGCTTGCGAGGATAGATCTCAAAGACGCTTATCTGACCATACCTATGGCAGCAGAACAACAGAAATTGCTGAGGTTTCGCTGGCAGGAGCAAGTGTGGGAATTCACCTGTCTTCCATTCGGCCTAGCATCGGCCCTGTAGTGCTTCACGAAGGTAGTGACTTTCCTCAGAGAGAGAGGGATCAGACTAATCATTTATCTGTATAATGTGTCAGGAGAAAAAGCAGATCAAGGAACAGATAGAAATTGCTATATATCTGTTACAAAAACTGGGCTTCCTAGTAAACTGGGAGAAGTTGAACCTACAGGCAGACCAGAACATGGAATTTCTGGGCTTCAGATTAGACACAGTGCAAGGAACGTTAAGCCTCCCTCTGAGCAAGGTGAACGACATAAAGAAGGAGATACGGAACAGGTTAACATCAGAGACGATATCCCTGAGAGAGCTAGCGAGAATAGTGGGACGTCTAGCTTCGTCAATACAAGTGATATTCCCAGGACCTCTACATTACAGGGCCCTTCAGAGACTGAAAATACAACACCTCAAGAGGGGAGCATCCTACGAACAAAGGATACCCCTGTCTATAGAGGCGAAAGAGGAACTGCAACGGTGGTTGCAGCACATGGATTCCTGGAATGGAAAGGCAATATTTGGCTCATCCCCGGAACTAGTGATAGAGTTGGATGCCAGCAGGTGGGGATGGGGAGCCAGATGCAGCGATCTGTCGACATGGGGCAGATTGTCAGGAGAATATTTTAAATCTTGCCTAGAGCTGCTAGCAGGATCCTTTTAGGTGAAATATTGGACTCCGGAGAGGGCACGATGTTGCGTACTACTCAAGATGGACAATGTGTCAGCAGTTCGTTATATAAACAGACTGGGAAGCACGAAGTCAAGAATGTTAGCGGTGCTAGCGAAAGAATTCTGGCATCTGTGCCTACAAAGAGGGATGTCAGTGATGGTAGAATATCTGCCAGGACGTCAGACACGGTAGCATACTGGAACTCCAGATTCCTCAGGGATGCCAGCGACTGGATGCTGGACGAGAGTGTGTTCCAGGCACGGATGCAGAGATGGGGTCCATGCAGGGCAGACCTCTTTGTGTCGAGGTTGAACAAGCAACTTGCTTGGTTTTTCAGCTGCAGACTGGACCCGGAGGCAGAAGTGATAGATGCGTTTCTGCAACAGTGGGGTCCGAGCAAAGAATATGCTCTCCCTCCTTTTGCAATGATAGCGAGGACTCTAGCGCAGTTGAGGAGACAGCGAGTATCCATGGTACTAATTACGCCGGATTGGAGGGGTCAAGCTTGGTTCCCAGACCTGCTAGAGATGACCTACGACAATCCAATAGCATTACCTAGATTAGACCTTTTAGTGAGGGAGCCCTCAGGAGAAGGGCACTCACTAGTGAGGACAGGCAGCCTCAGCTACGTTGCATGGGCAATTTCAGGGAAGCCTGGACTAGACTATGATTATCGGAAGAAGCTGAACAGATCATCGAGGAGGCTTGGGCACCTGGGACCAAGAAGGCATATAGAATGGCCTGGGCAGTTTGGCACAATTGGTGTGTGGAAAGGGATATACATCCCTCTAGAACAGATGTAGTGCATGTAGTTAATTATTTGGCACAGTAAGGAGCCCAAGGCAAAGTGTATAGGACGATTAATACAGGCCATTCAGTTATTTCGGCTGGACACCCGAGAATTGAAGGGTTAATCGTGGGAGAACACCCTTTAGTTTGCGAACTGTTAAAAGGGGGCAGAATTGTTAGACCTCCAAAGCATAAATGTGAACACGTATGGGACATAGACAAAGTCTTGAGAATGTTCCTATCATGGGGGGACAATGGCGATCTAACTAGGAAGGCTTTATCGGCCAAGCTAGCTATTCTACTATGTTTACTGTTATGCAAGAGGGTATCAGACGTAAAGGATTTAGATATCAATAGGAAGTCATTGGGCCTCATTATAAGGCTTGCGCTCCCGTAATGAAGGGGGCTGGTACGGGACCGGCACCCTTCATTACGGGAGCGCCGATTACGAGCTTCCCATCGCGGGACCCGGATCGCACGCCTGGTAAAACCAGGCGTGCTTTCTGGGTCCCACGAGGGGAAGAGGGAGGCAATAATGGGACAGATGTAATCTGCCCGTTATTACCTCCCTCCCCATTCCCATTGAGCCCTATGGGGGCTCAAATGGGAATGGGGATGGGTTCCTACTAGGAGGATTTACCGGGTCCTCCTGTGTCGGAGTAACCCGGTAAGTCCCCATTGCAGGAACCCGGTAATGAAGCCCGGACCGGAGGCAGCCATGGAGCTCATAGCTCCATGGCTACCTCCATTCTCGTAATGAGGCCCATTATCTCCTCAGGGTATAACGTTTGATATAGTGAAGAGGACCAAAACGTGGTTGAGATCAATATCATATCAAACATTCCCAGAACGACCAAAATTATGTCCAGTGAGATGTATTACAGCATATGAGTCCATGACTAGGGGAAGGAGACCCCCCGGGTAAATCAGTTATTTATAGCCACAAGGAAACCGTTTGGGGCAGTAGCGACAGCCACGTTAGCAAGATAGATTAGATGGGTGATGACACAGGCTGGAGTAGACACAGATTCCTATGGGGCTCACTCAGTGAGAGGGGCGATGGCCTCTAAGGCTTTTCAGGTAGGGGCCAGACTAGAGGACATCATGAAGGCAGCAGACTGGTTGAAAGAATCGACGTTTAAAACCTTTCATTTTAAGCCAGTGGAAAAAATAGTTACATTGGCGGCAAGAAAGCTTTAAACAAGCATAATACGAGCCTCCGTGTCTTGACATAGAATTCAGATTTTCCACACATACGTTACAGAAAGTCACAATTCTATTAAAGACACAGGGCCTCATTCCGACCTTGGCGGTAAGGGGTTAACGGCGCCGGTAATGGTGCCGGTGACGTTAACCCCTTACCGCCGCATTAAGAGGTCCTTTAGCGGGTCCCACTAAGGGCGGCTGGTTCTACCAGGCACCCTTAGTGGGAGCCGCTAAAGGACCAGCATGCTAATAATGGGCCCGTTATTAACAGGCCCGGTATTAGCATGCTCCCCATTCCCATTGAGCCCTATGGGGGCTGGAATGGGAATGGGGAGGTACCGGGTCCGGGTTCCTTGAATGAGGAATTACCGGGTCCTCCAAGGTTGGAATGGCCCGGTAATTCCTCATTCGAGGAACCCGGACCCGGTATGCGGTAAGGGGGTAGCCATGGTGCTATTAGCACCATGGCTACCTCCAACCTTGTAATAATCGCCACAGAGACGAAGGATTATCCCACCCAATAATTGATGTTATGAAAGTGAATGTATTGCATTCTGTGATGATAACAATGTTAAAGGAAATTATATTGTATATAAAGGTACATGGGAAAGTGATTTTCATGGTGATTACCCACCCTTGGGACAGTAGTCTGAAATATGGTTTGTGTTTCAGGTTCTACGGTGAAGAATAAGTCTACTGGATCATAAGGTCTAACTTGTTGGACAGCGTTTACCGGCTGGGAAGCAAGGTTGAAGTTTTAAAGGGTACAGACAAAGAAAGAGGAAGGACACGGGATGGGAAAGAAGGATAGCGGACTGGATATGCAGTGATTGGTGGAAATAGTCACATGGTTTTGTTTTTTCATGGACACAAAAGAACGAACTACACTCAAAGACTTATTGGGAAATGTAGTATTTAGTGGTGTTAATCTTTATGTTGAAATGTTATATTTCATTGCTGCTCGATTTTCCCAGTAATGGAAGAGAATCATAATCCTTTGCCTCTGTGTCTTTAATAGAATTATGACATTCTGTAACGTTTGTGTGGAAAATCTGAATTGTCCTGTCAACTAACAACGGTTTCTGCTGGGTCTGAACATTGGATTCGGCTGTTCCCTCTCAGGGCGTTAAAGTGAACTATGCTTTTGGCAGAGGAGGGCACAACAGCTGTCAGATGAGAGGTAGCCTATAGGAACCGTGATTTTCTGTGACGTGCCCTTTTCATAGTGCTTGCATTGCATTAGTCCTTCCTAAGAACGTATTTGTCCATTTCCATTAAAGACGCATCATTGAAATTACAATGTTCTGATAGGTCCTCTCCTTTAACAAATCCAGTCGCTAGAAAAAAGCATTCGCGAAGTAGGCATTATGATAGCGACAAGAGCACTGCACTTCTGGTGCGATGCACAGTATTTGTAAAAAGAACAAGTGCATTTCCTCAATTAAACAACTGGCAAAAACAAAAGGCGCCGGGAGCTGCTACAGTACAGTACACATATAAGATGAGAAGCGATACTTCAGAAACCAGGACGTCTCTCAGAAAAGGCCACAAGTCGCAACAGAGCTAGTTAGGCAAGCGTTGCAGACCATCAATTACCCTACACTTTCAAGCAGGGGTGATCCAGGGCTGCTCTAGGTCCATGTTGAGCAGAAACAGACCGTCCAATGCGGGAGCCCTAGCCTGGAAATATGTGCAGCATTGCCGGCCTTTACCAAGTTGAAACACTCACGCATTCTGTTTCCGCAGTCACTGATGCCGTCACAAGGTGCAGTATTTATCATAATGCAAAACTAATAACTCAAGCGGGCACCGCGTGGGAAAGTGTTAGGTCCTTATTTCATCTTTTGCTTACCATAAATGGAGTGAGCCGGGCTGAGAAAATATGTCAATTAATGGGTTGAAATAATCAATTTTTACAGCATACCTTTCAGAAAAACTGGTGGAAAAACTTTGCAATTTACAATGGGTTCCATAAGGGAAAGCATGAAACAAGGCCAAAAATGCTGGTCGCCAACAGTATACCAACAAATGTCCAATAACATTGTGTAGCGCCTGTTCTGACAACCTATGCCAGCATTGCCACTGCAAAGCTCATTTTCATGATTTCAGTGCCCACAATGTATGCCAGAATTGCCAATGTGAAGCACATTTCCATGATGCCCTGCGCGCAGAATATGCCAGCAGCATTGTCCTGTGTAACATGTTTTCATGATGTGTGTGCTCACAATAGGTATCACCACTCTGCCAGCTTGCATCTTGAACAAATAAGTATCCTACTGCAGTCGGCTATTTACAAGAATGAAAACCAGTCCTTGTTTACGATATTGTTGTACAATGCAATACATCCAGCTTCATTTGTATAGCAGTCATTTATTGATAATGAGGAGGGTGGCGTCGCGTGACAGAGAGGGGTAGTTTGGGAGTGACATGGGCCGGTAAGAGGTGAAGGATGCCTTCCAGTATTTTGCACTGGGCACCAAGTGGGTAGAAACTGCCCTGCAGCATGCAGTACGGGCACTGCCAGTGTGAAAATGTTTTTAGACTGGCATATATTGTGGGCAAAGACATCATGAAAATGCATTGGGAACTGCTCCTGTGCACTGTTGGAATCTTGCATCTATTGCATTTCTGGATTGGCATTAGCTACAAAATCAATTGCAAACTGTCTAAGTTTTTACGCAATTCATCACAAAAAGTATGCAGTATAACGCACACTTTTAACCCATTAGTCAAACGTTTTCTTGTGGGGAGACCCCCTGAGCCACCCTTGGATGATTTGGGCTCCCTCGCTGAAATGAACTTTGCACTGACTTTGCCCTGCAAAAATACACTTTGCACAGTTTCATGAATCAGGGTTGGTGTCGGCAGTGCAAAGTCACTTTTCAGCAGTGAAAAGTCACTTTGAACCGTGCAAAAAATTCCATGAATCGAGCCCATAGAATATGCAGGCAAAGGCAGCTGCATTATATGGCTCTGAACGATCAGGATACAGGTTTCTCAAAAGAGCCTTACATTTGCCCAAAACACAGAGAATATTATGATACATACTGAATTAAATAAAAAATGAAACTGAATCTTAAACTGGAATATTACTGGTTTCGTCTGTGGGCTTCGCTTTATCATGATATGATCTGATATGATATGGCATTTATAACGCGCCTAAACACAAGTGTTTCAAAGCACAGGAAAGCTATGTGAGATGTAATGTCGCAGGGTGGCGGGTCTTCTATCCCATGGTGCAAGCATGTTAAATCGGTTGTGGAGTCACTGCGGCCCCTGCCCCTCTGGTCTAATACCGTAGACATTAATGATGGTAAAACAGTAGTAAAAGTAGCATTTGTTAACTTGACAGTAATTAGATAGTTAATGTTGTGCAAACAATGTCCAGTAGCCCCTGTGTATTGATCTAGTAAGCGGGAGCTGGGTTATGAAATGTATCTAGATTTGATTAGTCCAACTCCAGGCCTTCGAGGGCCGAATCCATGCCGGGTTTTCAGCATACCTCTATTAATATTCATGAGATAAATTTGCATGCAATGATTCTAAATGTATGCAATTTTTCCTAATGAATATTAATGAGGGGTATCCAGAAAACCCATCAGCATTCCGGCCCTAGAGGACATCTCTATTCGTTTTGGTATTTTACCGCTAGCTCCTTTGCTGCGTGTTTGGAACGCGAAATATCCGGATGGAGGCCCGCGTTGCATTGTCATAAGGGAAACATTAGAGCACTTTTTCTTCTTATGTCCTGAGTATTCCCTTCTCTGACCCATGTACCTAAGGCCAATCCTCCGTGAACTTGATGTAAAACATATCACTCAGGCTTTAGATTTTTGTAAACCAACCGTAAATTCTAGGAAAACCCTAGCGCTGAGCAAATATGTACAGAGAGCGTGGTTGCGGAGCACTAATGCCCTGTCGCAAATAGAACTTTTAACAAGATTTTAAGGGTCTTTGTAGGTACCGTTTTTTCATTGTATTTGGGACTAAGTTTAAAATGTAAGGTGAAGTCTGTTTTTAATGTTTTATGAATCAATCAATACATTCTATCTTGTTTTATGAATTTTTGAATGTTTGAATATAGAGTTCTTGAAATCTTATTGTATGCATCTGCTGCACTGCTGTAAGGCAATATTGTCAAATAAAGCCTGATTGACTGACTGGCATCCATCAGGGGAGACCAGATACGCACTTACAACGTCCCCGGAACCCAGAGGTCCAGGTAGGATGTTACATATGCAGATGGAATAGGAACATGTCTGGAAAAGGAGATATCACTTGTTGGGAATCTTAGAAGCTACGTGAAACCGCTCCATTAAGTCTGCTATGAACAGCACCATGGTTATGCGTCTTCTTTTCGGCCCTTCTAGCATAAAATGGGAACTTGAGTGGCTGTGTGTCATGCAGACAAATGAGTTCTAGACACGTGGATGAACACGGATGGGGTCTATTGAGGAGCCCCGCTGAAGGCTCCAGAGGAGCACAGTCTCGTCAGTCTCGCTTCTAGGTCGCTCAACAGTAGGCATCGCAGCTGGAGGCCCACCCTAGGTGAGACTGGGGAAACCTCTATCTATGTGTGGCAATGGCCGAGGAATCCACTGAAGATTCAAAATGGATTCTGGGTTCAACTTTGGTTTCATCGCAATGGAAAAGGGCTAGAGTAGGGCGTATGGGTTTTCCGCGAGAGGCAAACTAAGAAGGGAGGAATTTCTCAGCTACCTGTGGTACAGGCACAAAGTAAAATACCAAGTGATAAGATTCCAAGTGACCTACGTCCGTCCCTCGCTCTGTCACCCTGCAGAACTCCAACAGTCACTCACAATTCCTGGGATCTTTAAAGTGTTCCATTCCACTACTTTCTCGGCCCTCATGGTCGGTTCTAGTTAGCCAGGTATGCTGCGTTTGTCTTCCTGGATTTGATGCTAGCTGGCTGGCACCACCACATGGTTGCCCTCATGGTTCAGACGCTTAAGCGTAGGTGGACTCCAGTTCCTCCCCAGCGTTTTTCCTTTAATCCTCCGCCTCTCTTCCTGTAGTCCCTTTTCAGTTGCCCACTCCCTCATCACTTTCTCTCTTAGCCCTTCCAAACGGTTTTCTTCTCTTGTCTTTCACTATTTCTCTCTCTACACTCACAATGGGACTCATTATGAGGTTGGCGGTAGAACCCGCCAGCGGGCTACCGCCGACCCCGTAACACTGTTTCCATTGCCCGATGCGGCAGAATGGTAATTCCCCATTCCTGTGGTGTCCCATAGGACTGCCAGGAGCTCAGGCCCCTCCCGGCAGTGTTTTCACGGAAGCACCAGCAGCTTTATGAATGGTGCCGGTGCTTTAGTGACCCCATTCCCGTAGAGTCCCCTGCCAGGAGCTCAGGCTCCTACCGGCAGTGTTTTCACGGAAGCCCCGGCACCTTTATGAACGGTGCCGGTGCTTTAGTGACCCCATTCCCGTAGAGTCCCATAGAACTGCCGGGAGCTCAGGCTCCTACCGGCAGTGTTTACACGGAAGCCCCGGCACCTTTATGAACGGTGCCGGTGCTTTAGTGACCCCATTCCCGTAGAGTCCCCTGCCAGGAGCTCAGGCTCCTACCGGCAGTGTTTTCACGGAAGCCCCGGCACCTTTATGAATGGTGCCGGTGCTTTAGTGACCCCATTCCCGTAGAGTCCCCTGCCGGGAGCTCAGGCCCCTACCTGCAGTGTTTTCACGGAAGCACCGGCACCTTTATGAATGGTGCCGGTGCTTTAGTGACCCCATTCCCGTAGAGTCCCCTGCCGGGAGCTCAGGCCCCTACCGGCAGTGTTTACACGGAAGCCCCGGCACCTTTATGAACGGTGCCGGTGCTTCAGTGACCCCATTCCCGTGGAGTCCCATAGGACTAGGACTCCACAGGAATGGTGTCACTGAAGCGCCGGTACGTCAGTGAAAACACTGCCGGGAGGGGCCTGAGCTCCCGGCAGGTCAGGCCTGTCGGGAGTACCGTGCCCCTGCCGGCAGACTCGTAGTGTGGTGGTCCGGAAAGGGTGCTGTACGTTCCTTCCTGCTCCCTTATTTCCAGACCGACAGACTTGTAAGATGCCCAATATCTCTTCCCCTCTCCTCCAGGCACTCTCCTTCCACCTTGATTACTCTCCCCTCCGCCCGATCGATGTGTTCCCATTCCTCTTCTCCACTTTCTTCCTCTCACCTCCTCCAGTGGTTCTCGCTGTACTTCACCACTGAGAAGTGAGAACGAGCCCCTAACTCGCTCACCCACTTGCCTTCCTTGCCCAGGTTTATATCGCTACCCAGGTCGGGAAAGGGGCCTGAATTGTGAATCCTGAGCACATTGTCATTACAGGAATCGAGGTTTCTGATTGGCTGAACCTTGACAGTACAACCGTGGCGACAACTGTGTCTACTGGTGAATTGTGTGAAGTGTTCCACGCCACACCTCCACATCCCGAGGATATGAAACAGCAGTCGGCCATCTTGGTATCCAGCATTCTGATCTGGACAGTCATCCGCCCGCAACATGGATCCTACTGTGCCTGCTGGTGCCTGTCCCAGTGGTTTGCGGCTTCCTTTGAACTGTTGCCCTGTCTACTAGCTCATCTAATGTAGGCAAGCTCCACAACATGTGTGCAAGCTCCTTTTTGTGCATGGTATTCTGTTGCTTTCAAATATAAGCCTGCAGTTTTCTCCACAGAGCGCATGATCGACACCACAGCTTGTCAACAGGGTTTGCTTTCAAACTCCACCCACAAGTTACTCACATGTACTCTGCACAGGAGCTGCTTGTTGGGGAATCGGGTTCAGGTTCATGGTCCAGCTGGGTACTCTGCACAGTATCCAAGGGAGTGAGTACAGGGGGAGGAGCCAGCAGGGGGAGGAGCCAGCACCGCACTATGGGCTGTTGTCCCTGGTCTGCAGAGTTGTCCTACATCTATTGTCTAGCTTCCCTTGAGTGACTACGACACAGTATATATTTAGGATTTAGAGCGCACGCACCTGGCTGGAAGCCGACGGATCCTTGTACGTAGGGCATGCACCAGGTGTGGTGTACACAGGTGCCCTCTTCTGAGTGTAAACAAGACTCTCTCTGGTGAAGAAAGGGACAAGTGATTGGTAAACTCTCTGGGTGGTGCTCGCTCTGACCGGCACATCCGTAACATTTGCTTACGTCTTCTTCCGGTGGGTGTATGGCACATGAATCAAGCATAGCAGGCCTGGAGGTGGCTTATTCTGATGACAGGGGTCTGCAACCAGTGGCTCTCTGGATGTTTTGGACTACAACTCCAATGATCCATCCCCATTGACAATGCTGGCTAGGGCTGAGGGGAGTTGTAGTCCAACACCTCTGGAGAACCAAAGGTTGCAGAGCCCAACTCTAGGAGTACCCTTCAGCCTCTGGAAGGGTTTTCTCTGGGCCAGATACTTAGAGTCAGGCATTATTCTTCTAAGCCCCCATGCACTCCTCGCCATCACACACCTCTGCTCAAACTTCCCTTTCAGCCCAGACACATATCCTTCCATGCACTCCTCCCCATCACACACCTCTGCTCAAACTTCCCTTTCAGCCCAGACACGTATCCTTCCATGCACTCCTCCCCATCACACACCTCTGCTCAAACTTCCCTTTCAGCCCAGACACTTATCCTTCCATGCACTCCTCCCCATCACACACCTCTGATCAAACTTTCCCCACCAGCCAAGACACTTATCCTTCCATGCACTCCTCCCCATCACACACCTCTGCTCAAACTTCCCTTTCAGCCCAGACACTTATCCTTCCATGCACTCCTCCCCATCACACACTCCTGCTCAAACTTCCCTTTCAGCCCAGACACTTATCCTCCCATGCACTCCTCCCCATCACACACCACTGCTCAAACTTCCCTTTCAGCCCAGACACTTATCCTTCCATGCACTCCTCCCCATCACACACCTCTGCTCAAACTTCCCTTTCAGCCCAGACACGTATCCTTCCATGCACTCCTCCCCATCACACACCTCTGCTCAAACTTCCCTTTCAGCCCAGACACTTATCCTTCCATGCACTCCTCCCCATCACACACCTCTGCTCAAACTTCCCTTTCAGCCCAGACACGTATCCTTCCATGCACTCCTCCCCATCACACACCTCTGCTCAAACTTCCCTTTCAGCCCAGACACTTATCCTTCCATGCACTCCTCCCCATCACACACCACTGCTCAAACTGTCCCTTTCAGCCCAGACACATATCCTTCCATGCACTCCTCCCCATCACACACCTCTGCTCAAACTTCCCTTTCAGCCCAGACACTTATCCTTCCATGCACTCCTCCCCATCACACACCTCTGATCAAACTTTCCCCACCAGCCAAGACACTTATCCTTCGATGCACTCCTCCCCATCACACACCACTGCTCAAACTTTCCCTTTCAGCACAGACACTTATCCGTTCACGCACTCATCCCCATCACACACCACTGCTAAAACTTTCCCCTTCAGCCCAGACACTTATCCTTCCATGCACTCCTCCCCATCACACAGCTCTCCTCGAACTTTCCCTTTCAGCCCAAACACGTATCCTTCCATGCACTCCTCCCCATTACACACCTCCGCTCAAATTTTCCCCATCAGCCCAGACAACTTGTCCTTCCACGGACTCCTCGCCATCACAAACCTCTGCTCAAACATTCTCGTCCAGGCCAGACAGTTGTCCTTCAATGGACTCGTCCCCATCTCACACCTCTGCTCAAACTTTCCCTTTCAGCCCAGACAACTTGTCCTTCCACGGACTCCTCGCCATCACTAACCTCTGCTCAAACATTCTCGTCCAGGCCAGACAGTTGTCCTTCAATGGACTCGTCCCCATCACACACCTCTGCTCAAACTTTCCCTTTCAGCCAAGACACTTATCCTTTCATGCACTCCTCCCCATCACACACCTCTGCTCAAACTTTCCTTTTCAGCCCAGACACTTATCCTCCCATGCACTCCTTCCCATCACACACCTCCCCTCAAACTTTCCCCACCAGCCAAGACACTTATCCTTCCATGCACTCCTCCCCATCACCCACCTCCGCTCAAACTTTCCCCACCAGCCAAGACACTGATCCTTCCATGCACTCCTCCCCATCACACACCTCTGCTCAAACTTTCCCTTTCAGCCAAGACACTTATCCTTCCATGCACTCCTCCCCATCACACACCTCTGCTCAACTTTCCCTTTCAGTCCATACACTTATCCTCCCATGCACTCCTTCCCATCACACACCTCCGCTCAAACTTTCCCCACCAGCCAAGACACGTATCCTTCCATGCACTCCTCCCCATCACACACCTCTGCTCAAACATTCCCTTTCAGCACAGACACGTATCCGTTCACGCACTCCTCCCCATCACACACCACTGCTCAAACTTTCCCCACCAGCCAAGACACTTATCCTTCCATGCACTCCTCCCCATCACACACCTCCGCTCAAACTTTCCCCATCAGCCCAGACAACTTGTCCTTCCACGGACTCCTCGCCATCACAAACCTCTGCTCAAACCTTCCCTTTCAGCACAGACACGTATCCTTCCATGCACTCCTCCCCATCACACACCTCCGCTTAAACTTTCCCCATCAGCCAAGACACTTATCCTTCCATGCACTCCTCCCCATCACCCACCTCCGCTCAAACTTTCCCCACCAGCCAAGACACTTATCCTTCCATGCACTCCTCCCCATCACACACCTCCGCTCAAACTTTCCCCACCAGCCAAGACACTTATCCTTCCATGCACTCCTCCCCATCACACACCTCTGCTCAAACTTTCCCTTTCAGCCAAGACACTTATCCTTCCATGCACTCCTCCCCATCACCCACCCCCGCTCAAACCTTCCCCACCAGCCAAGACACTTATCCTTCCATGCACTCCTCCCCATCACACACCTCCGCTCAAACTTTCCCCACCAACCAAGACATTTATCCTTTCATGCACTCCTCCCCATCACACACCTCTGCTCAAACATTCCCTTTCAGCCAATACACTTATCCTTCCATGCACTCCTCCCCATCACCCACCTCCGCTCAAACTTTCCCCACCAGCCAAGACACTTATCCTTCCATGCACTCCTCCCCATCACACACCTCCGCTCAAACTTTCCCCATCAGCCCAGACAACTTGTCCTTCCACGGACTCCTTGCCATCAAACACCTTTGCTAAAACATTCCCGTCCAGGCCAGACAGTTGTTCTTCCATGGACTCCTCCCCATCACACACCTCTGCTCAAACTTTCCCTTTCAGCCCAGACACTTATCCTTCCATGCACTCCTCCCCATCACACACCTCTGCTCAAACGTTCCCTTTCAGCCCAGACACTTATCCTTCCATGCACTCCTCCCCATCACACACCTCTCCTCAAACTTTCCCTTTTTGCCAAGACACTTATCCTTCTATGCACTCCTCCCCATCACACACCTCTGCTCAAACTTTCCCTTTCAGCCCAGACACTTATCCTTCCATGCACTCCTCCCATCATACACCTCTGCTTAAACTTTCCCCATCAGGCCAGACACTTATCTTTACATACACTCCTCCCCATCACACACCACTGCTCAAACTTTCCCATTCAGCACAGACACTTATCCGTTCATGCACTCCTCCCCATCACACACCTCTGCTCAAACTTTCCCTTTCAGCCCAGACACTTATCCTTCCATGCACTCCTCCCCATCACACAGCTCTGCTCGAACTTTCCCTTTCAGCCCAAACACGTATCCTTCCATGCACTCGTCCCCATCACACATCTCCGCTCAAACTTTCCCCATTAGCCCAGACAACTTGTCCTTACACGGACTCCTCGCCATCACACACCTCTGCTCAAACATTCCCGTCCAGGCCAGACAGTTGTCCTTCCATGGACTCCTCCCCATCACACACCTCTGCTCAAACTTTCCCTTTCAGCACAGACACTTATCCTTCCATGCACTCCTCCCCATCACACACCTCTGCTCAAACTTTCCCTTTCAGCCCAGACACTTATCCTTCCATGCACTCCTCCCCATCACACACCTCTGCTCAAACTTTCCCTTTCAGCCCAGACACTTATCCTTCCATGCACTCCTCCCCATCACCCACCTCCGCTCAAATATTCCCCACCAGCCAAGACACTTATCCTTCCATGCACTCCTCCCCATCACACACCTCCGCTTAAACTGTGCCCATCACCCCAGACACGTATCCTTACATGCACTCCTCCCTATCACCCACATCTGCTCAAACTTACCCTTTCAGCCCAGACACTTGTCCTTCCATGCACTCCTCCCCAACACACACCTCCGCTTAATCTTTCCCCATCAGCCCAGACACTTATCCTTACATGCACTCCTCCCTATCACCCACCTCTACTCAAACTTTCCCTTTCAGCCCAGACACTTATCCTTCCATGCACTCCTCCCCATCACACAGCTCTGCTCGAACTTTCCCTTTCAGCCCAAACACGTATCCTTCCATGCACTCCTCCCCATCCCACATCTCCGCTCAAACGTTCCCCATCAGCCCAGACAACTTGTCCTTACACGGACTCCTCGCCATCACACACCTCTGCTCAAACATTCCCGTCCAGGCCAGACACTTATCCTTCCATGCACTCCTCCCCATCACACACCTCGGCTTAAACTTTGCCCATCAGCCCAGACACATATCCTTACATGCACTCCTCCCTATCACCCACCTCTGTTCAAACTTACCCTTTCAGCCCAGACACTTATTCTTCCATGCACTCATCCCCATCGCACACCTCTGCTCAAACTTTCCATTTCAGCCCAGACACTTATCCTTCCATGCACTCCTCCCCATCAGTCCAGAAACTTATCCTTCCATGCACTCCTCCCCATCACACACCACTGCTCAAACTTTCCCATTCAGCACAGACACTTATCCGTTCATGCACTCCTCCCCATCACACACCTCTGCTCAAACTTTCCCTTTCAGCCTAGACACTTATCCTTCCATGCACTCCTCCCATCACACACCTCTGCTCAAACGTTCCCCACCAGCCCAGACACTTATCCTTCCATGCACTCCTCCCCATCACACAGCTCTGCTCGAACTTTCCCTTTCAGCCCAAACACGTATCCTTCCATGCACTCGTCCCCATCACACATCTCCGCTCAAACTTTCCCCATTAGCCCAGACAACTTGTCCTTACACGGACTCCTCGCCATCACACACCTCTGCTCAAACATTCCCGTCCAGGCCAGACAGTTGTCCTTCCATGGACTCCTCCCCATCACACACCTCTGCTCAAACTTTCCCTTTCAGCACAGACACTTATCCTTCCATGCACTCCTCCCCATCACACACCTCTGCTCAAACTTTCCCTTTCAGCCCAGACACTTATCCTTCCATGCACTCCTCCCCATTACACACCTCTGCTCAAACTTTCCCTTTCAGCCCAGACACTTATCCTTCCATGCACTCCTCCCCATTACACACCTCTGCTCAAACTTTCCCTTTCAGCCCAGACATTTATCCTTCCATGCACTCCTCCCCATCACACACCTCCGCTCAAACTTTCACTTTCATCCCAGACACTTATTATTCCATGCACTCCTCCCCATCACAAACCTCTGCTCAAACTTTCCCTTTCAGCCCAGACACTTATCCTTCCATGCACTCCTTCCCATCACACACCTCCACTTAAACTTTCCCCATCAGCCCAGACACTTGTCCTTCCATGGACTCCTCCCCATCACACACCTCTGCTCAAACTTTCCCTTTCAGCCCAGACACTTATCCTTCCATGCACTCCTCCCCATCACCCACCTCCGCTCAAACTTTCCCCACCAGCCAAGACACTTATCCTTCCATGCACTCCTCCCCATCACATACCTCCGCTCAAACTTTCCCCACCAGCCAAGACACTTATCCTTCCATGCACTCCTCCCCATCACACACCTCTGCTCAAACTTTCCCTTTCAGCCAAGACACTTATCCTTCCATGCACTCCTCCCCATCACCCACCCCCGCTCAAACTTTCCCCACCAGCCAAGACACTTATCCTTCCATGCACTCCTCCCCATCACACACCTCCGCTCAAACGTTCCCCACCAACCAAGACACTTATCCTTTCATGCACTCCTCCCCATCACACACCTCTGCTCAAACATTCCCTTTCAGCCAATACACTTATCCTTCCATGCACTCCTTCCCATCACCCACCTCCGCTCAAACTTTCCCCACCAGCCAATACACTTATCCTTCCATGCACTCCTCCCCATCACCCACCTCCGCTCAAACTTTCCCCACCAGCCAAGACACTTATCCTTCCATGCACTCCTCCCCATCACCCACCCCCGCTCAAACCTTCCCCACCAGCCAAGACACTTATCCTTCCATGCACTCCTCCCCATCACATAGCTTTGCTCAAACTTTCCCTTTCAGCCCAAACACGTATCCTTCCATGCACTCCTCCCCATCACACACCTCCGCTCAAACTTTCCCCATCAGCCCAGACAACTTGTCCTTCCACGGACTCCTTGCCATCAAACACCTTTGCTAAAACATTCCCGTCCAGGCCAGACAGTTGTTCTTCCATGGACTCCTCCCCATCACACACCTCTGCTCAAACTTTCCCTTTCAGCCCAGACACTTATCCTTCCATGCACTCCTCCCCATCACACACCTCTGCTCAAACGTTCCCTTTCAGCCCAGACACTTATCCTTCCATGCACTCCTCCCCATCACACACCTCTGCTCAAACGTTCCCTTTCAGCCCAGACACTTATCCTTCCATGCACTCCTCCCCATCACACACCTCTGCTCAAACTTTCCCTTTCAGCCCAGACACTTATCCTTCCATGCACTCCTCCCATCATACACCTCTGCTTAAACTTTCCCCATCAGGCCAGACACTTATCTTTACATACACTCCTCCCCATCACACACCACTGCTCAAACTTTCCCATTCAGCACAGACACTTATCCGTTCATGCACTCCTCCCCATCACACACCTCCGCTCAAACTTTCCCTTTCAGCCCAGACACTTATCCTTCCATGCACTCGTCCCCATCACACATCTCCGCTCAAACTTTCCCCATTAGCCCAGACAACTTGTCCTTACACGGACTCCTCGCCATCACACACCTCTGCTCAAACATTCCCGTCCAGGCCAGACAGTTGTCCTTCCATGGACTCCTCCCCATCACACACCTCTGCTCAAACGTACCCTTTCAGCACAGACACTTATCCTTCCATGCACTCCTCCCCATCACACCCCTCTGCTCAAACTTTCCCTTTCAGCCCAGACACTTATCCTTCCATGCACTCCTCCCCATCACACACCTCTGCTCAAACTTTCCCTTTCAGCCCAGACACTTATCCTTCCATGCACTCCTCCCCATCACCCACCTCCGCTCAAATATTCCCCACCAGCCAAGACACTTATCCTTCCATGCACTCCTCCCCATCACACACCTCCGCTTAAACTGTGCCCATCACCCCAGACACGTATCCTTACATGCACTCCTCCCTATCACCCACATCTGCTCAAACTTACCCTTTCAGCCCAGACACTTATCCTTCCATGCACTCATCCCCATCACACACCTCCGCTTAAACTTTCGCCATCAACCCAGTGTTAAGAAAGGAAGAAGGCATACTATGGCAAAAGGGAAAATGCACACAGTTGCACTGTGAACAACTCTGAATCTAACAACGTCTATATAATACCCAAGTCTTGTGTATATATGTAAAACCCAGGAACGTCAATAAGGTAAAACAGTATTACCAATATAGGAAAAGGGATGTGGGGTAAACACTTAGGACCTCCTTATGACTGAAAGGAAAGTCAGCAAACTCTTTACCCACTATGCTCTTACAGATACTGACAGCGCTAAACCCACGTAGCGGGCAAGCAAGGACAGATTCTGTGAACTGACAATCTGTAGAATACTGAATAAGGCAATTATAAACAGTACTCACGAGGACCGGAAAGACCACTTGAATGTCAGTAATTTCACGAACCCTGTAGATCAAACAGGGACCCAGAAGGCTGTAAAAGCAAAGGGTTAAAGATAACAAAATACATAAACCCTAGTAAAAGGCAAGTCTGAATTGTGATAATAAATCGTGAGGAAAACTAAAAGGGGAACACTCTGAAACTTGTAACAACAAACCCACACCTAATAATCAATGGAAAATGAATGCAGAAGTGCAATGGAAAACATGGAGTGGAATCTCAATAAAGTTGGATCAGGAGCAGGGAAAATGATATCACAAAAGGAAACCTTTCCCACCCAATCCAAGGAGAAAAGGCAGTAACTAATTCTACGAAAGTCAATATTAATACATCATGCTTTTCAGTAACCAGGACAGCATAAAGGGACAGAAAACACCGGCAAACTGGGCTGCATCAAATAGTAAAGTACAGAGAAAGGCTGTCTGCAGACAGAGGAAGACAGAAAGGGAAATTCAGAAAGCATAAATCAAATAAGCGCATAAATCCGAAATCCAGGACAGAGGAACAAGATACAGGAACTAGTAACTGGGCACAAAGCTAGGAACAGGAACTAGGTACAAGGCATGGAACTAGGAACAAAGAACTGGAAATAGATACTTGGCTCAATATCTATGAACAGGGAACTGGAACTAGGTACAAGGCACAGAAACTAGGAACAAGGAACTGGAAATAGATACTTGGCTCAATATCTATGAACAGGGAACTGGAACTAGGTACAAGGCACAGAAACTAAGTACAGGAAACAGGGACTAGTCACAACAGGAACACTGCTACAATGACCAGCGCCGGACTGAAGCAAACTGAGGCTTTTAAAGCTGCTTAACGAGCACACCCCTCAGGCGTGCCGCCTGCTGCACCTGCAGCCACAGGTGTTGCCTATCCTCCTCCCAGCGTTGTGCTGCAAGGGAGGAGATGATGCAGTGAGCCAGGCATTCTGGGAAGCAGGAGGTGAAACAGTGAGCCAAGGCATTCTGGGAAACATAGTCATTTGATTTAAATAGCATGCTGGCTGCCAAAAACCAGGAATGGATCCGGAAGGGAAGTAACTGGGAAAATAAGGTTTTAACGCTCCCAATTCATCAGAACACTGTAGCATAGGGTTCGAAGGAAATGTCCAGTAAGGAATAAACCCCAGAACATGCCCCCAAGTGGCGGGGACGGGAACGAAAGGAGCGAGAACGGGAGCGAAGAGAGCGAACCGTAACACCCAGACACTTATCCTTACATGCACTCCTCCCTATCACCCACCTCTACTCAAACTTTCCCTTTCAGCCCAGACACTTATCCTTCCATGCACTCCTCCCCATCACACAGCTCTCCTCGAACTTTCCCTTTCAGCCCAAACACGTATCCTTCCATGCACTCCTCCCCATCACACATCTCCGCTCAAACGTTCCCCATCAGCCCAGACAACTTGTCCTTACACGGACTCCTCGCCATCACACACCTCTGCTCAAACATTCCCGTCCAGGCCAGACACTTATCCTTCCATGCACTCCTCCCCATCACACACCTCGGCTTAAACTTTGCCCATCAGCCCAGACACATATCCTTACATGCACTCCTCCCTAAGACCCACCTCTGTTCAAACTTACCCTTTCAGCCCAGACACTTATTCTTCCATGCACTCATCCCCATCACACACCTCTGCTCAAACTTTCCATTTCAGCCCAGACACTTATCCTTCCATGCACTCTTCCTCATCAGTCCAGAAACTTATCCTTCCATACACTCCTCCCCATCACACTACTCCGCTCAAACATTCCCTTTCAGCCCACACTTATCCTTCCATGCACTACTCCCCATCACCCACCTCCGCTCAAACATTTCCTTCCAGCTCAGACACTTGTCCTTCCATGCACTCCTCCCCATCACACACCTCTGCTCAAACTTTCCCTTTCAGCCCAGACACTTATCCTTCCATGGACACCTCCCCATCACACACCTCTGCTCAAACTTTCCCTTTCAGCCCAGATACTTATTCTTCCATGCACTCATCCCCATCACACACCTCTGCTCAAACTTTCCATTTCAGCCCAGACACTTATCCTTCCATGCACTCCTCCTCATCAGTCCAGAAACTTATCCTTCCATGCACTCCTCCCCATCACACTACTCCGCTCAAACATTCCCTTTCAGCCCACACTTATCCTTCCATGCACTCCTCCTCATCAAACACCTCCGCTCAAACTTTCCCCATCAGCCCAGACACTTATCCTTCCATGGACACCTCCCCATCACACACCTCTGCTCAAACTTTCCCTTTCAGCCCAGACACTTATCCTTCCATGGACACCTCCCCATCACACACCTCTGCTCAAACTTTCCCTTTCAGCCCAGATACTTATCCTTCCATGCACTCCTCCCCATCACACACCTCTGCTCAAATATTCCCTTTCAGCCCAGACACTTATCCTTCCATGCACTCCTGCCCATTACACACCTCTGCTCAAACTTTCCCTTTCAGCCCAGACACTTATCCTTCCATGCACCCCTCCCCATCACACACCTCCGCTCAAACTTTCACTTTCATCCCAGAAACTTATTCTTCCATGCACTCCTCCCAATCACAAACCTCTGCTCAAACTTTCCCTTTCAGCCCAGACACTTATCCTTCCATGCACTCCTTCCCATCACACACCTCCACTTAAACTTTCCCCATCAGCCCAGACACTTGTCCTTCCATGGACTCCTCCCCATCACACACCTCTGCTCAAACTTTCCCTTTCAGCCCAGACACTTATCCTTCCATGCACTCCTTCCCATCACACACCTCCGCTCAAACTTTCCCCACCAGCCAAGACACTTATCCTTCCATGCCATCCTCCCCATCACACACCACTGCTCAAACTTCCCCTTTCAGCACAGACACTTATCCGTTCATGCACTCCTCCCCATCACACACCTCTGCTCAAACTTTCCCTTTCAGCCAAGACACTTATCCTTCCATGCACTCCTCCCCATCAAACAACTCTGCTCAAACATTCCCTTTCAGTCCAGACACTTATCCTTCCATGCACTCCTTCCCATCACACACCTCCGCTCAAACTTTCCCTACCAGCCAAGACACTTATCCTTCCATGCACTCCTCCCCATCACACACCACTGCTCAAACTTTCTCTTTCAGCACAGACACTTAACCGTTCATGCACTCCTCCCCATCACACACCACTGCTCAAACTTTCCCTTTCAGCACAGACACTTATCCGTTCATACACTCCTCCCCATCACACACCTCTGCTCAAACGTTCCCTTCCAGCCCAGACACTTGTCCTTCCATGGACTCCTCGCCATTACACATTTCTGCTCAAACATTCCTTTGCAGCTCAGACACTTGTCTTTCCATGCACTCCTCCCTATCACACACCTCCACTTAATCTTTCCCCATCAGCCCAGACACTTGTCCTTCCATGGACTCCTTCCCATCACACACCTCTGCTCAAACATTCCCTTCCAGCTCAGACACTTATCCTTCCATGCACTCCTCCCCAGCACACACCTCTGCTCAAACATTCCCTTTCAGTCCAGACACTTATCCGTCCATGCACTCCTCCCCATCACACACCCCCGCTCAAAAATTCCCTTTCAGCCCAGTCACTTATCCTTCCATGCTCTCCTCCCCATCACACACCTCTGCTCAAACATTCCCTTTCAGCCCAGACACTTATCCGTCCATGCACTCGTCCCCATCACACACCTCCGCTCAAACATTCCCTTTCAGCCCAGTCACTTATCCTTCCATGCACTCCTCCCCATCACACACCTTCGCTCAAACATTCCATTTCAGCCCAGACACGTATCCTTCCATGCACTACTCCCCACCACACACCTCTGCTCAAAATTTCCCCATTAGCCCAGAAACTTGTCCTTCCATGGACTCCTCGCCATCACACACCTTTGCTCAAACATTCCCCATTAGCCCAGAAACTTGTCCTTCCATGGACTCCTCGCCATCACACACCTCTGCTCAAACTTTCCCTTTCAGCCCAAATCCTTATCCTTCCATGCACTCCTCCCCATCACACACCTCTGCTCAAATTTTCCCTTTCAGCCCAGACACTTATCCTTCCATGCACTCCTGCCCATTACACACCTCTGCTCAAACTTTCCCTTTCAGCCCAGACACTTATCCTTCCATGCACTCCTCCCCATCACACACCGTCGCTCAAACTTTCACTTTCATCCCAGACACTTATTCTTCCATGCACTCCTCCCCATCACAAACCTCTGCTCAAACTTTCCCTTTCAGCCCAGACACTTATCCTTCCATGCACTCCTTCCCATCACACACCTCCACTTAAACTTTCCCCATCAGCCCAGACACTTGTCCTTCCATGGACTCCTCCCCATCACACACCTCTGCTCAAACTTTCCCTTTCAGCCCAGACACTTATCCTTCCATGCACTCCTTCTCATCACACACCTCCGCTCAAACTTTCCCCACCAGCCAAGACACTTATCCTTCCATACCATCCTCCCCATCACACACCACTGCTCAAACTTCCCCTTTCAGCACAGACACTTATCCGTTGATGCACTCCTCCCCATCACACACCTCTGCTCAAACTTTCCCTTTCAGCCAAGCCACTTATCCTTCCATGCACTCCTCCCCATCACACACCTCTGCTCAAACATTCCCTTTCAGTCCAGACACTTATCCTTCCATGCAACCTTTCCCATCACACACCTCCGCTCAAACTTTCCCCACCAGCCAAGACACTTATCCTTCCATGCACTCCTCCCCATCACACACCACTGCTCAAACTTTCTCTTTCAGCACAGACACTTAACCGTTCATGCACTCCTCCCCATCACACACCACTGCTCAAACTTTCACTTTCAGCACAGACACTTATCCGTTCATACACTCCTCCCCATCACACACCTCTGCTCAAACGTTCCCCTTCAGCCCAGACACTTGTCCATCCATGCACTCCTCCCCATCACACACCTCTGCTCAAACGTTCCCCTTCAGCCCAGACACTTGTCCTTCCATGCACTCCTCCCCATCACACACCTCTGCTCAAACTTTCCCTTCCAGCTCAGACACTTGTCCTTCCATGCACTCCTCGCCATTACACATTTCTGCTCAAACATTCCTTTGCAGCTCAGACACTTGTCTTTCCATGCACTCCTCCCCATCACACACCTCCACTTAAACTTTCCCCATCAGCCCAGACACTTGTCCTGCCATGGACTCCTTCCCATCACACACCTCTGCTCAAACATTCCCTTTCAGTCCAGACACTTATCCTTCCATGCACTCCTCCCCATCACACACCCCCGCTCAAAAATTCACTTTCAGCCCAGTCACTTATCCTTCCATGCTCTCCTCCCCATCACACACCTCTGCTCAAACATTCCCTTTCAGCCCAGACACTTATCCGTCCATGCACTCGTCCCCATCACACACCTCCGCTCAAACATTCCCTTTCAGCCCAGTCACTTATCCTTCCATGCACTCCTCCCCATCACACACCTCCACTTAAACTTTCCCCATCAGCCCAGACACTTGTCCTTCCATGGACTCCTTCCCATCACACACCTCTGCTCAAACATTCCCTTTCAGTCCAGACACTTATCCTTCCATGCACTCCTCCCCATCACACACCCCCGCTAAAAAATTCCCTTTCAGCCCAGTCACTTATCCTTCCATGCTCTCCTCCCCATCACACACCTCTGCTCAAACATTCCCTTTCAGTCCAGACATTTATCCTTCCATGCACTCCTCCCCATCACACACCCCCGCTCAAAAATTCCCTTTCAGCCCAGTCACTTATCCTTCCATGCTCTCCTCCCCATCACACACCTCTGCTCAAACATTCCCTTTCAGCCGAGACACTTATCCGTCCATGCACTCGTCCCCATCACACACCTCCGCTCAAACATTCCCTTTCAGCCCAGTCACTTATCCTTCCATGCACTCCTCCCCATCACACACCTTCGCTCAAACATTCCCTTTCAGCCCAGACACGTATCCTTCCATGCACTCCTCCCCATCACACACCTCTGCTCAAACTTTCCCTTTCAGCCCAGATACTTATCCTTCCATGCACTCCTCTCCATCACACACCTTTGCTCAAACATTCCCCATTAGCCCAGAAACTTGTCCTTCCATGGACTCCTCGCCATCACACACCTCTGCTCAAACATTCCCTTTCAGTCCAGACACTTATCCTTCCATGCACTCCTCCCCATCACACACCCCCGCTCAAAAATTCCCTTTCAGCCCAGTCACTTATCCTTCCATGCTCTCCTCCCCATCACACACCTCTGCTCAAACATTCCCTTTCAGCCCAGTCACTTATCCTTCCATGCACTCCTCCCCATCACACACCTTCGCTCAAACATTCCCTTTCAGCACAGACACGTATCCTTCCATGCACTCCTCCCCATCACACACCTCTGCTCAAACGTTCCCTTTCAGCCCAGATACTTATCCTTCCATGCACTCCTCTCCATCACACACCTTTGCTCAAACATTCCCCATTAGCCCAGAAACTTGTACTTCCATGGACTCCTCGCCATCACACACCTCGGCTCAAACATTCCCTTCCAGCTCAGACACTTGTCCTTCCATGGACTCCTCGCCATCACAACCCCTTCTCAAACCTTCCCTTTTAGCCCAGACACGTATCCTTCCATGCACTCCACCATAACAGACATGAACACCCAACATTAGGGAGTTTTGCTGTCACTGTCTCGCCAGTTGTTTTGAGGGTTGAGGTGCGCCAGATTACCCATCATTGGTGCTGGCATGTGCCCTTTTTGAGGCCATCCTACCCTTCAGTCTTCCATTTCACCTCTGCCCAGACGTTTTAGCATCTTGTGTCAAGATGCCATGCGCATGGATGTTTCCCCTAACTTCCTGTGATGGGGCACAGCATGCAGCCATGCTGGTGCCGTTGCTATGGAGACTAAATAAGCATCTTCATGTCCTCCACTTCTGCCTCTTTGTAGTTCTTTTCATTTGTTGGCCCACTTCCTGACCTTTCCACCAGATTCACCTTTTGCTGCACAAATATTAGTGAACATTAGGGCATCAATGCATTCAACACATACAATCCGCCAGCTGTGGTGCACTCATCAACTGTGACCTTTCACCCTCCATGCAATGCATTCGTGTGGCAGATCATGTCGCTATCTGGCTGAACACTGCAATTCTTTACCCTTCCCCCTCAACTCTTAACAAAATAAATCACTTCAGAACTTTTAAGTGTCATGTTAAAACAACTCTTTTCCCTGCTCATTTCTCTTTTTCCTATAGACTTTTATCACGTTGTTAGGCTCTGAATCTCTACGCGATTCTTCTGCCAGTTTAACACAGTGCAAAGAGGCCAACTGTTGGAAATACAGCGCTCTACAGAGACGAAAACATAACATATGTTTATTTTAATTGGTTATTTATAATGCGCTTAATACCAAGAGGTTTCTAAGTGAGGACTCTGGGATCGAACCTGTGTTGCTCTGCATCGTCTTGCTTCCAAGGCGAGCACGCTGCCCCTGAGCTAGTCTCCCCAGACGAACATAGGCAAAGGTGTGCAGTTTTTTTTAAAGTCCTGCCGCCACCACCAACACCGGGGCACGCCGGGCACCTGCTCCTCCTGAACCATACAGGGTGGGGAAACGCAGAGGCCAGGATGCGCCGGCAACAAGGCTGCGGGCCAGGCCCAGGGATCTTGTGATGGTGCTGATCGGGGTCTGACCTTAGGGGGGCGAAAGGAACAGGGTCCCTGTGACAGCCTCAGCTGCACCCCAGGGGAGGGCCCCCAGGCGATTTTCGTTCAAGCGACCCTCAGAAAGGCATAGCCGCAACCTTCTGTATTCGCGCGCCTACGTGCAATTCTTTTGACTTCGGCTCCAATACGTTTTCATGAGTAAGAAAGTTAAGAAAGCAAAAGACAGAGCCAGCTCTGAAGCTAGGGCATGTTTTCACATTAATGCAGGCTAGGCGCTCAACCCTGAAAACCTGGCTGCCAGGGGCAGCACGCTTTCCAAGTGCTTTCCAAGCGCGTACAACAGGGAAATGACAAGATCTGTCAATAATGATAAGCTCCCCTCATTTATAATGTGTGTAGCAGGAGTAGGGAAAGGATTGCTCAGGGCTGAAGATTTTTAAGAGTCATGAACTACCTTCAACTCCTTTCAGTGTCAGGAATCATTTGAGCAGAGTCATATGTTTAAGCAAAGCACTAGCAATGTGTCCTTTGTCGAGAGCCTGTCTCTTCCTCGTGCACACTCCATGAGAATGAAAGAATTCTTTAAAGGATCTTCTGTGAATTTTTCAAATCAAAGCACTCCGCTCTAGGTCTGGAAACAGGGCAGTTGGGGTTCCTATCCTATGTATATCATTCTCTAAGGATATCTGTGCATTGGGGTTCAGGAATGCTCACACAGAGGGTCAGAGACCCAAACAGTCCAACCCTTCTTCTTCCAAAGTTATCCAGAAATAAGACAGCCCCAAAACACCACTGGATATCCCAGCCATTTTAACTTGAAACCCAAACGCTTGGGCTGTCCAAAGCAGTATAACGGTTCATAGTTAAAAACAATTTAATGTTAGGGCGAGTGTTGAGAAAAAAATGAAATGAGCAACAAGCCTCGTGTGTAATATGTAGTTAGGAATTCAACCATACTAAACTTTTATCACAGAGTTATTTGTCAAATATAAAGATCTGTAGCCATTCTTATCTTATCAAAATACTCTTAAATTTTACAAACAGTAGCCAGGAACCCTCATTGGTTCTATTTTTCCCGTTTCCCTTTTCTCATAGGGGCAGTTCATAAAAGAACAATAGTAGTGTACCAGACTATCCATCTTGGAATGATAACCTTCTATCAGAAAATAATGTATATACTTATTCTGGTAACTGGTTTTTAAAAAGACTTTCTTTTGAAAGTCTACAGTTTGGTACTGCACTTTTAGTGGATTCAGCCAATCACGTATAAATGTATATGTGTATGTGGGGGTAGGACGTGCAGGCGTTGGGTACATAGGTGGGGTAAGAGGGTTGACCTCCCCTAACAAGAAGAATACTCAGAAAAAAATAGGTCGAGCAAAAGTGCACAACCAAACTGCAGACTTACAGAAGAATGTCCTTCAAAACATGTAGCGCTGTTTACTCTATGTTATAAGTTGCTTTTCTCATTGCGACAAGTGTGGAGTTCTTATTATGACTTCATTATAAAATGGATGGGAACATTGTCACATTTTAAAAGAAGCTGCTTTACAGTGTTTTTCCGAGTCAATCATTTCCTTTTTGAAGCTACAAATGCAAAGAACAATGCAAGTATCTGGGTTGTTTTCCCCTGGTTGCACTGTTCCCAGCACTGGCTGGGGTCACTCTAGCAAGTTTCCCCTGACTGCAAAGCGAGTGTGAGGAAACATAGGGTGCTAGATCAGGGTATGCTACGAGGGGTACAGCTAACATACATATATGTCTCTCAGGATGTCTGTTCATTGGGAACTGAGCCTGTCCACCGTCACCCTTACCTATCCCAGTGGAGCGGCCGAGGTTGCAGCCATTCTATCCTCACAAAATTCCTCAGACTGCTGCCATCAGTATATATGCGGTGTCAAACATTGTAATGTTAGCGTGAGTATTGTGAAGTGAGCATGAAGTCCAGTGTGCATTTTGTACTTCGCGATTCAAGCTTGCAACCATTTCATCACAGAAACACATGTCAAATATACTGCTCTGTGGTCATTCATATGTTCCAAAAATGCTCTTTGATTTCATGCAAAGCAGGCTGGAACTCTAACTGGTGCCCTTTTCCCCTTCTTCATTTTCATAGGAGTATTTTGAAAGAATAAACTAGGAGTGTACCAGATTGTCCATCTTGGATTCTCATGGCACACATGTTGTTTCCAATGCACATTGCAGCTCTGTGGTGTGCCAGTTCTTGTGATCCATGATTCTTCTGTATTGCAACATTACCAATATGTGTTGTATAGATTCGAATACAGCATTTTATAGCATATTTCAGCTGTGTGTTATGTAGATTATTCCGGGGCATGATTCTTTTGCACTGCACATTGCAGTTGTGCGGTGTGTAGATTCTCAAAGGCCATGCATCATTTTCTAATGCACATGGCAGCTTTGCGGTGTGGAGATTCTCGTTATACATGTGATGAAATGACTTCTGCCTGCAGGAGTACAAGGATGAGTAGTGGCCAAACTGCCTTCTGAGTCCTCACATTTCTGCATAACAAGAATGAGCCAATCATCAAGATGAAACAGGCACAGTCAAGAGATAGGCCTACTTTGCCTTTTGTGGCAATGTGGGCCGAGGGCAGGCACTACTCTCAAGGATGAGAAGGGATGAGAAGGCAATTGATCACCACAATGTTAAAAAAAGGAATTGTTTCTCGAGGAAAAAGGCGCAGGAGGGGCTTGACCAGTCTCGCGGGTACCAACAGGTAGACATGGGGACCTAGGCCCTTCAACAGTACTTTATTCAGTTCTTGGCAGTTTGTTGGAGTCAAACCAGGCTTCTTATCGTTGTGTATGCAGTTCGAATCCGGTTCGCATGTGGCGAGTTGCAGTGATCCAAAGGAGGACAGATGTTTAGTCGGATTCGAACTGGGTATCATTGCAGTGCGAGCGATGGAAAGTGTGTCGCAGGGTACCAGGGCCGGTTCATCATCGAGCTTGGGTCGGCGGTGAAGATGGTGGTGTTTTGAGATGCTGTACAAAACATGGCGGGTCCATGAATTCTGCAGTGGCAAGCTTCTTGTTTGAGCCAGGGCAATCGACGCGCTCAGCTGGCGTGGTATGGCAGCGACTTGGTTCGAGGATGCAAGCACTGTGGTTCTAAACTCAAGTGATTGCCGAAGGCAGTACCAGCGGGTCCTATTGGTTTGAGTGTGGCAAACACAGCTCGAATGCGGCTCACTGAGGGGATGAAAAACAGGAAGGATAGCTCAGGGGCAACGTGCTCGCCTTGGAAGCAAGACAAAATGGAGCAACACAGGTTCAATCTCCGGGTCCGCGCTTAGAAACCTCTGGGTATTACGTGCGTTATAAATAACCCATCATAGCATATCCTGGCTGTTCTAGTTCTCAGGATGCTGTGAGTATCAATGCAGCGGCTCAGGGACAAGATGAGTCCTTGTTCTTGTTCTCCTAAACTGGAGGAGGCTGGCTAATACCTGCAAGTGCCCTTCACCTCCAATGAGGTCTTGGTACCGGTGTAGCTAGCAGAGAGGCAGGTCTTGCTCTAGCAGCAGTTCGCCCTCAATGTGCCTTGGGAGTGGGAAAGGAGCAGAGCTTGCCTCTGCCATGAAACACTACATCTTCAGCTCTCAGGTGGAGGTTTGTGGAGTGGCTATCCTCCAAAACAAGGTCCACATTAATTATTCTTGAAAGTCCAAAATAAATCACAGAAGGGGTGGGAAACCACCTGTTTTATAGGCAGAAGGTCCCATGGGATTGAAGTAAAGCAAGCCTTTTTTAAGGTGTTGAATTCTTGTCCTTGTGACAAGTTTTTATTTGGTGTGGTTGCATCATGCCCAAAGTGCTTTGTGCTAAAGGAAGTGAAGGAGACAAGAAGGAAGGAGAGGTATAGAGAAAAACAAGATGGTAAAATCTTTCCCCAACTGTGATGAGCTCCCTCTTACTTCACTGGCCTCATCCTGCTCTAAGATCCATAGCATTATAGGCCCTTTGTTATGCAACACCCTGGCATGAGGATAGACCTTTTGTTTAGGGTGTGCCCTTAGAGTCCGGTTTCCCAGGACAGCTCTGGCTGAGGACTGCCCTGCTGGAGAGAGGTGGTACCTGAACCTCACAAAGGATGAAAGGAGAGGCAGCTCCTGCAGGGTATTGTCCTGCTGATTGTAGCAAAAATATAGACAGCCTATCCATGGCTGGCCTGGGCCCATAGTGCTGACATTTGTATGATACAGATCAGATGTAGCTTCAATTATTATGTACATTACCAGCCACCATACCCCAAACTCATTTATAGCTTATGTTGAAAGATAAAACTGTCACCAGGGTGGTAGTTAATGATAATGATGTGGTTTTGGAACAGAGGTGGGGATGTTAAATGCTGTCTCTGAACTTCAGTGACTTGGTGTCACAGCAGCTACCAAAAGGGCACCTGTAACCTTTGAACCGGCTCTGCGCTACTGTAGAGCAGGGGCTACAGAACAGTAGAATGATGCAGCAGGGCACTTGTGTTACTTTACTTTTGACATGTATCTTCATTAAAGGAGGATCTGTTTAACAGACCACCCTTTCTGAGATGAAATTACCCACATCATTTTGATGATGAATAAAAGTGCCAGGGCCTCAACACCCTTGCCAGATGTCAATTCTTCACAGTACCTGTATCTTTTGTATTGCACATTGCAGGTGTGTGTTGTGCAGATTTTAATGGGGCATGTGCTGTTCCTTCGGCACATTGGAGTTGTGCCATGTGTAGATTATCATGGTTTATGTGTCGTTTCGACTGTACATTGCAAATGTGTGATATGAAGATTCTTGCGGGGCCTAGGTCTGTCCAACTGTCATTGCAGGTGTGTGATGTGCAGATTCTCATGGGACTTGTATTATCTCATTATTATTTCAACATTTTCTCTAGATCATGAAAACAGTCGAATAAAGATGTAGATGCCAGACCTGAAGATAAAAGATGAACAATTGCATCAGCTTGTCCTAATGGAAGCAGCCCACCCACTGTGCACCCCCATCAACCTGTGCCTTCCAGGTGGATGTGCACAACTCCATACAGATACAGGCTGGGGATGGGAGCTCACCTTTCCCAGGCATGTTCGATTCCATGTGTTAATATCCCCGCAAAAATATCGCCATACAAAAATATCGCCATATTTTTGCGGCAATATTAAGGCATGGAAACTGCGGGGGACACCCCTGCAATCCCTGCATTCTTTTTAAAGGAGTGGGGGGATACCCCCGCAACCCCCACTCCCAAAAACCCCAAAAATGATCCCCCCAAAAATATCGTCCATGGCCGTTCCAGATGACCATATATACAGTGATATTTTTGGTGGCAATAATATGTAGTGATACCGCTTATTCCAGTGAATATATCCCCTAAGCCCAGCCCCCTGCCCCCCACACGCCAGGAGACAGGACTCTGCCCCGCTAGGAGACAGGAGCTGCCTGGGGAAGTGAGAATGAGACACACGGTACAACCCCCACCTCCCCACTGTCACCTTGCTGTTGTTTCAGGTGTCGACTGATGGATTCAATTACATCTTTGGTGTCAAGCTTCAATGCTGAGGCAGCACTGTGTGTATTAATACATCACTGCTGGCCTCTTCCCAAGGCTTGACATTCTAATGACTTCCTGCAGATGGGAAGTGAAATAAAAACTATTTATAAAATATGAACTATCAAATGCAGTAGTGCATGACAACCCAACACGACGATGGTGTTCTTTTTCCAAAACCATTCAACAATGTCTACCCAAAATGAATATAGGCTCCCGCCCAGTCATTCATATGACCATCACTGGACCACTTTTAAGTCTGGCTAGTTTTAACTTTCTCACAACCCTGGTGCATACATACCTATTGTACATGGAGTCTGTTGTCTGTCAGCTGCTCTCTGAAAATGGAATGTTTCTGATTGGTCCACTCCAACTTGACTTTGCTTTCTGATTGGTGCACTGCAACTTTACTCTGTTCTTGGCAGGGGGCCCGTGTAGAGAATTCCATCTATAATGATACCATTTCCTGACTTTTTTTGGTTTTCTAGCAAATAGTGAAGGTGCTTTAGCTGCAGGAAAGGTTTGTCTGAGACTCTGAGACTCTCTGTACTCGTTACACCTTGGCTGACTTCTAAATCAAGATATCAGTGACTTGGTCACTGATATGTGTACCTCTGCTGTATACAGCCCAAAGACACACCAGCAGCTGAAATATGAAATGATCAGGTTTCAGGTGAAAAGTGTGCACTTGAGAAACTGTGTAGCACATGTTCATAGTAGCCCATCAGCACTAGGGAGCTAGACTAATATTACGCAGATGTCTGTTGGCAACTCTGCCCCTATCAGGGAAAGTCCTTGATTAATTCTGTATATGTTTATTCAGAATATATCCGTCAGAAATCTTCAAATGTCGCAATGGACAATTTCCAAAAATATGAACAACTAAAGCTGCATATAGTACAAAAGGTCAGGAAAAGCATAATAGGAATCAGGAAATTATGTGTAGCCCCTGTTTTCCAGCCCATATCCAGGCAAGGATGTACACACAAGGGTGTACCCTTCCCTTTCCTGGAGCAGGGATAGTTCCATTGGATACCACGGCCTCACCCACCAGTCCACCTGGACAGGGAGAGGCGCTGGCCCTGCCAAAATAGAACAGGAGCTAGCATACAACCCGAGTTCTTAGATCATCAATGGGCACAGACGCCAGAGGGAATTTATAGGGATCCCAACAGGGAACTCTCTTCATTTGTATAAAACCTTATACCTTTAACCCCGTTTTCAATGAATTCCCCTGGTGCAAGCACACAGTCACCCCTGCTACAGTCAGTCACCCCTTCGCTGTACCTTCCTAGGTCTGTCCTTAGTGGCCTTAGTGGCGCAAGCTCTGTGCTGGCTGCAAAGCTGTCTGCAAAGCTGGCTGGTGGCTTTGCTGGTAGCTTTGCTGGCAGGAGGTCTGTCCCCTGTGGATGAATAAGGGGGCATGGACCCTCTTCTTTCTTCAGGGTAGCCCCATCCACCACATGGGGCCACCAGAACTCACTGCACAGCCCGCACTTGTTCAAATGTCCTGGGCGACTCCCCGCGCGATTATTGATCCTTCCATAATCGCTGCTGCGTCCTGCGGCTTTGGGCATTCTTCAGGGTGGGCCCTGTTGGCATTGGCTGGGGGGCCCACCACATTAAACGCTGCACCGGTGGCCATTTTAGGGTCAGACGGCATCCCCATGACAACAGGGGATGCCACCACGGATCACTGCCGCGTGCTGCCGCCTTCTCTTCTTCTAGCCGCCCACTCAGCAATGCTTCATTAGATGCAGGGGATGAACCGTGGTCTTCACCTGGGCTGCCCCACAGGACTTTCCTTCACCCGGGCCGCTCAACAGAGCAGCCTGGGTCTTCCTCCTCCTCCTCTTTACATGGGACATATATTCACTGCTCTACCCTCCTGGGTGGAGCAGACTTTGTCTCGCTTCACCTCCCGAGCTGCGCCTCACATATGCAGCCCAGGAGGACTGACATCCGTCTCAGGCATGGGGCGGCCGAGCTGCCCCTGACATAAGCAGCTTGGACACCTGGATAGCTCTCTGGGAGGAACCCTCTATGTGCCGCCTGGCGTCATTTTCTGAATTGAGGACCTGGCAGGCAGTTCAAGGTTGTGACCCCCCCATTCCGCAAGGTAAGAGTTTTCCTTTTCTTGCTCTCTTCTCCCTTGTCCAACTGTACTTTTTGAACTGTCTCTTTATTTTAAATCTTGTTTGGATTCTTTTGTCTCCTCTGACCAACCCATTCTTGGGCAGAGGAGTTCGGTTCTATGGTTCCTTTCGTCTTTTTTTTTTTAAACATTCCATCCAGCCCCATGGTGGGGCTGGATGCTTTGGTCCAAGACAAACATGGGGAACACACGCATACATATGATATGATATGATAAAATATGATAGGTTATTTATAACGCTGGTAATACACAGAGGTTTCTAAGCGCAGACCCGGGGATCGAACCTGTGTTGCTCCGTGTCATCTTGCTTCCAAGGCGAGCATGTTGCCCCTGAGCTATCCTCCTGAGACAAATATAAATAAATAAAACACACTAGACATTTAATTTTAAAAAACATTATTACCCTGGTGTCTGCGTCTTTATTTCTAAGTGTTCCCTTAGGGGACAAGCACATAGCCCCTACTAGATAGGCCACGCGGGCCGGTGGACTACATATGTTAAATGTTAAATGTTAAATGTTAAAGGTATTTGTACCGCGCACCGTCACCAACGGAATTGGTCCCCAGGCGCTCAGGCGGATCTGTAAATGATAAACGTGGGATGGGTTAGTAGGGTGAAGAAGGGAGTAGGATAGTGAGGGGAGTGGTGTTCTGTTGGCAGCTTCAACTCAGTATACACCGGGTGCTGAGCTTTGGTGCGGGTATCGGATCGGAGTCAGTCCGCGTGTGCTGTTGTTCCGGTTTATGTGTTGTTGCAGTGTTGTTAAGTACGTGCAGCTTGTTGTGCATGAGATGATTGTGTGAGTTTTTTGAGTGAGATAAGTATGCAGAGTTTGAGTTTATATTGGTTAGTGGGTTACCTGACCTTTACCATGCTAACGTTCACAGTTCTGTCAGAGTGTGGCACTTGCTGGCCCTCACATTCCCATCTATTGTATTGTTTATTGTATTGTATTGTTTATTTATTTATAGAGCGCGCCTGGCCGTTAAGCAACTGGGCGCTTGCAGTGAAATAAATCTTGGGTTACAGGTACATGAATACGTTACATTTCTTAGGTTACAGGATCATATATTACAGGCTCATATATCGAGCATTACTTACAAGGCATTTTTACTTACAAGAGAGATATGTTACATTTATCAGAATCTTTTGTGTAGCACTGTCGGATGACTTACAGTATAGATAAGTTACAGTTACAGTGTTTGCAATGAATATACAGAGTATTTGGTACAGTTGGGGCCTTTAGCGGTCGTTGGTGTTAAGCCAGAGTTTAGCGTTGGCTTTGAACACATGGAAGGAGGGGGTGGCTCTAAGTGCATCTGAGATGGAGTTCCATAGCTGTGCTGCTAGAACTAGGAAGCTGGACCCACCAGTTCTTTTCAGTTTAAAGTTAGGGACTTTGATGCTATTTGAGAGGGCCTTTCTGATGGGACGTTCAGAGGTGTGCTTTGTGAATTTTTCTGACAGGTAAGCAGGAGCTTTGTTGTTCAGACAGTTATGCGTAATGTTCAGGGTTTTGAGTTTGATACGGTCATTGATGGCCAGACAGTTGACGGCTCTTCTATGGGAAGATATGTGTTGCCCTTTTGGGATGCCTCGGGCTGTTCTGAGGGCATTGTTCTGCAGGGTTTGGAGTTTGTTAGTGTTATGTTTACTGGTACCTAGGTACAGTGCATTGCAGTAGTCTAATTTGGAGAGGATGAGGGCTCGCGCAATGGTGGTGCAACTATCTATGGAAAGGTATGGTTTGCAGGCATGGATGAGTTTGCAGGTGTAGCTGGTTGCTGAGGCTGTGGCATTTACTTGCTTGTCGAGGGTGAGAGCGGAGTCTAGGTAGAAGCCTAAGGTTTTAACTTCCTTAGCTACCTTTATTTTGATGTCATCGATCGTGATGGAATTGTAAAGCTGGGGTAGTTTGTTCAGTTTATTGGTAGAACCAATGATTAAGAGCTCGGTCTTATCGTCGTTAAGACATAGGCCATGAGTGGCCATCCAAGTTTGGATGATTTGGTACATTTTGTTTATGAGTCTGGTGTCTTTTTCATGGTCACCTTGGATTGGGATAAGGATCTGGGTATCATCGGCGTAATTGGTATATGAGACCCCTAGCTTGTCCAATATATCAAAGAGAGGCTTTGTAAAAATATTGTATAGTGTGGGGGAAACACATGACCCTTGAGGGACTCCACAGGTGATGAGGACTGGATCCGCTGCTGATGAAGGAGAGAAGACTCTTATGGTTCTCTGCTCCAGGAATGAATTTATCCATGCCGTGGCTTTTGTGGAGAAGTTGGCTGCCGATTTGAGGTGATTGCACAGTACCTTTTGATCTACCAGGTCGAAAGCAGCTGATAGGTCTAGGAGTAGGAGAATAGACACATCTCCTCTGCCTTTACGCTCGTCTAGCTGGTTTTTAAGATCAAGGAGAGCCGTTTCGGTTCCATGTCTAGGCCTAAATCCAGATTGTCTTGACCCTAGTAGATTTTTGCTCTCCAGATAATCTTGGATCTGAAGTTATGCAGCTTTATCTAAGATTTTAAGGAGGAACGGGACAGTTGTTATTGGCCTATAGTTTGTTGGGACGTTGGGGTCCAGGTTAACTTTTTTTAGTAGAGGTAGTATCCATGCGTCTTTAAGGTTTGTTGGCACAGAGCATGATTTAAATGAGGAGTTAATGAATGATGTGACGAAGGGGGCTAGTTCATGTGCAGCCTCTTTAATAATTGGGGCTGGACAGGTGTCCCCGAGGCATCGGGACGGTTTCAAGGACAAGATGATGTTCTTAGTTTCTGCAGTAGAGATGGCTCTAAAGCTAAATTGGTTAGGGGGTTTAGTTTGGTTAGTGCCAAGTTGCTGGAGGATGGTTTCTTGCGTAGAGAGGGTGATGTTGTGGAGGGCGGATTTTTTAGCTCGTATTTTGTCTTGTAGCATTGTGATTTTGTTGCATAGGGCTTTTAGAATCTAGACGCGGAGCAGGCCAATGTTTAGGACTCCATCCAGGTGTGGGCATGCCAACATTCACAACTCCATCCGAACGCCACGCAGGCTGGTGTTCACAACTCTAAGTGTGGCCCATGCCAGCATTCACGTTTTTTCTAGGCGCAGGCATGTTATCCTTCAATCAATCCTATCCAGATGTGACGCAGGCTAACATCTATCTAGGTGCGTCTGCCGGTCTGGATATGTTCGTCCGATACGTACGAGTGGGAGAGTCACTTGAGGGCTTTCGTCTGGGTCTAGGTATGTGGTCAGTCTCTGCAGACACATACCTAGACCCACACATATGCTAAGATTCCCAACTCTGGCCAGCAGGGAGGATTTCTTTTCATTCGTATGCCCCCCCATACGTGTGGCCGTTTGCTCGCACCCTGTAGCCATATTTTTCATAGTGTACAATGCTGTGTGATGGCACTTCCTGTTTTGTCAACGGGTGAAAGGTCGTGTTCCATCGCTACACGGAATATCACTTCAGGGTAGGGTCATAGGACATCACTTCCTGTGATGTCATCAGGGGGTCCAGGGTCGTGTGATGCCACTTCCGCTACCCCTGGCATTTTGGTGAAATGACGTCACTGCCTGCAAATTGGATGCTCAGTAAAACTAAAGAATAAGAAATATTCTGCCTGAAGGGAATGTTGTGTCATGATTAGAAACTATTGCGTAAAAACATATCCCTCAAAAAAATATATATGCTTAACAAATTTGCTTCAGACTCATTGGTTCTTCAGATGAAAGTTGCGTTTGCTGGGAAGTCGTTGCCTCTTTGGAACTGACACCAGATGGCTTCAGCAGATACCAGGATGGCCTTTTGTGATTCCCAAGTGACAGTTTCACACCTCACCAGCATGTGACGGGGAGGACTCCTACAGAGTGTCCTGAACTCATAAAACACCATTGGCGCCTGTTTTAACGCGGGGTGATCTGGACAGGCAGACATAGGTGCAGATAGGGCCGGTTATGACAGGAAGCTGGGAGATGGCCAAATCTAAGGCAGCGCAGGAGTTCTAGCACAGCAAAAATCCTTTTAATCCATTTTGCAATTGCCTTACATCCATAGCTCCACCATGCAATGACTCTACTCGAAGTAAGGAGCTCTGGGAAGTGCTTCAGCAGGAAACCAAAGATCCCCTGCGATGATTCAGCTGCTCTCCATTCCCTGGGTTATCCCTACCCCAACACCCCCTGACATTTTATCTGTTCAATGAAATGAAAAAAGGTGCACATTCAAAATGGAACCTACTATACTGAAAGATGAGTTGTAATAATACATGCAGTAAACTGGCGCACTAGTGGTTCTGGCACTGGAAGGGACATTCTAGGAGGACAGGAATTCGCATATAATGAGCTAACATTCACAGTAGCTGAGAAGGGCCTATGTTAGGGGCAGATATGGTGTAATGATGTACTTTGGTTCCAATGTTATGTTACAATCTTCTTTAGAATGCCTTTAACTTTATGTTCTGTGTGCTTAGTCAGTTGGAGTAGCACAGCTGGGCTGTTTAGTTGTGCTGTGCTCTGCACTCCGCAGGTTCTCAAGTAAAGATACTCACGTTGTCGTCTGACATCGTCTTTGCCACACTGGCGACGGGCTGGAGGCCGTGAAGGGGAGGTCAGAACCTATGCCCCCCCCCCGGCTCTGTCCCGCAAAGAGCGTAGTGTCTGCTTGTGTAGGTCCGTACGGACAAGAGGTGGAGGACGAGGCAGACCAAAGATCACTGTGCAGCCTAGCGTGTGCCAAAACTCCAGAGCAGTGCCGGCCAGGCGCAAGAGAGGCAAAGTGAAGAAGGCGCGGGATGGAGCAGGCGCGCGTCTCGGCGCTGGAGTCCTTGAGAGCGGTGCTAGAGGAAAGGACCTATGTATGTGAGGCACTCTCTGGCAGGTGGAGTGTCTTGGTATGAGCGTCCTTGGCAACGCAACACAGTGTGCTGGCGGAGCAAGCATTGGCAGGGCCAGTTGAAGCCAGCAGTGAAGGAAAACAAGCACTGGCAAAGCCAGCTGACATGAAAAATAAAAGAGTAAGGGCCTCATTACGACCCAGGCGGTAAGTTACCGCCTGGGCCGTGACTTTACCACCTTGGCGTAAACTATGTTTACGCCATGGTGGTTGGCGGACTTACCGCCCCATTCCGACCTTGGCGGGGCGGTAAGTCCCCAATCCCCATTTACCCTTCCCCATTCCCATTTTTGCCCCATAGGGCATAATGGGAGTGGGGAAGGCGTTAATTACGCCACCGTAAATTACGGTGGCGTAATTAACTCCATGGTCCCTTAGCGCCATGGATTTTAACACCTGCTAAAAGCAGGTGTTAAAAGCACCATGGCGCTAGGGGACCTCGTAATTGGCGGTAAGGGGTCGGCGCAGCTAACGCTGGCGTAAACCCCTTACCGCCAGGGTCGTAATGAGGCCCTAAGTCCCGAAAACGTTGGACAGGTGCTGAACTGTGAACCTAGTGCATCAGGTGGACTAGTGAGGACTGTCCCACTCGAGCTATGGCAGCAGCCAGTATGCCTCCTTCCCCACAATTTCTGGCAGAACCTGGTGCGCCCTAATCCATTGGTGCAGTGGAAAAGAATGTTTGCCACGTATTTTATAGCGATTGGGGAGATAGATTTGTGCCTGCCAGGAAACAGGCACTTATTTTGAATAATATTTGTGCTGAGGGGCGCAGCGTTTGCAATGGACTCCCAGAACCAGCAGAAGAAGGCCAAGGTGAGTGAGATGACTTCACCACAGCAGTTAAAAAACTCCAAGAACACTTTGAATCATAGAAAAACATTCAGTTTGAACGACATACGTTTTTTTCAAAAAGTTCAGGACCCACAGGAACTGTTGCAGAATAAGTGGCTGCGCTGAGGACATTGAGCCACACATGTGACTTTAGGCCACTGACCAACTCTCTGATTAAAGATCAACTGGTCCATTGCACTAACAACGCTAGGGTGCAAGAGAAACGTCTAGCCAAGGAGTTGACATTGAAAGAAGCTGTAGAAGGGCCAAGAAATATTGAGCAAACGGAACACATTATATGAGAAACATAGAGCTGCAAAAACAAGGTCATGAAGTAATTGCATTCAAATCAGGGAAGAAAGGGAGGAAGGCAACAAAGATGTGGAATGCTGCAAGTGCGGAAGCACCAGGCATTTGTCGACTAGCTTGTTCTGTCTGGCGAGAAATGCCAACTGTCTCAAGTGCAAGAAAAAGGGGCACTTCATACGTGTGTGCAGAGATGGTGTAGTCAGTGTGGTAAAGCCTGCTGCCCAACGACTGGAGCAGGACCTCTCTCAGTCAGGTCAGCCCCAATCGTCTGAAGTACAAGTCCGACATGTGTTCAAGGTTACGGCCATAAAAGGGAACAACAAAGGTCTGATTGATGACTTTGGGCCTCATTATGGGTTTGCCAGGTGTGGGAAAATTGCTGGTAATTTCAGCACTATCACTTTTCCTGACTAGCAAAGCACAAGTTTGCTGATGGGGGTCACTGATTTACCTCCTGCCAAGAGATGGAGGTAAATCAAGCCCCTACTGGCAAATAAACACTGGCATCACTGGCACCGGATTTAGTGGAACACGACATCCAATCATATACCTATGGCGAGGTGGATATTGAGTTGGTTGTCAAGTTTCTGACTTCAATAGATAAAGGGAGATAGTGCACTGCAAAGGTTTATGTAGCCCGCAGAGGATCATCACTATTGGGCGGGATGAACAAGCTGAACTGGATATTTGCATTCAAGCTAGCTCAAATGAACCGGTTTCTGTAGCGGAAGTGGAAGATAAATAGGCTAAGAGTTTGCTGGAGGTTTTCACAGGTGAGCTATGGAGACTGGGAGACTTTGAGCATTGCATCAAGGTCAATGATGGAGGAGTCCCAGTCACTCATAAAGTGAAACCCATTATGCAACACTTATAGGAGAAGCTGAGAAGTTAATTAGATCTGTTGCTCCAGAAAGGAATCATTGGAAGGGTGCAGAGTTTGGACTGGCTGTCTCCTGTCGTGCTAGTAACTAAGACTAATGGGAATTTGAGGCTCTGTGTGGACATTCTGGACCTCAACAGGAACATTTTGATAGATCGACACCAGTTGCCAATCACTTCAGAAGTCTTAGCAATGCTGGGAGAGGCAAAACCTTTTACTGTGATTGATCTGTCTGCTGCTTATCAGCAAGTGCCATTGGCAGCAGATTGCCAGCATGTCACTGCTTTCTTTACCACTGAGGGGGCCTTTGAATACTGTAGAATGCCGTTCAGCTTGGCCTCTGCAGCTGCTGTGTTTCAAAGCATAATGGAGAAAGTAATGGAAGGCATGCCAAACAAAGTGGTGTTTCCGGATGACGTGTTGGTTTACACAAACTGTAGGGAGGAGCAGTATTGTCTATTAATGGTTGTGTTGAATAGGCTGAAGGATGCAGGTCTAACTGAAGCAGTGCTTTTCCTGGAGGGGTTTCCTATGGAAATTGTGACTGATAATGGCATTCAGTTTTGTTCTGAGGTCATGAGGAGTTTCTTGGAGGAATATTGCATCAAATAGGTTCACAGTGCACTCTATATTCCCAAGATGAATGGGCTGATGGAGCGCATAAACAGATTCAGTAAGGGTGGAATCCAGCTGGCCATGTGTTCATATTTACTGTGGTGAGTGGGATTGAGACACATGATGTGCTGGTATTGCAGATGTAGCCCCCGCACCATATATATATATATTCTGAATGTTTTTTCATCCTACCTTTTCAGACCTGCAGCCTAGTGCTGATTATGTATCTGATTATGTATCTTACCTGTTTGCAATTTACCTGACTCTGTTTCTTGCATATCTGTACATCTGATGTAGCCCCCACACCATGAAGCGTGGCTTTGCCAGACTGTGCACCTACTTGATTTTGTCTCGTGCGTATCTGTATGCCTGATGTATCCCCCCCGCACCATGGGGCGTGGCTTTGCCAGCCTGTGCACCTACATGATTTTGTCTCTTGGGTATCTGTATACCTGATGTAGCACCCCTGCACCATGAGGGGTAGCCTTGCCAGACTGTGCACGTACTTGATTTTGTCTCGTGCGTATCTGTATGCCTGATGTATCCCCCCCGCACCATGGGGCGTGGCTTTGCCAGACTGTGCACCTACATGATTTTGTCTCTTGGGTATCTGTATACCTGATGTAGCACCCCCGCACCATGAGGGGTAGCCTTGCCAGACTGTGCACGTACTTGATTTTGTCTCTTGCATATCTGTACACCTGATGTAGCCCCCCGCACCATGAAGTGCAGCTTTGCCAGACTGTGCATCTACATGATCTTGTCTCTTGCATATCTGTATCCCTGATGTAGCCCCCCACAGCATAAGGCGTGGCTTTGTCAGACTGTGCACCTACTTGATTTTGTCTCTTGCATCTGTACACCTGATGTAGCCCCCCAACATGAGGTATGGCTTTGCCAGACTGTGCACCTACTTGATTTTGTCTCTTGCGTATCTATACGCCTGATGTAGCCCCCCGCACCAAGAGGCGTAGCCTTGCCAGACTGTGCAACCACTTGATTTTGTCTGTTGCGTATCTGTACACCTGATGCAGCCCCCCGCACCATGAAGTGCGGCTTTGCCAGACTGTGCACCTACATGATTTTGTCTCTTGCGTATCTATATACCTGATGTAGCCCCCTGCACCATGACGCGTGGCTTTGCCAGACTGTGCACCTACTTGATTGTGCCTCTTGTGTATCTGTACACCTGATGAAGCCCCCATGCACCATGAGGTGTGGCTTTGCCAGACTGTGCACCTACTTGATTTTGTCTCTTGCTTATCTGTACACCTGATGTAGCCGCCCGCACCATGAGGCGTGGCTTTTCCAGATTATACTTGTGAAGAACCACCTGTATCCTGTAACTAGTTTGCATGGTTTTGCATTTTGAAGAATTTTATTTGCACTTACTGCAACAACCACCCTGATGCCTGAAGGTTTGGTGTGCTCCTGTAATGTAAAAATGAATAAATAAATAATTTAATTAAAACTGTTGCCATTCTCTTGTGTCTACTGATGTTTTGATAAACTGCAAAATTTGTAATCCACAAAAGAGCTTCTTCATTCGTCATTTTAAGGTCACTGGGTCATGGAGGGTGTTGACCAATCTGAGCCCGGTGCCTGTCCTATTTCCATTCGCAAAGCCCTTTTCTATCATGTTATTGGGCTACCCAAACTCAGGCTGGATCTCATGTCGGCCTGGGTATACATTTCTTTCACCAGCTACACAGAAACCCGCCCATAGGGACAGTCAATAACGCCTTCTTTGAGGCAAACAGGAACTCAGCCTGAACAATTTGCTAATCTTTCCCACCTGTAATACATGGCTAGAGACTGTCGACCAGTGCTTAATTTGTGGGGGTAGTTGCCAGTGCCCAACACCGGCACTCTTTTTTGGGCACCGGAACTCATGCGGGGCCAGCGCACGTGCAACTGCTTTGTTTGTTCTTCCACTTCGCTTTGCTTCGATTATAAATCATTGGGATTTGTCATTCTGATCTCGATCTCTCTCGTGCTTGCAGGTTGCAGGCCATGGCTGGCTGGGCCTGGGAAGGGCCAGCAATAGCAACGAACAACAAACTTTTACAAACAACAGCCAATGAAAACTACCATTCTGTTGTTACTATGCAGTATTTGATACATTCTGTATAGTAACACAGAATGTGCACCAGCGCAGCGCCACCTTCATTTCACGAGTTACTGTGAAGTGAAGGTGTCAAGGCGTGGCATCGTCGGTCCTGACTTGTGAGAGAGAGAGCCTGCCCAGCTGCACTGAGTGGTGTGGCCTAGTTGCTTCCTGGGGACCCCTCGCTGCCTGCTTTTTCATTTGTGTGGGTGCCAGAGTGCACACCCGCCACCCCCTGATGCCCGACAGGAGACCATGTCCCAGCCGGCAAAGCAGGTAATTCACTTGTTGTTGCGTGCAGTGCAGCCTGAGCCTGTCACAGTCAAGTGATCAGGCAAGGAAGGCCCAGGTCGGTACCGGGCGGCGGCATGGTCCCCTGGTGGTGTCCTGAATGCCCAGGAGTCAGGACCCCACTAGGGGCCCATCCACGCCCAGGCTTCTGTTTGTGTGCCTGTGTGCAGTGTGCTGCTGACTGCAGTCAGTGCCAGGCCCAGGTCAATTTCTGTGACCAGGGGCTGCCGTCTGCCGAAGACTGAGTCAGATGACTTTGCAGCGGGCGGCCGGGCCCGTGGATTGTGCCCAAAAGTATGTTTTTTACTTTTTTCTTTGAAAACCTGACCTTCCGTGGGGCCGGTGGCCGGGGCCCCACCCCGCAGAAGGTAGGTTTTAAAAGAAATAACTTATTTTGAGTGGTGGCTCTGGCCCATCACTTCGAAATTGATGGGCCCCAGCCGTCCAAATATACGTTTTTTTCTTTTAAAATCGTACCTACCGTTGGGCCGCTGCGCCGCACACCTATTTTTGTCATCATCAGACTCAGCAAGGCCGTGGTGGTGGTGGTCCCACGGAAGGTAGCCTAAGTGATTGAGGCAAGGCAGAGCAAAGCCCAGGACCGGGCGGGGCACAGGCAGCAACGTGGTCCCAGTGGCGTAACGTGAAAATGTGGGGGCCCCCCTGCGAGCCAGGCTGAGGGGGCCCCTCCCAACTCGGCAACAAATCACAGGTCGCGCCACACTATGGGTCGGCCTAGATTGTCACACGTGCGCAATATACACGAACGTGCTGCTGAAGGACTATGACGCACTGCACTAGGAGAAAGATATAAATATGTATTTTAATGAAATATACAACACACTTTCTGAGAAAATTGGCTATAAAGCCACAGAGTTTGCAATTGTTTTGTAGGGTAACACCAATCCAATGCAGTAAAGTCACCAACAGTGCAAAGGAACATTAATGCTTTGCTATTAAAAATGCCATGCCACAATGAAAACATGTCCAACTGGCTGCGCAATGTAGACCAGTGTAGACACGTAATAACATTACAGTAAAGCATGCCAGGCCACATTTAGACATACCTAGACTGGTTGCACCAAAATGCCAGTCAAAGCAATAACACCCATCAAGAAGAGAGCACACATTAAAGCCTGCGTCCCTGCAGCCCCTACCAACACGACCAAACTCTGCAAGGAACTGGTCAATCCTGTTGCTGTCTCTACCTCTCCTTTTCCCTCCAATGCCCTCTGTATGGCTCTGGCCTCTCACTTCTCGGCTAAATCTCAGGACACCCTGTCCTCTATCTCCTCTTCCTCTCCCTCTTCCTCTCTCGGCCCCCTTTGGCCATCTCTACCTCGCCCCCTCCTTTTTCCTGTTTCTCTCTGACAACACCTGACAAGGTTTCTAGACAAGTTTGATCTATGAAAGCGTCGTCCAAACAGGCACTCCCCTGCTCCTCCAGAACCATCAAGGACCATACTGACAACTTCGCTCCAGCCTTGGCTGATTTTTGTAATCGCTCTTTATCCACCGGAACGTTCCCATCTCCCCTTGAGCACCCCCTTGTGCAGCCACTCCTCAAAAAGACGTCTGCCTATCCTACCTGCCCGGCAAACTATTGCAAAACTCCATCACCCCTTTCTTGGGCAAACTCTTGGAAAAGCTTGCATACTCCCAGCTTACTCTCCACACTGAATCTGATGGTTGTTTCCATGACCATCAGTCTGGCTTCAGAGCTGCCAGAGGCATGAAAACTGCTCTCCTGAACACCCATGAAGATCTGCTCTCTAACCTTGATTCCAGCATTCCTTCTGACCTCACCCTCCTCCTTTCCCCTGCTTTCGACACGGTCAACAACGCCATCCTGATCAATTGACTCCGTGAGAACCTGGGCATCACGGATCAGTCCCTGGAGTGACTGACCTCCTTCCTCTTGGACCACCCCCCCTCCTAGGTCCAACCTGGTCCCAATCTCTCTGCCACCTCTCTCTACCTGTGGCATTCCCCAAGTCTCTATACTCTCACCCTGGCTTTTCAACCTCTACTTGGCCCCTTTGGCCCACCCAATCTCTACCTTCTCCTCTTATGCAGATGGAACTCAGCTTTCCTTCAGGCTCCTCTCAGCCTCCTCTCCTCTCTCGCTCATTCCTGACCGTCTATCCACGATTCAGGATTGCTGTGCCTCCAACGATCTCTGCCTTAATGCCAGTAAGACGGATATCCTTCTCATTGGGACCCTGGCACCAGCTTTCCCTCTCTCACTCTGGCCGTCCGCCTTGCGCCCTCTTCCTTCACCTTCTTGCGAAGCAAGAAACCTTGGTGTTATCTTCTATGCCAATCTCTCTTTCTCTCTTCACATCTCGGATGTCACCAAGAAGTTCCACCACTAGCTGCTCCTCCTCAAAGGGACTCTTCCCTTTCTCATTTTTCACCAGAAGCTCACTGTCTCTAGAGCCCTGGTTCTCTAGGCTGAACTACTGCAACAGCCTCTTTCTCATTCTGTCTTCCTCTACTCTCCGTCACCTGCAACTAATACAGAACAGGACTGCAAGACTTATCCTTGGCCTCAAGCCCAGGGAGCATATCTCTCCAGCCATGTAATCTCGCCACTGGCTCCCGGTGGCTGCAAGGATCAAGTTCAAGACCCTTTGCATTGTGCACAAGGCTTTCTGGGGCTGGCGCCCGCACTACATCCAACGCTCTCTTCCAAAATACCTTACTTCTCAAGCCTATCGCTCAGCTACCTCCAACTCTCTAAGGTTTAGACGCTTCTCCAGGCAGAGAGAGGGAGGTAGATCTCTCTGCTCTGCTGGTGCCTCCCTCTGGAATGGCCTCCCTACCCCCTCTTACTTGAGCCGGACCATTTTAAGTTTCGGAAGCAGCTCAAAACTTTCCTTTTCTCCTCTACATTCTCTCTCTCCCTCCCCTGCTGACCTACCTGTCTGCTGTACCGACCGGTTGCTTGGATACCCACAGAGTGCCTCTGAGTCCAGGCTCTTTCTTGATCGGTCACCATTGCACTGTCTCTGTGACTACCATGCACTTAGGGGCTGTAACTGTAACCCTGCAGCCCTTTGTTCTCCTTGCACTACCCATAGCCGGGCTGCCCTGCCTGCACTTACTCAGAGAATTTCAGCCCTGTTTTACCCTCCCCTCTACCTTGCACTTCCCCCCCTCTTTCCTCGTGCACATCTCGTTCTCACAATGACACAAGGCCTAGTGAGATTGTTTGTCTTGTTCTCCCTCTATCTTCCCTCCCTTGTCTTGTCGCGCATAGAAACACTTGTGTACAGGCGCTTTATACATGACTTTTATAATATCATTTTATCACAAATGCCCAGAAAAAATATACAATGCTGCAGTAAGAAATGGCTAGACTGGCAGCACCCAAATGCCAATCTAGCCAGGTAATTACACTTAGCAGGACTGCTTTATCAGAAATTCCCTGTTAAAAGAAAGTGATACCAAACTGGGGAATGACTAGACTGGCTGCACCAAAATGCCTATCTAGCCACTAATACCACATATCATGCCTGCTTAGCCTGGACATGGACACCCACTATGATTTATCACACAATCCCGCCCCCCCACACATCCCCTCTCCCTCCCACCCCCTACCCCAACCTCCAAAATCAGCTCCTTGGCCAAGAATTACCTCCACGTCCCTCTTCCTTGTCCCAGAGCTTACGTATGAGGCTCCTTGCCTCATAGATAAGGACTGGGATGAGGAAGATTGGGACTAGGAGTAATGAAGATTACAGGTAGCTAAGTCAGGCATTACCTCCATGTACCTCTACCTCATCCCAGTACTTGTGTATGAGGCAGAGTACACAAGTACCGCCTCATACATAAGTACTGGGACGAGAAAGAATAGGGCTAGGAGTAATCAAGGCAATAAACACAAGTAGTGGCGCAACATCGTTGAGTTGACTGGGCTTCAGCATTCCTCCCCCCTGATAGTTTGGGCTATGTTGACTCAACCTGGCTGACCTTTAGAGTAGTTGCCGGACAGAACAGGACACAGATGTTAAACGGCACCTGGGTTTTGCTGTTAATAAAGGCCCAGCAATTACCAACATAAAGCATTTCACTGCTAGTACCTGCATTCAAATGGCACATTTTTTAGGCAATTGAAATTGCGATGTGGGTCTATTACTTGCATGCCAGGGGAGTGATTGGAAGGGTAGAGAGGGAATAGGCGACTTAAAGGAGAGAGTTAACTGCTTGTAACATTGAAGCTGCACTAGAATAGTCTCATTAAAATGCATAAAGAAGGTAGATGCCCCCACACAAATAAGTTTGCACCTCTCGCAACATTTGAAGGGTTAGCCCCCCCGAAATGTAGGTTTTGTTGTGCCCCTGTACACAAGCACACACACCATTCACCATATGCACACCCAGCCATCCATGCATTTAAGTGTGCACTCTTTCACCATACAGGCACAGCCAGGCAGCCATCCATACATTTAAGTGTGTACCCTTTCACCACACAGGTACACTTAGGCAGCCACCCGTACATTTAAGTGTGCACCCTTTCACCATACAGGCACACCCAGGCAGCCACCCATACATTTAAGTGTGCACCCTTTCACCATACATGCACACACACACCCAGCGACCCATACATTGTGTGCACCCTTTTACCATACACTCACACACGCACATCTCATGGGGTTAAGGGGAGCCCTATTACTTCAAAAAGAAATTGGGGCTACGGAAAGTTGCCACCAGACCCGTGGAGTACGGATTGGGGACACGGAAGTACCGGCACAGTTGTTAACGGTGCCGGTGCTTCCGGGATGGGTCTGCCTACCGTGGCCGCTGTGTCTGGCAGGGTGAGACCTGTCGGGCACAGCGGCCTCAGCAGGTAGACCTGTAAAATGCTGGTCCGGAAACAACTGTGCCAGTAAGATTACCAGCACTGTTGTTTCCGGGCCGCCATGGTCAGAATGAGCCCCATTGTAAGTCACTCTAACTTCATTAAGAAATTATTCAGTTAAGGACCAAACCATAACGGAAATAATTTCTTTATGAAGGCAGAGGGCCTTCAAAAATAAACTATTTATTTTCGAAGTCATAGGAGTCCCCCCACCCTATGACATGGAGCCCTCAAGCCTAGGGTCTTCCATGTCATGGGTTGAGGGGAGCCCTCAGCCTTCAAAAAGAAAGTTTTGTTTTGAATTCACTCTGCATTAATAAAGAAATTATTTTGTTACAGAAATAATTTCCTTATTAATGCAGAGTAAATTCCAAACAAAACTTTTTTTTTGTTGAGGAAAAAAATATCTTTTTTTTTTCTAGTGGGGCCCCCAATAGGGCATGTGTTGGCGGGGTCCCCCGCACAGCGGGGGCTGCGGGGGCCCCTGTTACGCCAGTGCGAGGTCCCACTAGTGTCTGTCACAAAAGGAATGAAGTCACCGTGGGGCGTGGCCAGTGACAACGATGAAGGTGTTTTCTTCATATCAACCGTCTGCTGCATGAACCCAGGTATTAAGTCAAGCAGATTACCATGAAATGATCCAAAATAAAATAACCAATGAGCAATGACCGAATTATTTGGGTCACATTCTTTCTTTTATAATGCGGGGGAGATCCCCGCCCTGTCCCCCAAATCCCCCTACCTTAACCTATTCCCTTACCCCACCCCATCTATATATTAATACAAATGTACAAAAATCCCTAAAAAATTCGATCAAAACAATTCAGTCATTTCTCATTAGGTAATATTGTATTCGATTATTTCTGCAGATACCAAGTCAAGCCACCATCACAGCATGTCCCACTCCTGAGAGATAAAGGGGCATCCGTCATTGTGATGGTAAAGCCACAATTCAAGACTCTGAGTCCTTACCCAGAAGTCAGAATCTACATGAATGCTAGCTCCAGTCCACTACCATTGGAAGGTGGTTTTATAGGATACCGGCAAATACTGTTACCGTTTCCGGACACCTGGTCCGGCATCCCTTTGCGGGTCCCGTCCATAGCGCCTGGTAAAACCAGGCATTAAGGGAGGACCCACAAAGGGACCTCGGAATAGGGCGCAAATGGATTACCGGCACCGGTATCCCTTTGCGCCCGGGTCATAATGACCCCCAATGAGTACTTACATGAGGCGGACAATATGTGAGATTTTCTTGAAGAATGCACATTGATATATTGTGTATGTTATAGTTTTTTTTTGAGGAAATCAAATAAAAGGTTTTGGGAAAAAAGAAAAGAAAATGCATTTTTATTTTGTACAGCATTTCACAGTGATAGGAATGTCACTCTTAAATAAGCTCAAAGCACTCACACGGGTACTGGGAGCCTGTAATACATTAGTGTTGGGAGCACGCTCCCGACACTAATGTATTTAAAGGAGCTGGTCAGCACATCTTTGCACTACTGTTCAACCACCCTTCAAATACCCAAGTCAACTTTGAGAATAAGGTGACCTGCACATTCCTAAAATGAGCGCAAATAAAAAAAATGGCATCATCTGTGCTCTTTTCATTTGCATTACATTTTGGGACTCTGCCCTGGTTTGTCCATTCACTATAGAACATTCCCAGCCTTCTGCGGGGAAAATATGGATCCTGTGCAGTAAACACGCATTACAGGGATTCGCATTCAAGTGCCAGATATCACAGTACCAAATTCCATCACTGTCTGAGCTTGATAAACTTGCAGATATATACTTGTGTGCAGGGGTCAAGTCCTAAAAATAAAAGTGGGGGGACTCATCAACAAACGCAATGGGATGTGACGTCGCCAGAAATTAGCATATCAAGGTGAAATATGCACATTTAATTAAATTGGCTTTGCATAACCACCCAAATTGCACAGGACGCATGGCATTTGCCTTTAATAAAATCAACACACACACAAAACCAAGAGAGGATATTTTATTCTAATGGTGTTTTTGAAAACGTTAAAAAGTTTGCGGGTTTTAAACTCCAAGAACCTATACCAAATGTTTTCCCTGGGACATGCAGTACCGAAATGCGACATTTCACCTTTAGTTGTTTGTTATCTTTCATCAGGTTATATAGTGCAGTGGTTAAGTTTCCGGCCTGCAAACCTAACAACAGCAGTGCCAGGTTGGCCTTAATTCATACATTCAAGAAGGATTTCAATGTTGTTTCTCATTTTAGCTAGGGGGACTGAGTCCACTCTCTGAAAAAAGTGGGTGGACTCCGTCCACCCGCGTGTACCCTCGCCTTTTGCCCTGATTTTGTGATACTAACACCTGATGAGCAACAAAATAATGTACATCATTTAACAGCGGTCTAAAGTAACATAGCATCAGTATGGTGCAGGTCTAGAGCTTGATTCCTCCAGACGAGGGATGTGACAACTAGCATCCACCCCAGTAAACAGCATATAACAGTATTCAGGAAAAGTGATTAGGTAGTCAAATTCCAGGGTGTGAAACTAAAGCGTTGAGGCTCATAGCCTGTCTTTGCCAGCAGACGATACAGTGCTCCTGGAAAAATAATCTTATAACAATGTATGCCTTCTCTGCTGCCTTCTCACATACTGGTGCCAACGTTTAGCCCATTGCCTGATCTTTGAGTGAAGGTGTCATATACAGAAGAGAGCCAACCAAATATCACAGGCCTCTGGTGAGAATATTGTGACATGTTATATTTTAGCACACGTGGGTTGATTTCTTATACAATCTCAAAGTTAATTCTGCACATCATAAATAACAGTCAACAAATCTGAGTTGTGGGTGTATTTAAAGCTTTAAAATATAATGGAAATCCCCACATAAAATATGTTATGCTCACACCAGTTGATAATTCTGATACTTGTATACTTACCTTGATGATGGAGAACATTAGCCTGGAATCATTCTCCTTTACCATAAAGTTTTGTTTTAAAATGTTGTTAAGTCAGGTTATTATGTGATTTGTGTACTTTCTAAGTCATTTGTACGAAACAGGGTATTATTTAGGTTCATGAAAAATAAAACATTCTGGGAAACAATGGGTCAAGTGCAGAAATTGCAGATTGGCCCAAATCCTGGCTTCTCCTCATAACCAATGTGTGTGATTCTTTGCAAATTATTTATTTATTTATTGGTCAAGTTGTATAGCGCCTATACACTTAAAAACGTATTTCAAAGCGCTCCAACGCAGGGAGGGAGTAAGTTAGCAATACAGAAATTGACATTCTTAATAGGCATTGGAGCATTCAGAATGGGAAAGTGCTATGTATTTGGAGGTAAAACAAAGAACAAAGAGGAATACAAACTGGTTACAACATTTTACATAAATTATTGTACATGCCTGATGGTCGTTTTAACAATACAAGAGCTATACATAAAAAAGGAGAAAGGGGAGGGAGGGATAAGGTGGACGAACAAGGAAAATAGTCCATCAAACGTGCCTGACAGCCTTTCTCATAGAGGTAAGTGCATGAGATGTGAAGTAGAGGAGAAAGTGGGGGCGATGGAGGGTGGCAGGGAGAAGAACACTAGGAATAACAAAGAGGGTGCAGATCTAAAGAGGAAGTAGAAGAAATAGAGTGGGGGCTGCACTGTAAAGTCCTGGCCAGTCACTAGGAGGCATAGTAGATAAGGAGGGGACAACTCATAGCAAGAAGGTGGGGGTGCCAGGAATGTATGAAAAAGGGATCCACAAGTGCAGTGCATGAAAAGGGTGCAAGACGTAGGAAACACACCCTTAGAATTAGACAGAGCACAGAGCACAGTGCAATGTAAAATGGTTCCAGTGATGTAAAAGGCACAAGCCACCTAGATTTGAATTTAAGCAGACGCAGTGCAATGCAAAATGTATGCAGTGATGTTAAAGGCACAAGCTACTTAGATTTGACTTTAAACAGACTCAATGCAATGCAAATTGGATGCAGTGATGTAGAAAAGGCATACCCACAGAAAACAAAGCATTTTTTTTTAACAACACAAGTACAGTGAGCGGAGCAAAGTAGGAAGGCAAGGTAGAGTCGCAGAGTGCAAATGTCACCAGTTATTGGTACAGGCGTGAAAGGAGGAGGCAGAAGAAAGTTCAGGCCGCACTCACGTGATTCACCAGGATGGATTTAATCTTGTAGTGCCTACCTTGTCAAAATTGACATTCTCTAAATATTTCATGTTTTCTACCCCTAAAAGTGAATTAGTTCTCAGGGTCAGCTCTTCAAAAAAAAGTCTCACTTGTGGTTAAAGTTGCTATTGTGTTGCTTAATGTGTAATAATAGTAGCCTTGATGTATGTTGTGCACCACAAAGTCATTTGTTTCTTCACTGACAAATATCGATGCAACTTAAAAATCATAGTTCTCTTGTAATTTCAGTCTATGTTGGGATACATGCACCTTTCTGGTAGCTTCTAATTAATATCCAGTATCTTCTCTATGCAATGGTATGTGCACATTTCCCTTTGCTTCCCATCTGTCTTGTAAATGACTTCAATTCAGCACTCCAACTAAGTCAATGCCTAGTCTGGGATGCCCAATGGAAGCCCTTATTTATATATTTTTATGACAAGTTCATAAATCTGGATGATGAACCCTTATATAACGCCCCTCTCTTTGAATCCCCCTGACCTCACTGAGCCAAGAATTAGGTTTGATTTGCAAATTAAAAGATTTATTTGAAAAATTAAACAATATATATATATATATATCACACTTTTATGAATAAATTAATATTTGATATCACTCTTATGAATATGACAGTGATCAACAATGGATGATATTATAGTAGCACAATTCTTTAATTACTTAGGAGTTGGTATAGAAAGGATAAGGTAGCAGAGAATACTTTTATGGTTTCAAGGAAATGAAATGATGGAAAGAATGCAGCACAGAAATAAACTGATATGGTTTCAACAAGAGATAATATGATCACTTTTTGCCTTGTGACAACTCACTCCCCCCTATGCAATATGAAGAGTGGAAATGAGGGCACACAGGTTTTCAGGAATACAACCAAAAGCAGTTCAGTTCCCGTTCCCCCCCAGCAAGCTTAGAGAAACAGGGATGATTTTAAAACACAGGCCAAATACTTTTAAATGTGGTTGCAATGAAGTGAAAAATATGCTAAACATGATTTTAATTCCCTATAGGAGATTCAGGGTAGGTGATGGCTACTTTGAATTAGTTGAGGTCAACACTAGCAATGATTCAGGAATGATTATAAGAGTGGAAACGAATTTCAGCAGTGGAAAGCAAGAAGCAGCTATTTTTACAAGTGGTGAAATTGAGTCAAATTGCAATTCGCTGCACTTTTTCCGAATGCGTTGATCGCGATTACGGAAAAACTATAAGGAGTTGGAATGTCGTATTGGGTTTGTTGGAAAGCTTATGTTCTTAGCTTTAAAATGACAGTTAAATCTCGTATTGAAAGATACGGATGTTTTTGTGGAGGTAGATATTCAGAAATGAAGTCAAGATTTCAGAATGACAGATGACACTTTTGCAGCTTTGAAATCACAGAATGGACACACAATTTCTATGCAGTTCTAAATAGGTTGAAATGGATGGGATGAGATTACTTTAGACTAAGATGACTGCACAGTTCTGGCTGGATACTCACTCCTAATTTTGGACTGGAATGGGCCTGGGACTGCACTCCCGCCACTGGACAGTCTCTGGCACTGGTTCTGCTCACAGCGTGGCCTCTGGTCTGCTATCGGCATGGCACAGTGGTTTGGTCTGGTTCTGACGGGTCTGGGTCTGGCACAGGGTTCTAGCCAGAATCAAACAGCTTGCATTGCTGTTGAATAGTTTGGTTAGGTTGCTGGATTCTCGGGCCTCTGAAAAGGATTCAGCTTGTGGACTAGGCCTCTCTGCTACAAGTTCTGGAGTCTGGATTCTAAGTTCTGGTCTCTGGATATTGTCTGGATTTGAAGTCGTCCGGCAAAGTGCTGCGCAAGAAAGTGGAAAGAGCAGTCCCTATCTGGGTCTCAGTGGTTCTTTTTATGTCTTTTGAAAGTGGGTGGCTTTCTATGCCTTTCTATGCCCAACCCTCTGAGGATCCTGATAGGTTAGAGGATTTTCTGTGCCCTGACTGGAGAATGGAGTTGTGAGTCATCCTGTGTCATCAGGTATCATTTTTATGGCTTTAAGGAAAGAACACTCCCCTTTGGTTTCTTATAGAAAATCAATTTTACCCACAACACATATTTCCCAGATACACAAGTTGTTGAAATTACATGTACACATCATAGATTGCTTAAGGTACAGTTCGGTTCAAGGCACATGTTTCTACAAGCTTGGGTTCAGAAACGACAACATTTTGCGCGTTTAGTGGGTTTTGCCATATTGGTTTTTCATCAAATCTTCCACGGAAGTACCCACCCTCTCTGGGCACATCACAGTAAGTTTTCAATTCTGTAGTGTAATCCCAGTGTCTGCAATATTAATAATTATGGGGTTTGGTCTCAGAACATTGTACGGAGTTGAGCTTAGTCTCAAATTGTGGGTGAATTTTTCATATTACGAATCCCCAAATTGTACATTTCTGTCAGCTTGATACAATATTTTATAAGCAATTTAATAAAATATACATTTGCCTCCCCTTCAGTACACCCGTTTGTTTGTCCCCGCCTCCAGGAACTTGGTTCTGACTCAGAGAGATCAGATGTCTTGCCTTCCCCCAGAGCAGTTGTTCAGGCACACCCAAATTAGCATATTCTGTTTAACTGAAAGAGTCTATTGTTTTGACTGAGGTCAGCAGACCTTGGTGCCACTCTCCATTTGATTAACAGAAACTTGTGATTTCCTGCCTTCTTGTGTGGAGTTCTGAGGTGTGAAGACTTCCCGGGGACAAGCAAGGCTTTGAAGTCCCAGCTAACTCAAGTTCCTTTTCAGCTCCTGAAATACAGGTCTCCTGTCAGAGTTTAGATCACCAGCGCCGGTCAGTGGCAAACACCGGTATTGCACCCATGTTTGTCAGCTGTCTTGAATTAGTACATTTCAAAAAGGGGATTTTACTTGATGGCATATGATCTTTGCTAACATTGTATTGATGTGGATTATGCAGTAGAGTAATGTAGAACACCCAACCAGAAGTTGGATTTTTTGTTTGTTGGTTTCATGGCCATGAATTTAGAAATTTTTGACATCAATTAAAACGGATTTTGAACAGCACCATGTTCCTTTGCACTGGTTTTGCTCTGTGTGCAGCCAAAGGATAGGGTCTGGCAATGGTCTCCTGTATTAACATTGACAGAGGCAAAAATGGATGGCAACCTATTTTTCATGTTTTCCCTGTGCATTTTTGGATGATTTCTGGCAAGCAGCATGCTTTCCGGCGGCCATTATGATGTTTCCGCTGCCAGTTATGCACAATTATGTTGTAGGGCTTGGATGCGTGGGTGAAACATTCCACAAGCCCCCCCTCTTGTGATGGCCATTCTGATCTTTCATCGATGGAACTCACACGATCTGGGATGTTCGCCTCATCTTCTTCTGATTCCGCCGATGGCAAAGTTCAGCATCTTTTCCTCCATCAGGGTGGATCGATCGGTTCTCCTCGCCGGTCCTGATGAGAGTATTGGGCGGTACCCCGGGCCCCTCGGATCTTTGCTCCCGGTCCATGGGTCGTCCTCCTTGGTCACTCTCCATGGTTTATCTCCCCTAGGATGACAAAGCAAAAGCGGCAGAAACCTATTCGTAGACATTTCCCCACCACTATTAATGTGGTGGGGCAAACATATACATTTTTTTAAATCAGGAGACATTTGCATTCTTATCATAATATTTTAGAGACTATATGTGGAATATTTTAGAGTTGGAAATGTATTAATCTGGAGCGGCCCCCTCTGGGATTGCAGAGGACTCCTCCAGTTGCTGCAAAGTGTGCCTGGGATGGCAACACTTTAGCTGATTAATATGGACCCACTTGTCTTCACCTTACGCCAAACTGCCTTTGGGGATGCGGATCTTGTAGGAGACTGGTGAAATCTTGTCTACAATTTCAAAAGGTCCCTTCCATGTAGGCAGAAATTTCCGCTGTTTGGCCTGGTTACTTTGGAAATTGTATAGATAGACCCGGTCTCCCACATTGTATTCTTTCCTAGTAGTCTTCAAATCATAGTGAGTCTTCATGCTATCGGCTGATCTTTGTAGGTTTCGCTGAGCATAGGCAAAAGCATGTTGGAGGTGTTTCCTTAAATTTTCAACATACTCATGAGTTGCGGAGGCATTGATCAATGTCTGCTCTTGGGTCCTGTAGAGCAAATGCTGGAAAACCACCATCCTGCGTCCAGTCATCAGCTCAAACTGTGACATTTTAGTTGCAGATGAAGGGGTAGATCTGATGGCCATTATGACCAGCGGTAATCGGATATCCCAACTTGGCCCAGAATCTGCCACAAACTTTTTCAAGATGCTCACAATGGTTTTGTTGTAACGTTCTACTGCACCAGAAGAGGCTGGCCGGTAAGCAATGTGTAGCTTCCTTTTAACCCCCAGTATCTCCCACATCTTTGTCATTACTTCGCTGGTGAAATTGCTACCTCTGTCTGACTCAATCCTTTGGGGTAGTCCAAAACGTGAAAAGATGTGATTGATCATCAGAGCAGCTGCTGTTTCTGCCTTGCAGTTTTGGGGCCGGGAGTAAATAAGCATGTCACAGTCAAAATGTACTTATTTCCCCTAGAAGGAGCGAATCACGGGGCCTATGAAGTCGACTTGCAAATCTGACCATGGCAGGGTCATCCCTCTCTTTTGGAGAGGCGCACAGTGTGTGAGGGATGTTGGCTGAAATTGTGCACACACGAGACACCCCTTCAATTATTGGTCGAGGTCCTGCCCCATGTGTGGCCAGTATGCAAGCTCTCTTAAGATCTCAAGTGTTGTCAGAAACCCCCTATGACCGGCGGTAAACGCATCATGGGCGTGACTTAACATCAGGCTTCGGAATGAGGTAGGAACTACCCACTGATCATGGCCAGCTTGGGATTTCCTTACCAACAAACTGTCTTGGATTTGGAACATTTCTGGACATTTCATCAACACTCTAAGGTCCTCTTTCCCAATGTAATCGGTAACCGTCAGGGGAAAGTTCTCAGGGTCCTCAATGTGTTGGTAAAACTTACCAATTATTGGATCCCCCTTCTGAGCCGTAATCAAATCAGCATCTGGGGTCTCCTTACTCCATTGTGCAGTTGAAAGATCATTGTGAGCATTTGTCTGGGACCTAGTGATAGCAATGTCTTGGAGTTCCCCCAACAGGGACTCAATCTCTATTAGATTCCCTTGGATGGCCCCGGTTTTGGCCAGCTGATCAGCTAAGTCATTTCCAGTTGTGTCTGGTCCCTCTACTTTGGAATGACCCTTGATCTTTTTCCAGTAGATGGTCATCCCGTTCGAGGTGACAAGATCATCAATGTTTTGGATTAACTTCCCATGTTTCAAGGGTTTGTTATTAGCACATAACATGCCTCTGGTTTTCCATTTAACCAGGTGCTCCATGAACCCGTTCCGTACATAATCCGAATCTGTGATTATGACCAGTTCGTGGAGTTGATGTTGGACAGCAGTGAGGATGGCTTGATGCACAGCCATCACCTCTGCCACCTGACTACTTCGGGGACCAATCTTGTACCCAGCGGAAGGTTCTGGGGACTCATTCACCCATGCATTACCTACGCCGGCCACAAGTTCTTTTTCCCCGTTGTTGTCAACATGGTAAGAGCATCCATCCACATAGCCAGTGAGCATTCCCTCACACTTGTCTTCTTCAAAGACTTTGCGTGGGGAATTAAGGTATGCCGCCATGTTGTCCTTGATTTTTAGACTTTCGTCCTCGAGACAGTTTTCTCTGGCACAATCATGCCAGTCAGCCAGACCTTGCGCGAGGGGAGTCTTCTTGTTTTGGCCATATCTGACCTCCACAGGAAAGCCTTGGATTGACAGAATCCAGGAAGTAATTCGGGAATTACTCACATTTCCAGCCCGGATTCTGTCACTTTGGAGATATTGCAGAAGCTGGTGTGGAGTCTCCACTATGATGTGTTCCCCCAGGATAAACAGGCGGTAATTCTTCAATGGCCACACCGTTGCCAGGAGTGCCTTCTCACAATCGTTGAACTTTTCCTCCACAGAGGATAACGTTTTGCTCGCATAGGAGATTACTTTATTGACCTTGTCATGCTTTTGACATAATACTGCAGTCAAGCATGTATTAGAGAACTCTGTCTCCAAGAAAAACTCCTTGTTTCTTACAGGGTAAGCTAGGCAAGGCGCTTGTGAGAGGCTTCTTTTGAGCTGTCTTACTGCCTCGGATTGTTCTGGACCCCATTTCCACTTGACCCCCCCCCCCTTCAAGAGATGAATCAGGGGTCTGGTGATCTCTACATAGCCCTCAATGAACTTTCTCCAGTAATTAGTCAATCCAAGGAGGCTCCTTAGTTCCCGCAGAGTTGTGGGTTCTTTCAGTTTCTGGAGTGCTTCCATTTTCTTTTCCTGGGGACCGAGACCCTGAGGAGTAATCTCATGCCCCAAGAAATTAACACGGGTTCTACACCACTGTGCTTTCTGAAAGGAAAGTTTTGCTCCGGCGGCCCTCAACTGGGTCAGAACATAACGGATCTCCGCTATGTGTTCCTCCACAGATGAACTTTTGATGAAGACATCATCCACATAAGCCAGGTTACCCCTCGCACCCAGGTCGGGCATGGCCTTGTGTAGGAAAATGTTGAATTCATTGCCGGAGTTGAGGTATCCGAAGGGAGTCCGGGTCCATGTGTACTGCTGGCCCCCAAAGGTAAAATCCAGCTTTTATTGGTCCTCCCTACTGACAGGCATAGTCCAGTATCCATTGGTCAGGTCTATTGCAGTGAATACCTGTGACCCCTGGATCTAGGCCAGCCCTTGGTCAATGTAGGGAAGAGGCCATCGGGAAGTATGGACCCGTTTGTTGAGCTCCCTAAGGTCGGCGCAGAGTCTCCACTGGCCGTTTGGCTTCAATATTTCAAGCACCGGATTATTGAAGGTGCTGTGTACTGGACGGATTATCCCCCGGGACTCAGGTTCTTAATTATTTCAGTAAGGGACTTCATGGATGCGAGAGGCAAGCGATATTGCTTCACAAACACTGGAGTCATGCCAGGGTCCGTGGGAATTGTTGTTGTGTGGATGTCGGTGCGACCACAGTCATATGAGTCCACCGCAAAGAGATCTTGGAAATCCAAGAAAACTTGTTTCAACTTTTGCTTCTGCTCCAGAGTCACACAGGCATCAGCTAGGTTGACTCTCTCTTCAACCATCTGCCTGAAGCCTGGAAATACTTCTGGTTTTGCGATCTCAGCTGCCTCCTCCAGCTGGGTGGAGAAGTCCCTGGTCAGAGTGCTGATTTGGACTGGAGGCTTCAGGTGGGACCTGGAAAATCACCTTATCCCCGCTAAAGTCACAAGTCAGATCTTCCTTACCATAAGGGCAGGAAGTGTACACCAGGAAGTTCCCCCCATGCCGGGTAAAGATCCTGTCTGGTGTTGTGTTGTCATCACTGTCACTGGCAAAACAGTCCTTGGGGATTGGTACTAACAGTTAATTTCCTAAGTCAATGGAGAAATGTCGATCATCAACCGCCATTCCAATAATGGTGCCTGCGGCTAGAGAAATACTCTTTAAGTCGCTGTTATCCACCTCTATTGGAATGGTGTCATGTTCTAGATTGACTAACAGTGTTGGGTTTACCCCCAACCTTTGCTGGTGGAGAGAAGCATTTAGATGAATCTAAGCATCAGGGTTTTTCAATTTTTGTCCTCTTTTAACTTTCACTTCCAGGGAGAATTGTCGGGCCCTTTCCGGGATGGTGACTTCCTCTTTAATCTGAATTTCAACTGCATAAGGTAGCAATTGAGCTGACCTAAATGCTTTTTCTGGATCATCAAAGCCCATGGGATTATCTGCTAACCGGGACCAGGCTTTGAAGTTTATTAGGTCCAAACGAATGGCAAAGCGATTGAGAATGTCACTGCCTAAGTAAAAGTCGGCAGTGACGTCTTGCACGACCCAACAATTATGGACTTTGCTCTTGTTGCCAATGGAGATTTTGAGCATACACCTGCTTGGCAGGAGAGGTTTGGAATTGGGTGTTTCCAGATCCATTTCCCATTTGTCTATTAGTTGGAATTTGGTAATGGCTGGATCTTTTGGGAGTTGACGGAAAATGGCTTCGCTGATGAAGCTCTTACTGTTGTTCACACACACTCGGGCGAGAACAGAGTCCTTCCCATCATTTAACTGAACAGGGATGAACAACTGCTCTCCAATTTGCTGAATATCAGCCATCATATTTCTGGACTATTGGAGTGGAAATGTCTGATTGTGGATTGGTAAAGAATTTCAGAGTGTTTCCTTCCAGTGTGGAATACCACCTTAAACTGGAAGGAAGATTGATTTTCAGAAATAGAGAGGACCCCCCATCACCGTCTGTTGTCCTACTGCTATACCTGTCACGTCTGGAATTTGGTTGGTCTGGAGGTGAAATTCTACTTGGTCAGATTTTTGTTCAACCATGTGGCACGTGCCGTTTAAACTAACATGGTTGACACTCTGTTTTAATTTTATTGGTCGGCTAGTCTGGGTCCAGAGGACCTTGTTTACGCAATCTATCAGGAGGTCATTCCCTAGTAAACAAGGTGTGCCGTCTGGAGTCACTACTATGACCGGGTGCCTCACCTTGTGTCGCCCAATTTTAATGTCCAAATCTGCCGTCCCCTCAATGGGAATTTCCTTCCCGTCAAAGTTCTGAAGTTGTCCAGGAAGAGAGGTGAGAGGAATACGGTAATTCTCCCCCCCTTCCTGCATTTAGTTCGGCAAAGGCCCTACTTGTACCGGGGCATAGTATCTTCCCTCTTTCTCCTCAAGGGGGCACAGATAATGCACATTTTTGGACAACTGGTGGGCCAATTTTCTGGTTTTGGACATGCAAAGAGAAGAAATTTGGGCAGAATTCTGTGGAGAGTCTTGGGAATCTGAAAGAAAAAGTTGGCACCCAGCAATGGGAGAACTTTTGGGTTCCCCTGGTTCCGGTTCTGGGCCGCCCCCCTCTTTTTGGAGGCAGTCACCAGAATGGGTTTGAACCATGGGATTTTGATGCTGTTGGTTCTGGGATGAGATGATGGGCGGCGCAAGCTCAGTCCCCACAGCTAACCAGTCTGTCTGTGAATCCCTTGGGACCCATCTTTCCTTGGGAGGAGTTCCCCCATCTCTGAAGGAGAAGATCCTTTTCCCAGGATCCTCTGAGGATACCTCGCCCTCAAATTGAAAGATCTGTACCTCCTCCTCAAAGTGAGTGTGTCTGGGTCCTTTGTTTCTCCTACGTCCTCTCTGCTCCTTGGGTGGCAGACATTCAGGGGTAGGAGATTTTGTTTCCGGTTCCTGGGCTTCCAGGGGCTGTTTACAAGTGGGGAAGGAAGCTTCCTCCGAGGCTTTACACCCCCCCTTCCCCTTGTGCCTCCTCCCTGGGAACCGGTGGGTTATCGGGGTGCTGCCCCCGTCATTGTTCTGGAGCACCAGGCCCAGAGTTTGGGGCATTCTGCACCGGCATGCTCATCTGGGGGTTCTGCTGAGCCCTCAGCATGCGACCCAGATCCTGTGCCATATTTTGGACCTGGCGCTCTAACTGTGAAACCCGCTCAGGCTGATACAGGGTTCTGTTTTCTCCCCTGGGCTGATCCCGGGAAGGGCAGCTATCCCTTCTCTGGTAGTACCCCGGGTTGGGAAGATTTGGGTACCCCCCCACCCTTGGCCCCCCCTCTCCTGGATTAGGTGGTCTGGGCTCAGGGAAGTGGGGAAAGAAGGATGGATGATTTTGGGATTGGAAACTTTGTGGATACCTGGGGAAAAAGTTCTGCCCAGGGTTTGTTGAACTTCTGCCCTCCTGGGGGAAGTTAGGAGGGAAGTTCCCTGGGTTAGGTGCTTGGCTGGATCCCCCCCTTGGGCTTGAGGAGTCCACACATAACCCAGGATGGGTCGGTTTCCCTTGTAGCGGGGACTTTCATAATCAGGGGAGTGAGGGATCCCATTTGTGGGACTACCTCCTTGACTCCCTGTTTGTGACTGGCTCGAGGGCCTTCTTGGCTTGGAATTATTCTGTGCAGGCAAGTTTTTAGGCCCCCCCATCTCCAAATCTAAAACGGGGGCAACCTTTACCTCTGCCACCTTGGCAGCAGCAGGGGTGCTGGTTGGCTTGAGGCTCATCTGAGCATTATTTTTATTTTCTATGGGCTTCTGCACCTCATAGATTTGGGTGGCCTGTTCAATGACCCAGTCTATCGACCTTTTCTCATGAAAATCTCTCACTAGCTGGGTCATGATGTATTTGGGCAAGGCATGGAAAAAAGTGTTAACAAATTCTTTGCTATCCGTGCGCACCCTTTTGGTAGTCTGCGCAAAGGCACGCTTCACTTCCTGCACAAATTCTTGTGGGGCCTGATCCTCCCCACATTGCAAATTGTAGGCTGCCTTGCAAGCCTCTTGGGGATTCCGGTGAACAGAAAAATGTTTCAAGATGGCCACCCTATATGTGGACCATCTTGAATGGTTTTGGTCCTCCAGCCCCGCAAAGAAACTGGAGTATTCTGGGGAGAATGTCCATTTTACATACTGAATGCAGCTACTGCTGTCCTTCAAATGGAAAGTCTCCATCATTTGCTCAAAGAGCTCCAAGTGTTCCCAAACAGAATACTTGGAGTCCTTATGATAAGGAGTGATGACTCTCCTTATTGCTTTGATCTGTTTTAAGGGGTCCTTAAACAAGGCCCTTTTTGCCTTATTGGCCTTCTTGGTTCGGGTAACCCTGGTCCATTCATCCTCTGACTCAGAAGCACTGCTCCCAGAGGTGCCCGTCTGATCTTCCAGGTTTTCCCGAATTCTGCGAGCCGGGGAATGGCTGGCAGAATGTGGGGAACTAGTGTCTTGTGTCCTGGGACGCGCGGAGGAGTCTTCGGATTCCTCCTTGCTGCCTGGATTTGACGAGTACCCCCCCACTGACCTAACTGGGCAGAGGTTTTCAGAATGCCCTTAGAGGGCTTCCTCTCTCGGGGTTCCCCGCTAAATTGCGCTGTACTTGGGTGCTCATACCCGGATGCCCGCCCATCCATTCCTGGGAGGTACTGGCCCATGAGCCCCATACTTTTGGCTGGATAGTAATCTGCCATCCCCGTGGCCCTGGGATCATGTGCGCCATGGGACATGGGGGTGGCAGAGTCCAAGGACTGGGAGAGATGAAGGCCTCTGGTACTAGGGCTCCTGAGGTAATGCTCAGGTGTTTCCCTTTCCCAGCGAACCTCATCTCTGTCAGCCCCTGCTCCCTGTTGCCACGCCAGAGCCTGTGCTTTCAGTTCCTCAATCAAGGCCTTACTAGACTCTATCTGTCTCTCCTGTATGGCTACCTGTTGCTGGAGCCTATCATTGTGCTGGCAGAGAGCCTCATTCTCTTTCTGTGCTTCTTGGTTAGTCTTGGAGTACTGGGCCAGTCTTTGCTGCAGGAGGGTTACCTCCTAGGTACCGTCCCTACTGGCCTGCTCCTTTCTTGCCAGAGCATCGTCCACCATCCTGGTGTGCTCTAACAAGTTCTGATGCTCTTTTTGGAGGTCACCCAGTCCCTGGAGGGCCAGGTGATTTTCTTCCATTTTCGTTTTTAAGTGGCAGACTTCCTGGCCTAAGGTATCCCTTTCCTGAGTAAGAGCCTGCATCTCTGCCACCAGGTCGTCCCTCTGCCTTTGAAGGGCACCAGCTTTCTGGCGCTCCTCATCAAACTCTGCCTGGGTATCCAGGTCTTTCAAAATCAGTTTATTGCTCTCTGCCTTTTCCCTATCTAGGTGGCTTTGCAGGGTGACTACCTGCTCTGCGAATGTCCTGTTGAAGTCCTGTTGTTGGTCCAGCTTTTTCTGGCTCTGCAGTAGGGAGTCCAAACCTTCTTGGTACTCCTTCTGCAAGGCCAGAAATCTGGTATCCTGGTCTGCCTTTTCCTGTTGCAGGATACCCATATCCTCTTTTGTTTTAATGAGATACTGTCTACTATCATTTCTGGACTCCTGGCTTCTGTGCAGCCTCTGCTCAGAAGAGTCCAGGTCAGATTGGGCCTTCTCTAATGCCATCAGTTGCCTATTTGCCAGATCTTGGCCTTCAGCACATTTGTCCTGTATGGCTCCCATATATAAATATAAATATGCCGCTATCCTGGCAATCTTGTCGTGCTCATGTTTGGCTTTAGGGGCCATATATAGTTCACTCAGGGCCACATGTAAGGGACCCTGATCTCTCCATATATCTGACCCTGTTTCAGTGATCTGGGGTGCGATTGCCTGCAACCACACCGTCTGGTCCTGCTGAGTCCACTCACCTCTCACAAATACCTTATGTAAGAGGTGCTCTCTCGCTATTTTGATGTCTACCAGTGTCGTCATTCTGGAAATTGATTTCCTTCCTGACTTACAGAAGTTAGTATTTTATTTTGCAAAGCAGACCGTTTCCTTAGAGCGTTCCTTTGAGGAGTGCTTTTACAGCGTAACACAGAGTGGTGATCCAAAAGGATTTTTGTATCCTGTCAGTTAGCACACTGTATTAAGCTGCACAAGTGGTAGCTCTAATCCAGAATCCCCGGCTCCGAGCCCCCACTTTGTAAGTGACTTCAATTCAGCACTCCAACTAAGTCAATGCCTAGCAATTCAGCACTCCAACTAAGTCAATGTCTAGTCTGGGATGCCCAATGGAAGCCCTTATTTATATATTTTTATGACAAGTTCATAAATCTGGATGATGAACCCTTATATAATGCCCCTCTCTTTAAATCCCCCTGACCTCACTGAGCCAAGAAGTAGGTTTGTTTTGCAAATTAAAAGATTTATTTGAAAAATTAAACAATATATATATATATCACACTTTTATGAATAAATTAATATTTGATATCACTCTTATGAATATGACAGTGATCAACAATGGATGATATTATAGTAGCACAATTCTTTAATTACTTAGGAGTTGGTATAGAAAGGATAAGGTAGCAGAGAATACTTTTATGGTTTCAAGGAAATGAAATGATGGAAAGAATGCAGCACAGAAATAAAACGGATATGGTTTCAACAAGAGATAATATGATCACTTTTTGCCTTGTGACAACTCACTCCCCCCTATGCAATATGAAGAGATGGAAATGAGGGCACACAGGTTTTCAGGAATACAATCAAAAGCAGTTCAGTTCCCGTCCCCCCCGCACCCCCTGGCAAGCTTAGAGAAACAGGGATGATTTTAAAACACAGGCCAAATACTTTTAAATGTGGTTGCAATGAAGTGAAAAATATGCTAAAAATGATTTTAATTCCCTATAGGAGATTCAGGGTAGGTGATGGCTACTTTGAATTAGTTCAGGTCAACACTAGCAATGATTCAGGAGTGATTATAAGAGTGAAAACGAATTTCAGCAGTGGAAAGCAAGAAGCAGCTATTTTGACAAGTGGTGAAATTGAGTCAATCTGCAATTCGCTGCACTTTTTCCGAGTGCGTTGATCGCGATTACGGAAATACTATACGGATTACTATAATGTTGTATTGGGTTGGAAAGCTTAGGTTCTTAGCTTTAAAATGACAGTTAAATCTCGCTTCTAGGACATACGGTTCAAAAGATACAGACGTTTTTGTGGAGGTAGATTTTCAGAAATGAAGTCAAGATTTCAGAATGACAGATGACACTTTTGCAGCTTTGAAATCACAGAATGGACACACAATTTCTATGCAGTTCTAAATAGGTTGAAATGGATGGGATGAGATTACTTTAGACTAAGAGATGACTATGCACAGTTCTGGCTGGATACTCACTCCTAATTTTGGACTGGAATGGGCCTGGGACTGCACTCCCGCCACCGGACGGTCTCTGGTACTGGTTCTGCTCACAGCGTGGCCTCTGGTCTGCTATCGGCACGGCACAGCGGTCTGGTCTGGGTCTGACGGGTTCTGGATATAGCTCTGCTTTCTGGGTCTGGGTCTGGCACAGGGTCTAGCCAGAATCAAACAGCTCGCCCGGCTGTTGAATAGTTTGGTTAGGTTGCTGGATTCTGGGGCCTCTGAAAAGGATTCAGCTTGTGGACTAGGCCTCTCTGCTACAAGTTCTGGAGTCCGGATTCTAAGTTCTGGTCTCTGGATATTGTCTGGATTTGAAGTTGTCCGGCAAAGTGCTGCGCAAGAAAGTGGAAAGAGCAGTCTCTATCTGGGTCTCAGTGGTTATTTTTATGTCTTTTGAAAGTGGGTGGGAAGGCTGACTTTCTATGCCCAACCCTCTGAGGATCCTGATAGGTTAGAGAATTTTCTTTGCCCTGACTCGAGAATGGAGTTGTGAGTCATCCTGTGTCATCAGGTATCATTTTTATGGCTTTAAGGAAAGAACTCTCCCCTTTGGTTTCTTATAGAAAATCAATTTTACCCACAACACATATTTCCCAGATACACAAGTTGTTGAAATTACACATGTACACATCATAGATTGCTTAAGGTATAGTTCGGTTCAAGGCACATGTTTCTACGAGCTTGGGTTCAGAAACGACAACATTTTGCGCTTTTAGTGGGTTTCGCCATATTGGTTTTTCATCAAATCTTCCACGGAGGTACCCATCCTCTCTGGGCACATCACAGTAAGTTTTCAGTTCGCTAGTATAATCCCAGTGTCTTCAATATTAATAATTATGGGGTTTGGTCTCAGAACATTGTACGGAGTTGAGCTAAGTCTCAAATTGTGGGTGCATTTTTCATATTAAAAATCCCCAAATTGTACATTTCTGTCAGCTTGATACAATGGGCCTCATTACGACCCAGGCATTAAGGGTTAACGCCGTCGTTAACCCTTAACGCCTATTCCGATTTTAACGGCTGCTTTTAGCAGCCGTTAAAATCCATGGCGCTAACCTGCCATGATGCTAATTACGCCACCGTAATTTACGGTGGCGTAATTAGCGCCTTCCCCGCTCCCATTATGCCCTATGGGGCAAAAATGGGAATGGGGAAGGGAAAATGGGAAATGGGGATTTACCGCCCCACTCACCTTGGAATGGGGCGGTAAATCCGCCATCCACCATGGTGTAAACATAGTTTACACCATGGTGGTAAAGTTGGCGCAATTAGCGCCTGGGTTGTAATGACCCCCAATATTTTATAAGCAATTTCATAAAATATACATTTGCCTCCCCTTCAGTACACCCATTTGTTTGTCCCCCCTCCAGGAACTTGGTTCTGACTCAGAGAGATCAGATGTCTTGCCTTCCCCCAGAGCAGTTGTTCAGGCACACCCTAATTAGCATATTCTGTTTAACTGAAAGAGTCTATTGTCTTGACTGAGGTCAGCAGACCAGGGTGCCACTCTCCATTTCATTAACAGAAACTTGTGATTTCCTGCCTTCTTGTGTGGAGTTCTGAGGTGTGAAGACTTCCCGGGGACAAGCAAGGCTTTGAAGTCCCAGCTAACTCAGGTTCCTTTTCAACTCCTGAAATACAGGTCTCCTGTCAGAGTTTAGATCACCAGCGCCGGTCAGTGGCAAACACCGGTATTGCACCCATTTTTGGCAGCTGTCTTGAATTTATACATTTCAAAAAGGGGATTTTACTTGATGGCATATGATCCTTGCTAACATTGTATTGATGTGGATTCTGCAGTAGAGTAATGTAGAACACCCAACCAGAAGTTGGATTTTTTGTTTGTTGGTTTCGTGCCCATGATTTTAGCAATTTTTGACATCAATTAAAATGGATTTTGTACAGCACCATATTCCTTTGCACTGGTTTTGCTCTGTGTGCAGCCAAAGGATAGGGTCTGGCAATGGTCTCCTGTATTAACATTGACAGAGGCAAAAATGGATGGCAACCTATTTTTCATGTTTTCCCTGTGCATTTTTGGATGATTTCTGGCAAGCAGCATGCTTTCCGGCAGCCATTATGATGTTTCCGCTGCCAGTAATGCACAATTATGTTGTAGGGCTTGGATGTGTGGGTGAAACATCCCACAGTCTGCAGGCTTCAGCACTTTTACATTCTGCTAATATGAGCCCTCTGTCAATGCTAGGGTATGTGTACCTTTCATACGGCTACTGATCTGAGACCTGCATCTAAAACGACAGCCTCCTTGTGGCTGCTATTTTTAGTTTTGGCCATGAGGTGGCACTAAAGTGGCACCTATAAGCCAAAACTATTGAATTGGAGAACAGCAAGAAGGGAGCTGGATTACGAGTAGGGTTACAAATCCTGTGGGTGTCACCCATAGACTGCCCTTGGCAATGCTAATCCCTATGGCCATTCACACTCACTGGTGCCCCCCCTGCCCAAAACACTAGGATCTATTTGAGCTAGCTTTAGCAAGTTGTAACATCACATGTTGGCCTGCCATTGTTCTTTCTAAACAGTCTTCCGAGATTGAATGGCTTAATTGTGGTTGTAAATGTGTTATTAGTGCGATAAGAGTATCTTGCCAAGTGTGCCTTCAGCCACTTGGTATATAAGCAGTATGCATGTTCTTACACCGAAGGTCTATTAAAAACAAGCATTGGCAAAACTCACAGTGCAGGTATTTTCCAGGCAGTACTATCATATGCCCAGGTATATTGACAAGGGGGGTCCTGGGAGTCTCTCTGCCAGACATTAGTCCTGGTTACGAGAGACTTACCCAGAGTCTTTAGCTCACTATCTTTCACAGAGAAGAAATATCCCAAACATATCAGTCTTTGTCCTGCCCTGGGGCAGTCCAGCACCGAAATGCTAGGCAATTCTCCTCTGAACAAGAGTACCAACAGCATCCCCAGACACGTGTGTCGATCTGGTTGGACCTCATCAGTAGGGAGGAGCTGTGCCTCTCTAGGAATAGAGAGCAAGGGGTCCACGTCTGGATTCCCCTAGTAACTTAGGGTGAGACCCAAAGTTACTTGAATATGCATATGGACAAGGGCGGCCCTGGGAGTCTCTCTGCCAGACATTAGTCCTGGTTACGAGAGACTTACCCAGAGTCTTTAGCTCACTATCTTTCACAGAGAAGAAATATCCCAAACATATCAGTCTTTGTCCTGCCCTGGGGCAGTCCAGCACCGAAATGCTAGGCAATTCTCCTCTGAACAAGAGTACCAACAGCATCCCCAGACACGTGTTTCAGTCTGCTTGGACCTCATCAGTAGGGAGAAGCTGTGCCTCTCTAAGAATAGTGAGCAAGGGGTCCACGTCTGGATTCCCCTAGTAACTTAGGGTGAGACCCAAAGTTACTTGAATATGCATATTGACAAGGGGGGTCCTGGGAGTCTCTGTGTCAGACATTAGTCCTGGTTACGAGAGACTTACCCAGAGTCTTTAGCTCACAATCTTTCACAGAGAAGAAATATCCCAAACATATCAGTCTTTGTCTTGCCCTGGGGCAGTCCAGCACCGAAATGCTAGGCAATTCTCCTCTGAGCAAGAGTACCAACAGCATCCCCAGACACGTGTTTCGGTCTGGTTGGACCTCATCAGTAGGGAGGAGCTGTGCCTCTCTAAGAATAGTGAGCAAGGGGTCCACGTCTGGATTCCCCTAGTAACTTAGGGTGAGACCCAAAATTACTTGAATATGCATATTGACAAGGGGGGTCCTGGGAGTCTCTCTGCCAGACATTAGTCCTGGTTACGAGAGACTTACCCAGAGTCTTTAGCTCACTATCTTTCACAGAGAAGAAATATCCCAAACATATCAGTCTTTGTCCTGCCCTGGGGCAGTCCAGCACTGAAATGCTAGGCAATTCTCCTCTGAACAAGAGTACCAACAGCATCCCCAGACACGTGTTTTAGTCTGGTTGGACCTCATCAGTAGGGAGGAGCTGTTACCAGGCATTAAGGAAGGGACCCGCTAAGGGTACTCTGAATAGGGCGCAAAGGGATTACCGGCACCGGTGTCCTTACCGTTGCCCGGTATCCCTTTGCGCCCAACTCGTAATGAGGCCCTATGTCTCCCATTTGAGGTCCAACCATGGGAAGTGGTTGTCCAAAAGGTTTCGATGGTCACTGTCAGCAATGGGCAACAGAGCAATTCCAGAAACTTCCAGTTAGTTCAAGAAGATATGACCCTAGCAAAGGAGGTTGGGTTAGAAAGAGAAATCAATCATGATGTCCCTATGCAGGGTGACACGGGGAACCGCAGCAAGAGGTCACTTATCCTGGCGATGCCAGAGACATTCCTCCAACAGAGACAGAGGTGTGGCGAAGTCCCGTAAGAAGATAAGGCGGCGTTGAGATTCACCGGTTTCCTAAGAGAACCAACCAAAAGACTGTATGCTTGACAAATGGAAGTATTGCAAATGTTTATTAATAAAGTATAAAATAAATAATTTGGGAGTGAGGTTATGGTGGAATCACGGTGGCTGCATGATATGACAAGTTGGGGAGTTAAAGTGGATTGCCAGTTGCATCATCACGTGCGTTTCTATATGAATAATGAAGATTACCCCTGCTAGCTGCGCAGGGAGTATTAATTCTATTAAAGACTAAGGAGTCGAGCATTATGCTTCATCTTCATTTATTTCTACTCTTCAGCAGTTCAACAAAACATATATAAAACCATGAAAAGTGTAGAACAGAACTTTTCTCTTTTCAAAACTACAATATCCATGAGTCTCTGTAGTCCATGCCCTTTCGACCAGTCACAACCAACTTCCTGTGCTTGGGCTCCTCCTCTGCTTTTACTCGCTCTGACAGTCACTCATGTTCTTTAACTGATCCTCGGCAACGGTGCGGAGGGTCTTCTGAACTTTAAACTCAACTGCCGGTGCTCTCCCGGACTCTTGATACCTTCAGCTATGACACTGCCTTCAGCTGTTCTTCTGATCTTCCCCTATGAAAACATAATAAGAGATCTTAGGGTGGTGTGTATGTAATGTACTCACTCATATAATGCATCAACATTTATATACATTACAGTACTCGGGTGGGAATTTAATGCTTGCCTCCTTAGTCTTTAATAGAATTAATACTCCCTGCGCAGCTAGCAGGGGTAATCTTCATTCTATGACAAGACTGGAGGCGAGCATTATGCTTGTTCAAAGCTTCCCCAGCACCGCACCAGCCAAACCCTCTGCTGGCTTAAAGTAAAACTCTTTAAAAGTACGATCGCTTGACCAGTCTGCTGCTAGCATTATTTCACTCAAAGGCACTCGCGCTCTTGCGGCTGACGATGCCATTGCACCTCTCACTGAGTGAGCTCCATACGTGTCCACATTCACACCTGCTGCCTGCATGACCTCTTTGACCCATCTAGCTATGGTAGCTGATGCCACTGCGTGGTAAGGCTTCCTGCACACTATTAATAACTGAGTAGTATTTACTGGTCTATTCTCTGCTGTTCTATTCCCGTATTCTTTAATACACCATGCAACGCACCATTTCGAATTGTTCGGAAAATACGGATAATGCACTGTGGAGGTGCCTGTCTTGGTCCTCCTAGCTATGGAGAATGTGACTCCCTCCGGACCGAAGGACCGTCTGTTAATTTCTAGCGCTCTAACGTCTGACACTCGTTTGCATGAAATCAGACATAATAACATAGCTAGTTTACCTGATAGCTGTTTAAGAGAAAGGTATTTATCTGATGGCCAATCTGATAATAATCGCAATACCGTCGTCACGTCCCATGTTGTACTATATTTGGGCCCTGGCGGCACTCTGAATCTCGCTCCTCTAATGAGCCTCACTACCGCAGGATGCTCCCCTGCTGGTACCCCTTCAATTGGCATTTGCCCTGCTGATATGGCTGATCTGTATACTCCTATTGTCTGGAAAGCTTTCCCGTTCTGCAATAAGTGTGCCAGGAAATTCAGTATTTCCACTACAGGTGCTGAAACGGGATGAACACTTCTGTTCTTGCACCAGCTTGTCCACTTTTTCCAAGCTGCGTCGTAGCTCCTCCTAGTGGATGGAGCCCAGGACTCCGCGACAAGCTGAGCAGCCTGCGCCGAAATTCCTGGCAGCGCCCAGCGTTTCCTGATATCCTGCACGCGACTAGCGGGAGTGTCCCTCTCACTCTCAGAAGATGACACGGCCCAACTGGGTCCGTGAGCAGTCACTCTCCTTCGGGGAGGGCTCTTGGAACGTCCGCTACTAGTTCCATTAGTGTTGGAAACCACACTTGTGACTTCCACAAAGGTGCTACTAATACCAGTTCCGCTTTCTCCCTCCGACACTTCGCTAGCGCTCTGTTCAACATCGCAAAGGGGGGGAAAGCGTAATGCGGGCCTCCTGCCCATTCCTGCAGGAAAGCATCCGTTCCTTGCGCTCCCGGGTCCAGCCTCCAGCTGAAATAGAGGCTCGTCTGTGTGTTGTTCCTCAAAAACCTTGGCTTGGAAGGTTTGGTCTAACTTGGCGACATCTTATAGTAGTGAACAAAGAAAGTAGTTGATACAATCAATACATTAAGTCCATGGAGTCGCGTCTCACCAGGTCTGGGGTTTAGCCAAGTACAAGACCCCCTGCATACCTTACACTCGTCTGTGTGTTGAGCCGAGAGGCGAAGAGGTCCATATGTAACGGTCCCCATCTCCTGTCCAGCTTCTGAAACACTGCTGGATCCAGCTTCCAATCGCTGGAGTCTGTCAGGTAACGAGAGTTCCAGTCTGCTTCCACATTCAGCGAGCCTGGTAGGTAGTCTGCAGTCACTGACGTTTCTGTCCGTAGGCAAAAGTGCCAGAAGTCCTTTGCTAGCTGTGCTAGCATCTTGGACCTTGTACCGCCTAGGTGGTTTATGTACGTTACTGCTGATATGTTGTCCATCTTCAGCAGTACACAAGATTTCACACTTCCTCTTGTGAAGGCTTTGATCGCGAATGATCCTGCCAGGAGCTCTAGACAGTTTATGTGGAGACGGAGCTCCTCTTCGCTCCACTTGCCTCCGGTCTGTAGGGTCCCACATCTGGCTCCCCAGCCCTTCCGGCTGGCATCCGATTCTATTATCAGATCTGGCTTGTCTCTGAATATGGCTCGCCCATTCCAAGCTTTCATATTCTTTAACCACCACTCTAGTTCTGTAATGGAGTCCTGATCTAGAGGCACCTGTTGGTGATACTTCAGACCCTTTTGTAGATGTTTTATCTTCAACCTCTGTAAAGCCCAGTAGTGCAGGGGCCCTGGGAATATGGCCTGAATAGATGCTGCTAACAGCCCAACTATCCTCGCTAATGTCCTGAGGGATATTCGTTGTTTCTCTAAACATAACCTGATCTTCCTCTTTATATCTTTGAGCTTTCGAGCTGGCAGCTCCAGAGTCGCTTTCTTTGTGTCTAGTACGAACCCCAGAAAGTCTAATCTTTGTGCTGGAATGGTATCTGACTTCTCTGTGTTCACCAGAAATCCTAGTGAGACCAGAAGTTTGTGTACCCATCTCGTTTGGTATACTAACACCTCTCGATCTTCTTCCAGGAGTAAGAGGTCGTCAAGATAGATGATCAGTCTGACGCCCTTCTCTCTGATTGCCGCCGCTACTGGCTTCATCAGCTTCGTGAATGCCCAGGGTGCTGAAGCAAGCCCAAATGGCATTGTCTTGAATTGCCAGAATTGTCCTCGCCAGCGGAAAGCTTGCTATGGTCTGTACTCTCTGAGGAACGGGACTGTGAGGTAGGCGTCCTTCAGATCTAAAAGCGTTAGCCAGTCTCCTTCTCTTAGAGAGTCCCTGAGCTGATGTATGCCCTCCATTTTGAAGTGGCGGTATACTATCCATCCGTTCAGCTCTTTGAGATTTATGACTGGACGCACCTTTTCCTTCCTGTGCACTAGGAACATATTGCTCACAAATTTGGGGGCTGTCTCGCATCTCTCTATCGCCTGTTTGCGGGCAAGCTGCGCTATCTCGCTGTCTAAGCATGCTTGTTCCGCTTGCGCTAGCCTCTTACTCTGTGGTCTGCTCTGCTGAACTGGGCTCTCTATGAAATCTAGCTGCAGCCCTCTGACAGTCTGCAATATCCAGGAATCGCTTGAAAGCTTGCGCCAATTCTCTAAAAACATGCGCGTCCTCCCACCTACAGGAGGATACTGAATCGCTCTCACCTGGCGTAAAACCTTGACCTCGTCCTGATCCCCTGGATCTGCGGCCTCTCGGGAATCTCCCTTTGGACGGAAAGAATGTATCCTGGCTCTTGTTCTCCCAGTATTGCGCTCTGGGGTTCTGAGGTCTTATGCCTCCTTGACTGCGACCGGCTGCACGAACTCTGGAGCAGCCGGTCCCTCCAAAAACTCTACTTGGGAATATCTTCCGAATCGATGCCTGAACCTTTTCGAGGGAAGTGTATGCCCCGACAAACCGGCCCATCTCCTTCCCAAAGGTCTCTCCGAACAGGAGGCCCTGGGCTCCTTCTCCCGCTTCATATGAGGAGAGGTCGCTAAGTTTCAAATCTATCTTGAGCAAAAGGCCCTTCCTCCTCTCCGAAGCGATGGCGCAATTGCCGTTCCCAAGAAGACATACTGCTCTCTGGGCCCAACCCGCGAGAGCTTCGGGGTCCACTTCTTCTCCTGTGTCCCTAGCTCTCTCTGCAAGGTCCATGATTTTCGCGAGAGGGCCTGCCAAATCTAAAACCTTTTCCTGGCAACTTTTCCAGGACCTATCGATACCCTTACGGGGGTCTTTATTGGTTTTTGAAACGAAGGTCAGCATCTTCAGATCGAGCTCTGGGGCTTCTGCTACTTTCCCCGCGAGATCTGGACGCGGGCATTCTGCTAGCAGTCGTTGTCTCACCTCCTTGTCCAAAGGCTTGCGTAGTCTTGCTGTCATATACTGTGCCACTCGGGGGGATGGCTGCCATTCGGTGGACCTCGGGTTCCGGATGCTCTCCGAGTCAAACATATCATCCTGAGGTTCCAGAAGGTGCTTCTCCTTCCGTGCTCTCTTGCCCCCACTGGGTTTCGCCCAGTCTTCTTGCTCGACCTCTTCGTCTTCCTGCGAAGTCTGATCGTCAGCCTGCTCATCTTCCGAGCCGGGGTCATCTCCTGTATTTTCATCCCCTGGAGCGGGGGTCATGAGGTTCGGCACCGCCTGCCGTTGCAGATAAGCTTCCTTCAGCTTAGCAAACGCGTCAGGCACCTCTGGGGCCCTATTCGCTGCCCCTTCTGAGGCTTTCCTCTTGAGGGCTGTTTTACTGCCCTTGAGTTCCCCTTCTAAGGGGTCTGTGGGCATACGCTTCCAGTCCTTGGTGCTGCTACTAGGCTGTGAAAACATAACCTCCAGTGTCTCCAGCCTCTCATGGAGGGGCCTGATGCCCTCTGCCACTGCATCAACCAGAGAGCTCCCCAGCACTTGCTTAAAGCTGGCAGCGAGGTCCTGTGACTGCTCCTCCTCGCTCCACTCGAACTCTGACATTTTCTGAAGTGCTGTGTGCCTAATATACCTGAGACAGGTCTCGTAGCACGCCCAATGCTCCTGATTGATAAATCAGAGTCAGTAAAAGTCCTTTTACTTCTTAACTCTGTTCTCTTTTTTTTTTTCTTTCATTGGCTGCACCTATGTCCTTAGCTCTGAGGCTCTAGTAAGCCTTTGTCTCTAAGGCGCCAATCTTCTGTTGAGTAACAGTATAGGGATCTGCAGTGTCTTAGCTCAGCAGCTCTCTCCACGTGGACCTGCAGTCTCCTAATATGCTCTTCTGGAGCAACGGCGCTCACGATCGTAAGATCGCTGGTATTAGGGCCTTGATCAAGCCAATGTAAGCTATTCGCTCTTCCGAGCGCTCTGCTGCTGGTGTGTAAGGAAAACTCTCACGTCGCACAAATGCGGTGTCCTGATGCGCGCGTAACGCGCCTAACTCCTCTCACCCACGGGTGGGGGTTAACGCTTCAGAGCGTAGAGCCTACACACAGCTCGCAGTAGCTCCGCCCACCCGCGTGCGGGGGCTGTCTGCTCATGAACTCTCCGGCCGCGTTCTGAGCCTCGCAGGCGCTGGCTCCGCCTCCCCTAGGGTGGGGGCCGGCTCGCGGATGCCAGCGCGGCTGGCGCTGCGTGTCTTCGCGAGGCTGACTAAACCCCTGGAGTGCCGGTCTTACGACACAGGGCTGTCAGCCTCGCAAACGAAATCTCTGCCTCATGAAAACTTCGCGGAATCTACTCCGGCGCGTAGCTACGATGAAACACTCAATCTCGCAAGAGCACGCGTCCGTGTTACTAGACTACGCGCCTATAACACTCTGGATAAATTATTACAGAAATTATTATATTTCTTTTTTTTTTTTTTATATGCTACATAAACAAATCTCTTTCACACACATACTGTGCTAGGCATAATCTTAATCTTCCACTCTACCCCAGTCATTCCAACCTTGACATCCGGAGAGGGAAGAAATGGTACTTATCTGCTTGAAGAGCAGTAAAAGAAGAGGAGGAGCCCAAGCACAGGAAGTGGGTTGTGACTGGTGGAAAGGGCATGGACTACAGAGACTCATGGATATTGTAGTTTTGAAAAGAGAAAAGGTCTGTTCTACACTTTTCATGGTTTTATATATGTTTTGTTGAACTGCTGAAGAGTAGAAATAAATGAAGATGAAGCATAATGCTCGCCTCCAGTCTTGTCATAGAATGAACAGTGGTCGAAATGTACGAAAAGAAGTAGTGAAACAATGTTCCCTGCTGGCCTGCCCCCACTCCCTACAAATCCCAACGCCATGCCCCCTCCCCCACGCAATCCAAACCCCGAAACAAACACAACTGCGGTATAAGGTAATGTGTGCACTGAAGTGCAAGTTTCAACTTCTTCCTACACTTTTATTTTAAAACTAAACCTTTCCAGAATGGTTCCTTTTTAAAATAAAAGTATAGGAACAGTCCAACTTTTTTTTTTTTAAAGTAGAGGAGGATCGCTCCCGCCCACTTCAACTACTAAACGCATACATGCGTTAGCCCAGACGAACTATACCTGTGGCACTGTTTCTGTGTATTGCGCAGTAGCATACCAACTGTGGGGCCAAGGGAGCAGTTTGCCCCCCGTCCCCAATGGGCTCCATGGTGCATAAAACTGGGACATTTCAGATAGTCTGGGACATTTTTTTCCCACTGCTGCCTCGCCAAGGGGCTGGGATCTGCCACTGAGGTAAAGTGTCCCGGCCGCTCATTCTCTGACCGCCTGGGAGGCAGTTTGGCACTTATCTTTGTTCATACCAAGGCCCTGCTAATGGACAGTGGTTTGAGTTAATGGCCGCTGCCACTCACTTCTCATTTCGGACCATTGCTAAAGGAAACCTGATCCCCTTAACAGCTGTCATGAGCATGGAGAAAATGCAAACGCCAAAAAGCACCTTAACAGTGACCTTTCATAGGCATGACTGTTTAGTCAATTAGCAAAGTGATGGGACATTTCCAAAGGAAAGACCCCTCAACATACCCCCAGTTACCTACCAAATCTATGGCTGCTACCAAGACAATTCAATTGAGTAATGCAATAAAGCGCTGTTTAGGGAATAATTTAATCCATTATGTCTACTAGACTGACACACAAAAAGGGATTGCTTTTATGCGGATAGTCAAAATGTTCTTATCATGTTTATGGGAGTTTGTGACAATCTCTATAACCAGGTGCTCTCACCTCGAAAACATTTTTAGTGTGTGTCTTAAAGTGCTATAATAATGGTGGTGAAGACAGGAAATGTTTGAACATGCATTATTTTGCATTCTAGGACTAGCAGTTTTTCATTCATGATTTGGAAATAAAGCCACAATTATAGTACTTTGGCTTAACATGTTTCTATAAGGATTTAGATATTGTCAGGTCGCTGTATTATGTGATTTGTGCATTTTGCAAGTAATCATTATAAGACAGTAACATTAGAGCGATTACTTGCCAAATCTTCAATACTTGTAACATGTAAAACTCAGAAGGTATGCAATCAAGTGCATAAATTGCAAAGTGTGCTAAAATCCTGGCATCGCTTGTTAACAAACGTGGGCGATCCTGGCCAAATGCTTTCATCTCACTGGGGCATTTAGAAGTGATTAAGTGTCACTCTGTCTCATAACAATTGATTTGAGGAGCAGATATATCAGACCTGATTCACAGAGTGTTTTCCAATGGGATTGAGCCATTGTAAACCGCTTCTGTGAATCAGGTCCATAGTCTCACTAGTCAGTCAGTAGTGCAGCAGAGATTTTAGTATAGCGGACTGGCTGCTGTAGGAACAATGTTAATTTCCTCCCCTGTTGCTGCCAATCACAAAAATCCCTTGCACCGGCCAGTGTACTCCCCACATTCAGGTTAGTGAGACTCTTTAACATGCACTGTAATGACATGTCATTTAGTCTTGCGTTGCACGCATTCTGCTGGTTTCACAGAGTCTTGGGGCTTCATGATCTGGAGTTGTCTGGAGCAGGGGTTAATGTACGCTCCAGGTTGCTAGTGTGAATTGTCTGTGTGGTTATCTATGGTGTCGGTCAGATTAGTGTTTAGGGGCTGTGTGGAGTGCATTGGTCTATCTATGGTGAGTTAGTGTGGTGAATATAGAAATGTAGTGTAGACACGTGTCGTGTCTTCAGGGGGCATACGTTCCATTGTGTAACTTGTGTTGTTCTGGTGCTGGAGTTGTGTGTTATAATTATAATTGTTCTTTTATAACACGCTTAATACCAGAGATTGGTTTCGACGCGCAGGATCGGGATTCAAACCTGTGTTGCGCTGCGTTGTCTTGCTTCCGAGACAAGCGCGTTGCTCTTGAGCTATCCACCCTCGCCTGCTCTTAGGGTGGGCGGTAGACTGCTGTTGGGGTTGCTATTGTATTCAACTCTTGCCTAACAATCCACCCAATTGCTGGGGCAACCGTTTTCACTTTGGAAACATCACAGTTGGTCACATTTCTTTGTTTATATAATTGCCACACATTCTTCCTTCAGCTTTTACGCCTTATTGTGGCATATTATATGTTGTTATGCTAAATGGTGCAATGTCAGGGGAACCGTAAAATGGCAAAAATTCAGGGTCCAGTTTCGATTCAGCTTCCCAGGCCCTCCCTTCTGACGGTCCACTGACACTACAAACACACTCCAACTGTATTGCCAGTCAGTCCTACATCGGATTATGGTACAATGCCGATGAACATGCTCCATGAAGTAGCAACGGACAAAGCAACTATTTGAAGTATTAGTCGGCCTCCCACCCCTAACATTTTGGTCTAGTTGTGCCTCTGGCAGCAGGCATGGCAAACAGTAGAGGGGTAAGCCTTTCCTCTAAAAGATCTCCGCTACAGGTGATTTTTAGATGTGCAAAGGTTGTGTACATGATGCATACCTTTGTCAAATGACTACAAGCAGGTGATTGCATCAAAAGGCTCTTCAGCGGGGTATAGATCTTGAACTTATTAACACGTGTAGGACAGTTTAGAGTTCTCAAGTTTTCCAATGTCAGTTGTGAAATAATTAACGATTCCTGTCTTTTAGGCTCATAACAAAATATAAACGTATGTTTAAAAAATGTTTGTTTGCATGTGTGTTTGCTCGAGTGTGTTTGTGTGTATAAATGTATTAATTTCTATGTTTATGTGTCTGGGGCAAAGGGGAATGTTGTGGGCCTTAATAGCCACGTGATGCACACCTGGTGAAGCGCTGGCATATATTGAGACATACTGCAGGGTTTGGGTTAGGCTTTAGCAGCATGTAAGGTAGGCAGTGGGGGCATATCTTGTTCAGACAAGCATTTTCGGGGGCACTAGTAGCATGAGAATGTGTCTCACAGGGGCAGTGCTGGCATGTATTTATTGAAGACCAGCCATTACTTTCTTTGGACACAAAAGGCATGAAGCGGGACAGACCTCATAATCTGGTTTGGGCAGAAGCTGCTTGAAAGTGGGGCAATGCTGGCATATATTATTGAGAGATCCTGTTTGTTTTTTCTTTGGGTATAGAAAGCATCAATACCTGTTACAAAATGTTCCCGTGTAGTGCTGGAATGATTTGTGTGTTGGCCTGCGGAACTATATGTAAATTCGACTTTGCTAGCCAATTTTTCTGTTTTGTTTGCTGTGAAATGCACGGTTGCACCTCATTATTTTACAATATTTCTAAGGTGAAGCACCGGCCAAAGCCTTATTGTGTTAGTCTAGGTGTGCTCACTTGATTCAGTTCAAGGGAAGCATTTACTCTCCTTCAGTTTTACAAATTGACCAGCTGCAACCGCTGTGCACTGGTGGTGTGGACAGAGCTGGGCATAGAAGGCCATGCAGATGGGTAGTTAGGGCGTGCTACCTTTCTGGACCACACATTGGGAAAACTCAAGGTTCACCAAAAGAAACACAACTTTTTTCCTAGTTCGCTTATCCTGCCCGCGCCCCCACCACCCTCCTCCCCACAGCCACGCTGGCTGCTCATATGCCTTGGTACTGCTCTTTTCTCAGGATTGCGCACGAGTTGTTGACCATCACACTTATTACTGCTATTATTACTTACAGATAATCATCATTACTCCCAGTCCTACTCTCCCTCGTCACAGTACCTTACATGGGAGGAGGAAGAGGGACGTGGAGGAAATGCAGTTTGATCATTTAATAAAGTTGGAAATAACCAATGTTAGATATACCCAACGGATCGGGCCTGCTGGGTTTTGGATATAAGACCTGCAAAGCGCACACAAATCTCAGCAGTGTGTGTGTGTTCCGCACATACTGTACAGTCAGTCTTGCCACCCATGGCGATGTAGATTCCATCAATAGCTGCACATCACATACCATTTAATGGGGGAATATTATAAGCGTGGGCAGGTACATTAGCATGAATAGTAGAGATGCCTTGCATTGAAAAATGTAATTATGAATATTGTATGTTTTGAACACAGGCATTTTAAGATTTATAGAGCCAATCTGTTCACGGTTAGCTATCGCTGCTGCAATTTACTTAACACTCAGGGGGGCAGTCGCGGCTGGTATGCGCTGACGGTGCCGCGAGGGGGGCGCAGCTGCGCATACAGGCATCCAAATTGCTAGTTATAGAACTTTGCGTTAGTTACAGCAGCAGGGTGCAAATGTTGGGCAGCAAACTACTGTGATCACGCTCGTTATGCAGAATACAAAAATGGAACGCAACGCGCGTTAACTTGTGCATTAAATATAAAATCTTTTTTTTTAAGACACAAAAATGAAGTGTTTCTTCTTACTCGGATACCTATAAATCAGGATCTTCTGGTTTTATTTTCATTTGTATGTTTAAAAACATAAATAAACTTATGGTATAGTTCTCCTTTCGAGAGCTGCACAGGGCACCTGTCTGCAGTGGCAATGTACAAAGCTACTAAATAAAATAATTAAAAAGTAGTAGTAACTGAGTTTATTTCGAGTAAAAATTCATAAAACTCTGAATAGATAATAAAAACAGTACATGCAACATTTTAGACAATGGGTTACAGAGTTTTTTTCCCGTGGCAGATGTCGAATTCCATTTCATCGAATTTATTTATTATTTAATGTTGCCGCAAATATATGTGGGAGGTGGGTTTAGGCGAATAAATAATGTAAAAGACTTATGTGGGGAGCTGTAGGGGTCTCACTGCACACATATTTGCAGCAAAATCGACCACAATAAAAATCAATCCGAAGAAATCAAATTCGATAAAATCAATTCGCCAAAATCACATAGACGCTTACACCACAGTAATACATTTGTTTCTAATTCTCAAAGCAGCCGTTAAGAATCTTCAGCTTGCAACAAATATAAACAAGCCTCATAACCATATCTAAAATAAGTACCCAGCGAGGGAGGGGCGGGGGGCAGAGCCTCAGCCAACGAGGAGGCGCCGAACAGGGGCATTACCAGCTGTAATCCCCCTGCTCCGAGCATCCTCATGGCTGGAGGCTGCCATCCTCCCCCGCCGGGGAATGAGGTAAGTGGTGTCTCACTTCACCTCTCCCCTCCCCCCATCCACAAAATTCCCTCCCCGCCCCCCCATCACCACTTACCTTCATTGAAGTCCATTTCGGGAGCAGATGCGCTGGGAACACTTTTGTCCTCAGCGCGTCCGCTCCCTATCTGCAACAGGCTGTCATGGAAAGGAAGAAGGGACTACTTTTAATGGGCACCATGTAAAGAGAGAAGGGATTGTAGTCCCTTCTCCCGTTTCCATGGCGGACATTTTTTTTAACTTTTTTCTATTTTTTTAAATGGCCACCATGGAAAGGGAAAACAGACTTTGTTTTCCCTTCCCCAGCGGCCATTTTATTTACATTCTTTTTCTGTTCTGAAATGGAGAGTTTCGGAACAGAAACAAAATACTTTTAGTACCCTGGTCTTATGGGCCGGGGTACTAATAGCAATAGGCCCCTCACAGGGGGGGGCATTACCACTTCAGTTAATGCCCCGGGGCCTTCGTTAAGGCCCTCACTTCGCTCAGGCCTGTAACTACCGGAAGTGGTAATGCCCCCCCGCTCGGGGCCTATTGCTTAATTACATTACATTCCTTAAGTAAGGGAATTAAAAAACGCTTTCTGGGTAGCTTACACCATGAACAAAGGAATGGTAAACGTATGTTTGAATCAATTGTCTGACTGTCACAACTACAAGCCACTGACTGCTCCTTCTATCTTTTGGTATACAAATGTAAAGGTAATTGGTGAAAACGCAATTGCGTTATTAACCTCCTTGACCATCTATTTGTTATAAATGGCAGATAATTCAGTTCATTGGGTACAGATAACAAATGTGGCAACTATGTTCTGAGCGGTGGCTTGTGCTCAAGCACAGAAAAGCACAGTGCCTATGCATTTGGTATTGCCTGTTTAAAATGGGAACTGTAGCCCCATTAATTAACACGGGGTCAGAAAAAAAAGAACCCAAACCCAACAGTTCTAGAGAGTTCTTTACACTACTAATTCAGGAACTTTTCAGGAATTTCTTATCGATTAATGCTAAAACTTTTAGGTTACTTATACCCCAAACGTCAGCCCCATATCGACCAATATTTAAGGATTGGCCTCAAATACTTGAATTGCTAGGGGAACTAAATACCCACTGTAAGCAGCAAAATAAGATAGAATTCCTTGATTTGATTGCTTTATCCTACAGGCTAGCAAGTCAATCTGGCAATTTAACACCGAGCTACAAAAGGTTATTTACCGTCTTCAAGGCTTCAGACTCTACGTAGAAGGGCCAATTCTTGTCTGCCTTCTTTCTGCTGTTGACTATGACCTGGGATTTACTCTCATGCACGATCATGTTCTTGGCGGTCAAGAAAGCCTCACAATTCGATAACAGCTTTTGAAATGTCATTTCAGACCTTCCTAAGAGGAAAGCATCATCTGCATACGCTAGCCATGGGATGAATTCTTAGTTAGCATGCGGCCTATCTAAGGGGACTTCTAACAGCGTGGCATCCAGTTCATTCAAGTATTCATCACCTTCCGCAAAACGTTGAAGACCACCCTCTTCACTTAAGGCCAGACACACCAGCACGAATACCTCCATGTATCACGTATTATACGACCAAAGCGATATATGTAACATTCACAATGTGTCAACAACTTCTACCATGCCTGTAACATGTAACTAAGTTTAATGCAAGTAACAGCGCCTCAATGCCCCTGGGCTGCTTGCGCGCTATATAAATGTAAAAAAATTAATTAATAAATAAAATATTAAACAATAGCCTCGAAATCACACAACCTTGCCTACGTCTTGCTTTATCGAAAAATTAGACGAACACTACCCATCATGACCATATCTAACAAAGGCGTGTGTGCGTCTGCTTAATTGACCCAGAATACTTAATAAATCAGGGTCTAAACCCAGCTTCAGCAAATGGGTCCATAACCATGTTCTATCCGTCTTGTCAAAGCCCATAGAAAGGTCCATGATGACCAAGATCCGTTTTCCTGTTTTAGCTCTAGAATATTTGTCTATCAAAAGTGAAAGATTAAGGCATCCCTCCTCTTGCCCCACTCCAGCTCTGAAACTGAACTGAGTGACTGGGAGGGTATTCACTTCCGCCACCCATTCTGACATCTTCTTATGGATTACTATCCCCAGGACCTTCGAGGAGACGTCACGTAGGGATATCGTGTGATAACGATTAGGTTTCTCTCTAGATCCTATCTTAAATAAAGGCATGGCATGTAATTTGTGTGGCGCCCTCACCCTGTTGTTGGGTCTCAGTGTTAAAACTTCTTTAACAACAACATCCAATGAATTAAAGGCATCTCTGACATCATTGTCATTCATGTTCTCTGAAAACCAAGACATCAAATGATCAAAACCTTTTTTCACACTAGTTTTTGAGATAATGGTTTTTGTTGGCAGAGGACCACTTTACCCATTTACCCATGTTATTTGCTTCAGCACTTGGCCCTGCCATACCCCTGAGCAGACCATGCCATACCCCTTACACTCAGTGGTTCCTTTACTAGTCTCAATATGAGTGATAAAGGAGCGTGATCACTCACAAAACACTCTACCACTCTCATGGTGATTACTCTCCACCAATCATTAATGTTCCCTTCGCTGGCGTAGTTTATGATGTTCTCCCATTAATAGATACAGCACAATTTGTGTTGAACACACATCTTTAGAAGACAAACAGTTGCTTATTTTGATAGCGTTACTTACCATCGTTAGAATATTCCATCCCTTCATTTAACTGGCATCAAAAGTATCATTCTCCACACTTGACCCAATTCTGGCATTCATATGTTATGTTATGTTGATTAAAAAGTAATTAAATGCAGCACTGTGTTAAAGAGGGTTTTGTCGAGGTGCAGGGGGAATAAAGTGTGTTGGTTTAAATCTGTCTTGATGGAACGCTCGCATCTCTGGACTCGAACTCTCAACCTGTCCTTATCCTTCTCGATCTCTCCTCTGCATTTGACACAGTTAACCATTCCATCCTCATATAAAGGCTTCAGGATGCACTTGGTATCTCGGAACGGGCGCTGGATTGGCTGTCCTCTTTCCTCACTAACCTTTCTTCTCTAGCCATCCTGGGTCCCTTCTCCTCTCCTACTTCCATCTCCACCTGTGGTGTCCCCCAGGGCTCTATACTCTCCCCTGGCTCTTCAACATCTACCTTACTCTACTTGCACGCCTCATCTCCTCTTTCTCCTCCAACTTCCAGTGTTTCACGGACAACACACAGCTCTTCATCAGACTCCCTGCTGACACTCTTGCACCCTCCATCATCCCTGACTATCTATCTGCCATCCAGTCCTGGTGCGCCTCCAATTATCTCTGCCTCAAAGCCTGTAAAACTGAGATCCTCCCCATTGGGACACCTGTTCCCTCTTTCTTCCCCTCTCTCTGGCCTTCCTTCTTGGCCGCTCCCCCTGTTCCTTCAACTAAAGCCAGAAACCTTGGAGTCATCTTCGACTCCTCTCTCTCCTTCCATCCTCACACTCAGGACATTGCCAAGAAGTCCAAGTATCAGCTCTTCCTTCTCAAAGGAATTTTACCTTTTCTCACTTTCCCGCTAAGGCTCAATGTGACTCAAGCCTTGGGTCTCTCTAGACTTGACGACCGTAACAGCCGCCTCCTGATTCTTCCTTCTCCCACTCTGCAATCCCTCCAGCTTATTGAGAATAGGGAAGCAAGACTTATCCTTGGCCTTAAACCCAGGGACTACATCACTCCTGCACTAAAAAGTCTTCACTGGCTCCCAGTTGCCTAAGGATTAAATTCAAATCCCTGTGCATCATCCACAAGGCTGCCTGGGCCCAGGGACCTCACAATCTTCAACTTTATCTCACTAAATACTCTCCCTCTAGACCACTTCACTCCTCTGGCACCACTTTCCTCTGCAGACTCCCTCTTTTGGAATAGCTTCCCCCTCCATCTCCCCTTTCTCAAATTCCAGAAGCTCTTAAGACTTTACTCTTTCCCTCCTCCTTCCCTCCTTCTCTCCTCTACCAATCCCACAGTTGCTGAATCAGAGTCCTGGCCCTTATGCATCCTCGGGCCTTGACCTCCCACACCAATTCTTCCCAGTTCCTGTCTATCCACAGCACTTTACATCTGCACACCCTCCGCTCTGGAGGCTCGCAAGTACACCTCCTGCGGCCCAGGCCGTGGAGCACTCATCATTCCTAGCACTTCCTCTATGGCTTCACCCACAAGCTCTGACGCCCCAGCACTTACCCCCTCTTCCCTCATCTTTCTGCACTTACACGTTCTGAATACTCACAAGGCACAGTAGGTTTGTCACTCTTCCTCTTCCACCTCTGCTCTTTGTGTTGTAATGTACCTCCCACCGTCGCTCCTTCCCTGCCCTGTGGGTGCTTTGAAACAGAATTTTCTTATTGTATAAGTGCCCAACAAGCGCAAAATAAATAAATAAATAACCATTAACTGATAGGGAATATATCCAGGAAATGCCCTGTGGCTATATATGCACTACTCTGCCCAACCAACTGAGCTTTGAATCCTGCCCATGTTGGCAGTCCTTTGCTCAGCAGTGACATGGCTGTTTCTGTGTATGGCACACATCCTTTCACAGGTAACCTGCACAGTTTCTGTTTATGCCCATGATGACACACATCCTTTCCAGGCAATCTGCACAGTTTCTGTTTATGCCCAGGATGGCACGCATCCTTTCTCAGGTAACCTGCACAGTTTCGGTTTATGCCCATGATGGCACGCATCCTTTTCCAGGTAACCTGCACAGTTTCGGTTTATGCCCATGATGGCACGCATCCTTTTCCAGGTAACCTGCACAGTTTCTGTTTATGCCCATGATGGCACGCATCCTTTTCCAGGTAATCTGCACAGTTTCTCTTTATGCCCAGGATGGCACGCATCCTTTCACAGGTAACCTGCACAGTTTCTGTTTATGCCCAGGATGGCACCCATCCTTTTCCAGGCAATCTGCACAGTTTCTGTTTATGCCCATGATGGCACACATCCTTTCACGGGTAACCTGCACAGTTTATGTTTATGCCCATGATGGCACGCATCCTTTTCCAGGTAACCTGCACAGTTTCTGTGTATGCCCGTGATGGCACACATGCTTTCACAGGTAACCTGCACAGTTTTAGTTTATGCCCATGATGGCACGCATCCTTTTCCAGGTAACCTGCACAGTTTCCGTTTATGCCCATGAAAGCACGCATTGTTTCCCAGGTAACCTGCAAAGTTTCTGTTTATGCCCATGAAGGCACGCAACCATATCCAGGTAACCTACACAGTTTCTGTTTATGCCCATGAAAGCACGCATTGTTTCCCAGGTAACCTGCACAGTTTCTGTTTATGCCCATGATGACACACATCCTTTCTCAGGTTACCTGCACAGTTTCTGTTTATGCCCATGATGGCACGCATCCTTTCACAGGTAACCTGCACAGTTTATGTTTATGCCCATGATGGCACGCATCCTTTCTCAGGTAACCTGGACAGTTTATGTTTATGCCCATGATGGCACACATCCTTTCACAGGTAACCTGCACAGTTTATGTTTATGCCCATGATGGCACGCATCCTTTCTCAGGTAACCTGGACAGTTTATGTTTATGCCCATGATGGCACACATCCTTTCACAGGTAACCTGCACAGTTTATGTTTATGCCCATGATGGCGCGCATACTTTCTCAGGTAACCTGGACAGTTTCTGTTTATGCCCATGATGGCACACATCCTTTCACAGGTAACCTGCACAGTTTATGTTTATGCCCATGATGGCACACATGCTTTCACAGGTAACCTGCACAGTTTTGGTTTATGCCCATGATGGCACGCATCCTTTTCCAGGTAACCTGCACAGTTTCTGTTTATGCCCATGAAGGCACGCATTGTTTACCAGGTAACCTGCAAAGTTTCTGTTTATGCCCATGAAGGCACGCATCCTTTCTCAGGTAACCTGGACGGTTTCTGTTTATGCCCATGATGGCACGCATCCTTTCTCAGGTAACCTGGACAGTTTCTGTTTATGCCCATGATGGCATGCATCCTTTTCCACAAAACAAAAAATAAGGCAACTTCGCCTTATTATCACTGGCGCTTCTCAGTTGGCCTCAAATCCTAGGGGCTGAAGACTTCAAAAATATACTTCCCTAAAATGTTAGTACTCCACTTATTTAATATTTTTAAACACTTGTTGAGTCGGTGTGATTATTGCCAGGTATGTTTTATTCACATTCACGTTCTGGAGAAAATAGCACTTCTTTACAATATGCTACGTTGGGCGATCATCTTAATATGCCATCAGTGTACATTTTGCCAATGCATTTCGGTGAAAACCTTCATCAGGGCTGTACATGGGCTATTGGTTGCATAATAAAGCTCTTAAATTTTAAATATACATTGTATGGAACATAATTGTCAACAACAGATCATGTCATGTTTCAAATGCAAAACAAATATAATACATCAGCAAGTTAACACATACCATTAATTGTGATGTCCCACGTTATGTTCAAAAGTTGAGAAAAAGAAACAAAAAGTGCAATTTAGTTTCAAAGCTATGTACTCAATAATCTCAGGTTTTAAGGAACATAAATGAGTCCTACCTGATCGCATCAAATTCTGTTTTTCAAGTGCGTGTTTAAACGCTTATGGCAATACTGCCGCTTCTGATTCTGATTTACAAATGCGTATGGGAACGCATGTACCAATGCTGTTACTGCTGGGGAAACAAACATACCCTTAGCTCAACTCGCTCCTTGTATCTAATACATTCAATAAACCGGCGCATATACGTCGGCGCTCACCTCTCGTTTGAGTAAGACTGCAGCTCTGCAAGCCGCGAAGACACGTGCTCACGCAGGCTCGAGAGCTGCATTTAAGTGTTGCCATGGAGATGGTTGCAAGGCGCCGTGGTCCAGCTGGGAAGCCGGAGCACGTACGCCTCGCGCCGCACCCCCGGGTGCTCACCCTGGAGCGGGGATGTCTCCACGGCAACCTCGTGTTGCTTTAGTCGCTAAGGAAAGTAGAATGACAGAAGAGCTGTCAGCACTGTTCAGATTCAATTCGCAAAATTCCCATTATGTAGCAAATGATTATACGTGTTCTTATATTGTATTTTTACATTAAATAACTGGTGCAATATGAACATAGGGCTAAACAACCTCACTTGGGTTGAAAAGTTAAAGAGGTGACATACAACTTAAACAATAAACAATCATAAAAGCTCAGATGACTTTTACCGAAGACAATGGGTCTAAGGTGAAAAGCACAAATGTCGGATTCACAAAATATCCAATGTAAGATCTGTACAATTTATCAGGGTTGAAAGCAAACTGTCTGACCTGCAATGTGTAGGGATGCAAATTATCTTTTAAAATTTAGAAATCATTAAGAAAGCAATTGCGTTTAAGAGTTATGGCTCCATCAGTTTTATAAAAAACACATATAGTTAATCTCCTCATTCATCCCCTTAGGTATAAGGGGAACTCAGACGGTCAATCCAGAAGGTTTCTCGTTGGTCCATTGTTTTTTGGAAATTTTCATGAAGATCTCTTTTTTCCACTACTTCCAAAATTACAAATCAAATCTGTGCCAAGTTGTGTTTCTTGTCATGCCAGTGTCTGGCCACAGCCAAGTTTTTGGAGGCAAACCATTTGGAATTTCATTTTCAAAAAATTAAGCTAATTTTGATCTATATAAAAAGAATGTCATTTACAGACATCGAGGCTCTGACCACTAACAGAGCAGATACGTTGGGCTTTACAACAGAAGAAGCGGATACAATTCTTGGGTTGATTAAAGACAGTGGCCCTCATTACGACCCTGGCGGAGTGGGTTTACGCCAGCGGTATTCGTGGCGGACCCTTCCGCCCTACTACGAGTTCCCGTAGCGCCATGGAGCCTTTTTCCGCCTGGTTTTTCCGGGCGGAAAAATCCATGGCGCTACGGGACCTTGTTGTTAACTACGCCACCGTAATTTACGGTGGCGTAATTAACGCCTTCCCCACTCCCATTATACCCTATGGGGCAAAAATGGGAATGGGGAAGGGTAAAATGGGGATTGGGGATTTACCGCCCCGCCAAGGTCGGAATGGGGCGGTAAATCCGCCAACCCCCATGGCGGTATTGGCAGCTTTCCGCCGTGCTCCATGGTGCATATTGCACCATGATCTCCGCCAGGGTCGTAATGAGGCCCAGTGAATTTGGGGCAAGCAGCACGAAGAAGCAAGACCCTAAACAACAAATGAAACAATTGGAATACCTTATACGCAAAGAAATTAACCGCAAATTACATGCAATCACGTTAGGGAGATACCACAAGAGCCAAAGGATGCAATTACATCCAACGTTGTGCAAAGAGAGTAAAAGCTTTGTAAAGAAATGGGAGGCTATACTGAATAAATGTTCTCTTGACCTTATACTACTTACAATCCAAGAACTGGCAAATAATCTGGCAGACCTCAACAATGAAATTCAAGAAATAGAAAAAGAGCTTGTGGCAACATTGAATAGAAAAGAGGTGGATACTATTTTAGAAGAAATTAATAACAAGTTGGCAGAATATAAGGCGGAACTTGAAACTAAAAAGATCTGGAAATTTAAAAGAGACACATATGATTATTTAAATGATGAAGTCTACACTTGGGTGGATAAGTATGGTCCTCCAATAAGAAAATCCAAACCTACAAACACTAGTGAGACGTCCAGTTCAGAAACAGATACAGAGAAAGAGCCTACCAACTCAGAAGAAGAAAATCCTCCGAGCACCTCAGGATCTTCAAGGCCATCAGAAGCATTAGCAAGAGGTAGAACAGCTTTTTTAGACAGAGGCAGAAGCGAACAAGAAGGGGGAAGAGAAAGACTAAGAGGAAAACCAAACACAAGGTTACAACAAAAGAAAGCATCGTAATTAACTTATCGACAAGGACACTGACGGTTCAAGACATACAAACATTACAGAAAGGTCTTAGTTTTGTGCCAACATACGACGGTACATTATTTGAGTCCAAAATTGAATTATACAAATTGATCAGAAAAATTAAGCTTAAAGTGTTCTTCAGCGAACTGGAACATGAAGACATAGGAGACATGAAAGAAGAAGACTTGAAAGAATTCAGGAGTAAGAGCACCTTTATGCCTCCTATCACCATCCCCTCAGTAGATATTTTTCAAAAACAAGTGACGAGAGATTTGGAAAAAATGCAGTTTAAGTCAAAAACTAGACGCAACATGAAACCACACAAATTAAAATTGATACAAGAGTTGTATGGTGACTCAAGCATAACTATACGGTCTGCAGATAAAGGCGGTGGTTTGGTATTGTTGAACACAACAGACTATGATGAAGAGTGCGAAAGACAATTTAGTGACATTAATACCTATGAACAACTAGCGAGTAATCCAACACCAGAGATTAAGCACAACCTGGAAATCCTTCTTGATAAGGCAGAAGAACTTAAATGGATAAACCATCATACAAAAGAATTCTTGAGCAATGCATATCCACGGATACCACACTTCTACACCCTTCCAAAGGTGCACAAAGACCCAGTCAAACCACCAGGGAGACCAATTGTTGCAGGGATGAACAGCATCCTAGAACCTCTTGGCAAATACTTCCCACAACCTCTCATTCAAAAAACCAGCACATACATTAAGGATTCCACACATTTTGTGCAACATTTGAATTCAATACCATTCGACCCTAATAATATTTGTTCACAATTGACGTCAAGAGTCTATACACGTCAATCCCACATGATCTAGGTAATGAAGCGGTAGAATGGATGCTTCTCAAGGCAGAAGAAATACCAGCGCAAAAAGAATTCATAATGGCACTTCTTGAATTTATCAGTAACAATTCATATTTTCGATACAAAGACAGATATTATCTCCAAGTAGCTCGCACAGCCATGGGGGCCACCTGTCATGGTTCGCGCTAAAAGCCCCATGGATCTGATGCCCCCCCCCCCAGTCATCGACTCCTATAAGGGCTTTTCAAGCCCCCAGAGCCTCTTGGACTCTAGTCTAGTCAGGCTGAGCCTTTCTGTTTCCTCAGGGTGTGGCTGAGGGTCTATTTATTTTGAAGAATAGGGTGTGGTAAAGGGACTACTTTACCTGGGACTACGTGCAAGGCTATTTAAGCCACGCCCTGCATACAGAACACACTTCGTGTTATTCTGCACTCCTGCAGCGTAACGCTCACTGTGTCTGTTCTGTTCCTGAACTTCTACAGCCACGCCCGTCCAGTACTTCATCCATCGGTACCTGGAAGGGAAAAGGACAGAGGAAAAACAAGTCAGTACAACGGCTAAGCCTTACCTGCAGCATCCTACCATCGGTTGCTTCTTCAGCTTCTTCAGCCTCTCCCGGGCCTTCGCACCGGCTGAAGGGGATGGTCTCCGTTCTGGCTGTAAGAGTCCTCTCGGGTTCAGCATTCTTCAGGAGCACCTTCAGAGCGGTTCCTCCATTCTTCATTCCAGCGCCGCCTCTGCAAAAGAAGAAGAGTGACAGGTTAGTCACGCACGGAAGGGAAAAACAGTACTTCAGACTTACAGCGCTTCATTCTCGCGCTTCCACTCACCAGTAGGACATCTGCTCAGCGTTCTAAGTCCACTTGAACCCTCATGCAAAATCCATTCGAAGTTGTGCCTGAAAGTAAAGACAAAGACACTGATTAAAAGGAGCTGGGGCAAAATAAAGACTCAAAGACTTTATACCAAGCAGTCATTGGCATAGAGACTTACCTGTTTGAACAAGCTCTCCAAGACTCGGCAATCGCTCATCGAATCAGTGAAGTAACTCGATCCTGGAAAGACTGTGTTATTCGCGCCCCTGCTAGATTGCAGGGCAGAGAGCCTACCTTACAAAACTTCAAGGTGAGAGCAAGCGGAGAAGGGCATCAGGTGGTGGCGGAGTTGGGTCCAACTCAACTCCCTCCTCAGTCGCTAATACCTTATTTTGACCTTGCAGACAAAAGCCTCGGGAGGGTGATAACAAGGGAGAAGTCGCAGCAACATCACCAATCACGCAGTACCACGCCAGCGCAGACATCATTCGTGCAGCCACGTGCTACGCCCCCGTGGAGACCAGGAGAGCATGACAGAACGTGAAGCCTTATACAAAAACCTCTACCCGGGCGTCATGGAAACTTCTGAGACAGATCAACCAGCTCAGCTTTTGGGGGAACTCAGGGCTTAGGCACATTCAGCTCGGCAGGGAACCAATGCCTTGAGGAGAGAACTGATCGTGGCCAAGGATCGTACTGATGACCTTGCTAGACAATTGCTTCAGTCACAGGCGGGGAAAACACTGTTACCTGGATTGGGGTCAACGGTTCCAACAACGCCAAGTAATCCAGTCCAGGGGCCGTACCTTTGGCACCTCCGGAATGCTTTGCGCGAGACCCAAAAAGGTATGCAGTCTTTATCAATCAGTGCCGACTGCATTTTCTTTGTAGGCCAGGAGCCTTTCCGAACGACCAAGCTAAGGTGGCCTTTGTGTTGTCATATCTCAGCTGCAGCGCGACAGACTGGTCAGCGTCACTAGTAAGTCGGGATGATCCTATTTTGCGGGACTTTCAGAGGTTCCAATTGAACATGGAGAAGCTTTTTGCCCGCCATTCCCAGGGCCAGGCATTGGATAACAAACTCTTGTCTCTACGACAAGGCAATCAAGATCTGTTAACTTACATCGCCACTTTTAATCGGCTGGTAGTGGAAACCGACTGGCCAGACGACAAAAGAACAACACTGTTTCACCGAGGGTTAAGAGGTGAATTAAAGGATGTTTTAGCTCAAGTGGTTAACCCTCCCAGAGACTGTGCTGAATATATAGACTTGGTGGTTCAGCTTCACCATAGACTACAGAACCGCAAGGCGGACCGAGCTAGAATGGACACTCTGGTATTTGTACGCCCAAAGGAACGTGCGTCTAGAACCACCGACTTGGCCGAACCCATGCAGATTGGAGGGGTATGCGGGCCACTATACAAGGCTGAAAGAGATTCGAGACGGCAGCAGCAACTGTGTTTATATTGTGGGTCAACCGGCCATTTTCTCCGAGAGTGCCCCGTGAAGCCTCCGAAGAAAGCAATTGGGGTTGCCTGCAAAATTGAAGCAGAGCCGGAGTCGGAAAACTACCCCGCCCGACAAGCGTAGAGGTCCGCTTGTCGAGCGAAAAGAAGGACTTCCAGACCTCGCACCTAGCCTTGCCAATGATCCTTATAAATCACCAAGAGCCGTCTCGAATGCATGCAGTTCAAGCTTATATTGACAGCGGAGCCATTGGAAATTATATGGACCAAGAATTGGCTACAAAGATGAATCTTCCTCTCTGTGAAAAGGCAACAGATTTAGTCACCACTGTCAACGGAACAGAGATCGCTTCGGGTCCTGTAACGCACTCAACGACTGAGATGACACTTCTGTGCCAAGACGGACATCCGGAAGCCATTGTGTTCGTTATAATTAAGGCCCCACAATTCCAAGTTATTCTGGGAATGCCTTGGCTAGTATTACACAATCCTTGCATCGACTGGCGTGCTAAGAGTCTGACCTTCTCAGGTGAATGTGCTTGTGCCTGCTATCAGGTAAAAGAACCCCTGGTCAAGGAAGCGACAACGATCATGAGCCTAGTTAATCCTCTGCCCCCGGAGTATCAAGATTACCAGGATGTTTTCCAGAAGGATCAAGCCAACACTCTGCCTCCTCATAGATCGTATGTCTGTCAAATCGATCTCATACCTGGCGCACAGATTCCATGCAGTTGAATCTATGCACTCACCGAACCCGAAAACCTGCATCTAAGGAAATATCTAGACCAGTACCTGGCTAACGGTTTTATTCGCCCGTCCAAGTCCTCGGCAGCCTCCCCCTTATTCTTCGTGCCTAAAAAGGAAGGTGACCTTAGAACTTGCATTGATTACCACGCATTGAACCAGATCAAAGTTAAAAACCATTATCCCTTGTCTCTAATTCCTGAACCTTTGGACCAAGTTAAAGACACACAAATTTATACCAAGTTAGATCTCCGTGGGGCATACCACCTAGTACGAATCAAGAAAGGGGACGAATGGAAGACCGCCTTCTGCACCAAATACGGGCTGTTCGAATACCAGGTGATGCCCTTTGGCCTTTGCAATGCCCCAGCGGCGTTTCAGTATTTCATGAATGACGTCCTGCGAGAACTAATCGATGTGTGTGTCGTAGTGTACATCGACGACATTTTGGTGTATTCCCCATCTGAACAAGAACATGTGAAACACGACCATGCTGTTTTGGACAAACTCTGCCAACACAAACTATTTGCAAAACTGGAGAAATGCTTCTTCCACGTCACAGAGGTTGAGTTTCTTGGATTTGTCCTAACCCCTCAAGGTGTACGAATGGATACGCGGAAGGTGGACGCCATCCTCAATTGGCCCTCCCCGACCTCAATTAAGGGAGTTCAGAGTATGCTGGGATTCGCGAACTTCTATTGTCGGTTCATTCCAGGATTTTCACAGTTAGTGCACCCTATTACCTCGTTACTGAGAAAGAACAGGCATTTTCAATGGTCAGAGGAAGCAGAGAAGGCTTTCCAGGACTTAAAACAAAAATTCATCTCAGCCCCAATCCTGAAACATCCCCGCCCAGATCTACCGTATGTGGTTGAGACCGACGCTTCCAGTTTAGCAATGGGAGTGGTACTCTCGCAAAATGACCCTGAATCCGGTCAGCTTCACCCTGTGGCCTTTTGGTCGTGGAAATTCACGGCCCCAGAACTGAATTATGCCACTACGGACAAAGAACTCTTTGCAATCAAGGCCGCCTTTAAGGCTTGGCGGCATTATTTCTTAGGAGCAAGGCACACGATCATGGTAATCACTGATCACCGCAATCTACAGTACCTAAAGGTGGCAAAAGCTCAATCATCTCGCCAACTTCGATGGGCACTATTTTTCGCTGAATTTGACTTTGTGATTACTTATCGCCCTGGTTGTCGAAATGGTAAAGCGGATGCTTTATCTCGTATAGGAGTAGATGAGGAGACCGTCAATCCAGATCCAGTGCCAATCATCCCTGGAGCAAAAATCTTGGAAATTACGTCTCTCACCTTAGATGACATCCATGAGGAAATCACTCATCTCATAGATACCAACACTCTGAAGGCTTGGCCTACCAAAAGTGCTCACCATTCAATCTCAGACCAATTACCATACTTTCAGGGTCGTCTTTATCTGCCTAGCAAGGAACTTCAAGAAAAGGTCATTTCAAATTATCACGAATCAGTGATCGAAGGTCACCCTGGAATCGCTAAGATTGCAGCCAAGATAAAGCAACACTTTTGGTGGCCAACTGGCGTGAAGACATCAAACAGTTGTGTTATCCTGTGGGGTCTGCGCACAAAAAAAGGCCCTAAAAAAGAAATCACCAGGCCAATTGCAACCTCTGGATATTCCACCTACACCTTGGTATACATTGTCGCTTGATTTTATAACTGATCTTCCTCCTTGTAATGGCTACATCACAATTTTGGTGGTAGTGGACTTGTTTTCCAAGATGGCTCATTTTATCCCACTGAAGGGGTTACCCTCGGCTTCGATCCTGGCAAGGGAATTCTTAGAACAAATAGTCCGGATACATGGATTTCCTTCTATCCTGATTTCTGACTGTGGCAGTCAATTTGTATCACGTTTCTGGAGAAAATGCTGTGAGTTAGCTCACATCGATGTAAGACATTCCACCAGTCACCATCCCCAGACTGATGGGCAGACTGAAAGAACCAATCAGACCATAGAACAATACCTCAGGTGTATGTTACACCAAACAGAAGACAATTGGAAAGACGTTTTATGGATAACGGAATACGCCTACAACAACTCCCTACACTCCAGCATTGGACAAAGTCCTTTCTATACTATGTATGGGCTGCATCCACGAACCTCTAATCTTGACCCACTTCAAACCCTGGAAATGCCAGCAGTAAGAAGTTTGCACAGGACTATCACTCAAGCCTTCAGGCAAGCAACTGACCATCTGAGACGAGCAAAAGAAAGATACAAGAAATCAGCAGATATGCATAGGAGTGAAGCTCCCAAATACCGGGTGGGGGATGAAGTCTGGCTGGCGTCAAAGCATATCCCCATGAAAGGGACTCGCACCTTCACTCCCAGATACATAGGCCCATACACCATTAAGGCCATCATCAATCCAGTAGCTGTAAAGCTAGACTTACCTTCACACATGAAAATCCATCCTGTATTCCATGTCTCACTTTTGAAGCCAGTACAACCCGGAACCCGAATACTGAAACCACCAAAACCAATCATAGTAGACGGGGAACCTGAATTTGAAGTTAAGGATATCCTGGACTCAAAACTCGTCAAATCAAAGCTATTTTATCTAATAGACTGGAAAGGATACGGAACACATGAAAGATCGTGGGAACCCAGCGAACACATTCATGCCCCTCGGTTGCTGAAGAGGTTCCATCAGAACCACCTGAACAAACCGGGCACATTGTGAGAACCGACCGTTAAGGGGCTTTTTGGGGGAAGTGTTGTCATGGTTTGCACTAAAAGCCCCATGGATCTAATGGCTCCCCCCCAATCATCGACTCACATAAGGGCTTTTCAAGCCCCCAGAGCCTCTTGGACTCAGTCCTGGCGCCATTGGCGCCAGGCTCATAATATGGGATAAATCATGTGGAACTACTTGCCCAGTCTAGTCAGGCTGAGCCTTTCTGTTTCCTCAGGGTGTGGCTGAGGGACTATTTATTTCGAAGAACAGTGTGTGGTAAAGGGACTACTTTACCTGGGACTACTTGCAAGGTTATTTAAGCCATGCCCTGCATCCAGAACACGCTTCACGTTATTCTGCACTCCTGAAGTGTAACGCTCACTGTGTCTGTTCTGTTCCTGAACTTCTACAGCCACGCCCATCCAGGACTTCATCCATCGGTACCTGGAAGGGAAAAGGACAGAGGAAAAACAAGTCAGTACAATGGCTAAGCCTTACCTGCAGCATCCTTCCATCGGTTGCTTCTTCAGCTTCTTCAGCCGCTCCCTGGCCTTTGCACCGGCTGAAGAGGACGGTCTTCGTTCTGGCTGTAAGAGTCCTCTCAGGTTCAGCATCCTTCCGGAGCATCTTCGGAACGGTTCCTCCATTCTTCATTCCAGCGCCGCGCCGCCACTGCAAAAGAAGAACAGTGACAGGTTAGTCACGCACGGAAGGGAAAAACAGTACTTCAGACTTACAGCGCTTCATTCTCGTGCTTCCACTCACCTGTAGGACATTTGCTCAGCGTTCTAAGTCCACTTGAACCCTCATGCGAAATCCATTCGAAGTTGTGCCTGAAAGTAAAGACAAAGACACTGATTAAAAGGAGCTGGGGCAAAATAAAGACTCAAAGACTTTATACCAAGCAGTCATTGGCATAGAGACTTACCTGTTTGAACAAGCTCTCCAAGACTCGGCAATCGCTCATCGAATCAGTGAAGTAACTCGATCCTGGAAAGACTGTGTTATTCGCGCCCCTGCTAGATTGCTGTAACGCTCACCTGATTCCCGCAGATGCGCCGGTCTTGACTGGGTGAATGCCGTATCTTCAAAGGTGATGTGTAACACACGGTTGGCTCTTTGGGCTGGACCTCTGTGCACTGTATGTCTGACTCGAAGAGTAAGATGTCTGCAGATAGAAAATATGGGATTAATGAACTGGGGTTATTGGGTGCCTCTCTCCTCTTCCCTTTCTCTTTTCCTGTAGAACCCCAAAGGTTAACGCCCTCACCTTAGGTAAGTGAACGCCGACCTCTCCATCTGCCTCGGGGCAGGGTGCCGTAACCAGTTTCTTCACTGGATAAGGGTGCAGGCCTCTTGACCTCAGAGGACTGCTGTCCGTCGTTAACTGCACGAACGGTAAGTTCTGGGCACTTCAAATGTCTTAAAAGTCTTTTGTAATGATATCTCTTGTTTTGCAGGGTTCCGGCGATGGCGGATGGCGGGCTGATGAGAGTTGAGGATCGAACCCGCGTGAGGAATAGAAGCGCCTGGAAGCACGTAAGTAAGCGCTTGTAGCCTGCTTCACGATGCGCACTAACTGTCCCTTTTATCTTGCAGGTACAAGTTCGGAGCTTTAGAGAAGCTGAAGGGTGCTGGAATACCCACTGGATTCGGCGTGGGAAGGAGTAATGGCACGTGAGTAATAAAGTTGCCCAATGTCTTTAAACGCACCTTCTTTTGTTTTTCAGATGCGGGATGCAGCGCTGAAGGCCTCCGGAGCGTGCGAAGAGCTGGTAAGCTTTTGTCTTTCAGATGCTGGAATGCAGTGCGAAGACCTCCGGAGCATGCGAAGAGTAGGTAAGCCTTTGTCTTTCAGATGCCGGAATGCAGCGCAAGGCGTTGGTGACAGCCGATGGACCAGGTAAGAGATGCGCTGCCACTGAAGACCGTAGTGCTAACCTGTTCTTTCTTTGTCTTTACAGGTGCTGCTGAAGACTGGATTCCAGGATGGTAAGCCTTTGTTCCCTTAGGCCCAGGATCAGAAGCAGAAGACACGATGAGCGTTCTGCTGCAGAGAATGCAGAATAACACAAAGCAAGATTCATCCATCGGGTGTGGTTTAAATAGCCTCCTGTAGTGCTTAGGTGTCTCCTTCCACAGCCACGCCTAGGTAATAAAAGAGTTCCTGCTTTCCAGAAGAGTTCCAGTATTCTGAACCTAGGGAGTGGCTCCTGCCCCACCCAACAGGAAAAGTAGTCCCAAACAGAAGAGGATCAGGGGTTCAACTGGCAGGTAAGTAAGCAGCATGGTCTGCTGCAGGTAAGTCCACCCAAGCATTATGAGCCCGGCGCTTCCAGCGCTGGGACTGGGCATCTTTATGAGCCTGGTGCCACTGGCGCCAGGACAGGGTCCAAAAGGTCCCAATTGGGACTGACTGGCACTCGGAACCGGGGTTATGGGTCTGCTTCCAAGGGAGTCGGGCAAGTCCTGATCTTTTGGAAGCAGAGATCATGACAGCACCCCCCCTCAAGGCCCCTCCCAAACCGGGCTTCTCCGGGGGTTTGGGCTTGTTAGGAAATGTTCGATGAAATCTTTTGATTAGACGAGGCGCGTGGACATATTCTGCAGGTTCCCAGGATCTTTCTTGGGGACCGTAGCCTTTCCAGTCAATCAGGTAAAATAGTTTAGATTTGGAGATCTTGGAATCCAGGATGCTTTTGACTTCAAACTCGAGTTCTCCATCAACTAGAATAGGTTTTGGAGATGTAGTTAGTCGGGTTTGAGGTTGCACGGGTTTTAATAGAACGACGTGGAAGACCGGATGTATCTTCATGTGAGGGGGCAAGTCCAACTTGACCGCTACTGGATTTACTATGGTAGTGATGGAATAGGGACCAAGGTATCTTGGGTTGAATGTGCGTGGTCCTTTTAGAGGTAGATATTTGGTGGATAACCAGACTTGATCTCCTACTTGATATTGGGGGGCTTCCTTCCGATGTTGGTCTGCTACTTTCTTGTATTGTTCTTTAGCCCTTTGAAGGTGAGAAACGGCTTCCTTAAAGGCTTGGGTGATTGTAGAATGCAGGTGGTCTACTGCTGGTGTTCCAAGATCTTGGAGTGGATCCAACTCCGAGGTTCGAGGGTGACTACCGTATAAAAGAAAAAACGGGTTCTTCCCAGTTCCCGAGTGGACAGAGTTATTGTAGGCATATTCGGCTATCCAAAGGATATCTTTCCAAGTTTTTTCAGTTTGTTGTAGCATGCAGCGCAAATACTGTTCCAGAGTTTGATTGGTCCTCTCGGTTTGTCCGTCGGTTTGAGGGTGGTGGCTGGTCGAAAGTCTCACATCAATTTGAGCCGACTGACAGCAACTTCGCCAAAAATGAGAAATAAATTGACTACCTCGATCCGAAATTAGAACTGAAGGAAAACCGTGCAGTCGGACGATGTTTTCGAGAAATTCTTGGGCCAGAGTTGCTGCTGTTGGTAAGCCTTTGAGTGGAATGAAATGCGCCATCTTGGAGAATAGGTCCACGATTACTAGGATCGTATTGTATCCGGAGCATGGAGGTAGATCGGTGATGAAGTCCATTGAAAGCGTATGCCAAGGGCGAGGCGGGATGTCAATAGGGCGTAAGAGGCCGGCTGGTTTTTCCTTTTGACTCTTGTTTTGGGCGCATACTCCACAGGACATTATAAAGTCTCTGATATCTTTTTTCCAAGACGGCCACCAGAAGTAGCGCTTGATCTTTTCCGAGGTCTTGGTCATACCGGGATTTCCTTCCATTAAAGAATCATGATAACAAGAGATTACCTTTTTCTGTAAATCTGTGCTGGGCAGGTATAACCGTTCTTGGAAATATAATAGGTTGTCCTTCACCGTAAAGTCCTTTCCCTGCAGATGCCAATTCTGTATGTCTGCTGGAGTTACCAGTAGCCTGGCTTTATCCTTAACTTCCTCTATGGATTGTGTGGCGATTACACCTAGAATTCTTTGTTCGGGAATGATAGGTACAGGTTTAGGATTGATCAAATGTTCTTCCACTCCCATCCGAGAAAGGGCATCAGCTTTACCGTTTTTTGTACCAGGTCGATAGGTAATTATGAAGTCAAACTCGGCAAAGAATAGTGCCCAACGGAGTTGCCTAGAGGATTGAGCTTTTGCGGTTTTCAAATATTGCAGGTTTCGGTGATCTGTAATCACAGTAACGGTGTGTCGGGCCCCCAGAAGATAATGCCGCCAAGCCTTAAAGGCGGACTTGATAGCTAGAAGTTCCTTATCAGTAATAGTGTAATTGATTTCAGGAGGCGAGAATTTGCGGGACCAAAATGCCACGGGATGCAACTGATTGGTTACTGGGTCCTTTTGTGATAGAACTGCCCCCATGGCAAGGCTCGAAGCATCAGTTTCAACGATGTAGGGGAGTTCTGGGCGAGGATGTTTTAAGATCGGTGCAGAGATAAATCTAGTCTTCAAATTCTGGAAAGCTTGTTCCGCCTCGGTAGACCATTCAAAACGTTTGTTTTTCTTTAACAAGGCGGTGATGGGCTGGACTATTCGAGAGAATTCGGGGATAAACCTGCGGTAAAAGTTAGCAAAGCCTAACATGCTTTGAACACCTTTTACAGAGGATGGCGATGGCCATTTGAGAATTGCATCAACCTTCTTTGAATCCATACGCACTCCGCTAGGTGATAATATGAATCCCAAGAATTCAACTTCAGTCACGTTGAAAACACATTTTTCCAACTTAGCGAAAAGTTTGTGTTGACGCAATCTCTCGAGGACCATTTTCACGTGTTTCCGATGTTCAGTTTCCGATGAAGATTAAACAAGGATGTCGTCAATGTAAACAACAACACACACATCTATGAGCTCTCTGAGGACATCGTTCATAAAATATTGAAAGGCGGCCGGGGCATTGCAAAGTCCGAAGGGCATGACCTGATATTCAAATAGCCCATACTTGGTGCGGAAGGCCGTCTTCCATTCATCGCCCTCTTTTACTCGTACCAAGTGGTAGGCTCCTCTAAGATCCAGCTTTGTATATATGCATGCTTTTCTGACTTGGTCCAGGAGTTCAGGGATCAAAGGTAACGGATATCTATTCTTAACGGTGATCTGGTTCAGGGCGCGATAATCTATACAAGTTCTAAGGTCCCCTTCTTTTTTTGGAACGAAGAACAAAGCTGAGGAAGCAGGGGACTTGGAAGGACGAATAAACCCATTCGCTAGGTATTGATCCAGGTATTGTCGGAGGTGAAGATTCTCAGGCTCGGTGAGGGCATAAATTCTACTACAAGGAGGAGTAGATCCAGGTATTAGGTCTATCTGGCAGTCATAAGACCTATGAGGAGGTAGAGAGTTAGCCTGATCCTTCCGGAAAACATCTTGGAATTCTAGGTATTCAGGAGGTAACTGGGGAGCCTCCGAGGAAATTGCTGCCAGTGCAACACCCGGTCGAGGGTGACAAGTAGAGACACATTCTGGAAACTGAACCGTTCTTGCTCGCCAATCGATCTGAGGATTGTGCTTCTCTAACCAAGGAATTCCTAGAATAATCTGGAACTGAGGGGCCTTGATCACATCGAACACGATCTTCTCATGGTGTCCATCTTGACTTACTAGCGTCACTTCTTGGGTGGTATGCGTTACTGGTCCGGAGGCTATCTCCGTACCATCCACCGTAGTAATGACGTCCTTTACAGCCTTTGGACAAAGAGTCAGATTCATCCTCAAAACCATTTCATGATCCACATAATTGCCGATGGCACCGCTGTTGACGTAAGCTTCAATCGCATGTAATCGATCTGGATGTTCAGGGCTAATGAGGACCATAGGTATCACGAAATGCGAGGTCACTGAACTGGTTTTAACGCTCGGCAAGAGGACCTCTATTCTTGTCGGGCGAGGTCGTTTCCCTGCTCAGAGTTTGTGACCCTGGTAACTGCAGCTCCTACTGCCTTCTGGGCTGGTTTCACCGGACAGTCTCGAAGAAAGTGCCCTGAGTTTCCGCAATAGAGGCATAATTGCAGCTGTTTTCTCCTTTCCCGCTCCTTTTGTGTTAGTGGTCCTTTCAGGCCCCCTATTTGCATGGGTTCCCCGGAGTCTACTCCTTTGGTAGGAGTTGGTGGTTTGGAAAATACTCGAGCATCAAACTTGGAACGATCAGCCTTCCTGTTCTGCAGTCTGTGGTCAATTTGAACGACTAAGTCAATATAGTCCGAACAGTCTTGCGGGGGATTCACTACTTGGGCTAACACATCTTTGAGCTCTCCACGTAGACCTCTATAAAACAGCGTAATCCTTTTGTCCTCAGGCCATCGAGTTTCCACTATCAGTCTGTTGAAAGACGCAATATAAGCCAAAAGGTCTTGATTACCCTGTCGCAATGAAAGGAGCTCATTGTCCAAGGCCTGCCCCTGTGAATGTCTTGCAAACAGTTTTTCCATACTGAGCTGAAAAGCTTGAAAATCATGGAGAACCGGATCATCTTGATTAACTAGAGGGATCGACCAGTCTGCCGCATTGCCACTAAGGTACGAAAGCACGAAAGCTACCTTAGCTTGATCAGTTGGAAAGACTGCTGGCCGGCATAAGAAGTGCAACCGGCACTGATTAATAAATACTGCAAACCTCTTTGGGTCACCAGAAAATCGTTCGGGCGGAGCCAGAGGTACATTCCCAGGTAGGTTGATCTGCACTGGGTTCGTAGAGGATGTTGAAGGAAGATTTGCCCCTGATGAGGGTAACGGAGTTTGTCCGGCTTGTGACTGTAGCAATTGTCTAGCGAGATCGTCTGTTCGCTCCTTGGAAATAATCAGTTCCCTTCTTAGAGCATTCGTCTCCTGACGGGCTGCATGCACTTCTGCTCTTAGTTCCCCAAGTAACTGGGCTAGCTGGTCGGTATCCGAGGTTTCCATAGCGCCTGGGTGGGCTTTGTGTTCTGTAACGCTCACCTGATTCCCGCAGAGGCGCCGGTCTTGACTGGGTGAATGCCGTATCTTCAAAGGTGATGTGTAACACACGGTTGGCTCTTTGGGCTGGACCTCTGTGCACTGTATGTCTGACTCGAAGAGTAAGATGTCTGCAGATAGAAAATATGGGATTAATGAACTGGGGTTATTGGGTGCCTCTCTCCTCTTCCCTTTCTCTTCTCCTGTAGAACCCCAAAGGTTAACGCCCACACCTTAGGTAAGTGAACGCCGACCTCTCCATCTGCCTCGGGGCAGGGTACCGTAACCAGTTTCTTCACTGGATAAGGGTGCAGGCCTCTTGACCTCAGAGGACTGCTGTCCGTCGTTAACTGCACGAACGGTAAGTTCTGGGCACTTCAAATGTCTTAAAAGTCTTTTGTAATGATATCTCTTGTTTTGCAGGGTTCCGGCGATGGCGGATGGCGGGCTGATGAGAGTTGAGGATCGAACCCGCGTGAGGAATAGAAGCGCCTGGAAGCACGTAAGTAAGCGCTTGTAGCCTGCTTCACGATGCGCACTAACTGTCCCTTTTATCTTGCAGGTACAAGTTCGGAGCTTTAGAGAAGCTGAAGGGTGCTGGAATACCCACTGGATTCGGCGTGGGAAGGAGTAATGGCACGTGAGTAATAAAGTTGCCCAATGTCTTTAAACGCACCTTCTTTTGTCTTTCAGATGCGGGATGCAGCGCTGAAGGCCTCCGGAGCGTGCGAAGAGCTGGTAAGCTTTTGTCTTTCAGATGCCGGAATGCAGTGCGAAGACCTCCGGAGCATGCGAAGAGTAGGTAAGCCTTTGTCTTTCAGATGCCGGAATGCAGCGCGAGGCGTTGGTGACAGCCGATGGACCAGGTAAGAGATGCGCTGCCACTGAAGACCGTAGTGCTAACCTGTTCTTTCTTTGTCTTTACAGGTGCTGCTGAAGACTGGATTCCAGGATGGTAAGCCTTTGTTCCCTTATGCCCAGGATCAGAAGCAGAAGACACGATGAGCGTTCTGCTGCAGAGAATGCAGAATAACACAAAGCAAGATTCATCCATCGGGTGTGGTTTAAATAGCCTCCTGTAGTGCTTAGGTGTCTCCTTCCACAGCCACGCCTAGGTAAGAAAAGAGTTCCTGCTTTCCAGAAGAGTTCCAGTATTCTGAACCTAGGGAGTGGCTCCTGCCCCACACAACAGGAAAAGTAGTCCCAAACAGAAGAGGATCAGGGGTTCAACTGGCAGGTAAGTAAGCAGCATGGTCTGCTGCAGGTAAGTCCACCCAAGCATTATGAGCCCGGCGCTTCCAGCGCTGGGACTGGGCATCTTTATGAGCCTGGTGCCACTGGCGCCAGGACAGGGTCCAAAAGGTCCCAATTGGTACTGGCTGGCACTCGGAACCGGGGTTATGGGTCTGCTTCCAAGGGAGTCGGGCAAGTCCTGATCTTTTGGAAGCAGAGATCATGACAATTGCAGGACGGAGAGCCTACCTTACAAAACTTCAAGGTGAGTGCAAGCGGAGAAGGGCATCAGGTGGTGGTGGAGGTGGGTCCAACTCAACTCCCTCCTCAGTCGCTAATACCTTATTTTGATCTTGCAGACAAAAGCCTCGGGAGGGTGATAACAAGGGAGAAGTCGCAGCAACATCACCAATCACGCAGTACCACGCCAGCGCAGACATCATTCGTGCAGCCACATTCTACGCCCCTGTGGAGACCAGGTGAGCGTGACACCACCATAGCTCCATCTTATGCTAATTCATTCATGCACACATTCAAAACAGAATACGTACTACTCAATCACCGGTGGCAACAACACCTTAGTATTTGGACTAGATAAATTGACGACATTTTTGGAGTGTGGAAAAGCAGTGAATCAGAACTACTGGAATTTTTTGATTACCTGAACAGTAAAGACACAAGGATTCAGTTTACACATGAGTACTCTCGAGAAAGAATTCACTTTCTGGATGTGCAAATCAACATAACCAACACAGGATACCAGACAACCATTTTTTGAAAACCCACTGATAATAATTTGCTCCAACGACTAAGTTTTCATCAACCAAGTCTTATTAAAAACTTACCGTATAGCCAGATGCTGCGTGTGAAAAGACTGGTGAGTGATCCATCTGAATATGAAAAGGAAGTCAAAGCAATGGGTAAAAAGTTTTTGGATTGAGGATACACCAAAGAAGAGGTGACGGCAGCAGAAACACGCACAGAAATTCAAAACAGGGAAGATCTGCTGAAAATGAAAACCAAGAAAGAGAATTCTCCTCCATTAGTGTTCGTGTCTAAATATTCGAGACAGAGCAATCGTATCAAAACCATCATTAAAAAACACTGGAATACAGTGGCATGTGACCAACGAGGCGAACATTTATTTAAAGACATTCCCACATTTGCCTACCAACGAAGCCATAATCTCAAGGATAAACTTGTCAACACCAAACCAGCACAAAAAAAGAAAATCACCAATAGAATGGTACTTTTCCCTGCTTGAGTTGCAGTAATTGTGGATACACTATGAAAGGTGAATCTCTAAAACATCCCTACACAGGAGAGGCAATCAAATTAAAAAGTTTCGCTACATGTGATTCCCACAACATGATATACACTATAAAGTGCCCTTGTGGCATATATTATGTTGGACAAACACTGAGGATGGCAAAAACTAGATGGAACGAACATAGGTCCTGTATACGAAACAACAACAAAAACTCGGCTGTGGCCAGACACTGGCATGACAAGAAACACAACTTGGCACAGATTCGATTTGTAATTTTGGAAGTAGTGGAAAAAAGAGATCTTCATGAAAATTTCCAAAAAACAATGGACCAACGAGAAACCTTCTGGATTGACCGTCTGAGTTCCCCTTATACCTAAGGGGATGAATGAGGAGATTAACTATATGTGTTTTTTATAAAACTGATGGAGCCATAACTCTTAAACGCAATTGCTTTCTTAATGATTTCTAAATTTAAAAAGATAATTTGCATCCCTACACATTGCAGGTCAGACAGTTTGCTTTCAACCCTGATAAATTGTACAGATCTTACATTGGATATTTTGTGACTTCGACATTTGTGCTTTTTACCTTAGACCCATTGTCTTCGGTAAAAGTCATCTGAGCTTTTATGATTGTTTATTGTTTAAGTTGTATATCACCTCTTTAACTTTTCAACCCAAGTGAGGTTGTATAGCCCTATGTTCATATTGCACCAGTTATTTAATGTAAAAATACAATATAAGAACACGTATAATCATTTGCTACATAACGGGAATTTTGCGAATTGAATCTGAACAGTGCTGACAGCTCTTCTTTCATTCTACTTTCCTTAGCGTCTAAAGCAACATGAGGTTGCCATAGAGACATCCCCGCCCCAGGGTGAACACCCGGGATGGGACGCAAGGCATCCGTGCTTCGAATTCCCAGCTGGACCACAGCGCCTCGCAACCATCTCCATGGCGACACTTAAATGCAGCTCTCGAGCCTGCGTGAGCAGGTGTCTTTGCGGCTTGCAGAGCTGCAGTCTTACTCAAACGAGAGGTGAGCGCCGACGTATATGCGCCGGTTTATTGAATGTATTAGATACAAGGAGCGAGTTGAGCTAAGGGTATGTTTGTTTCCCCAGCAGTAACAGCATTGGTACATGCGTTCCCATACGCATTTGTAAATCAGAATCAAAAGCGGCAGTATTGCCATAAGCGTTTAAACACGCACTTGAAAACCAGAATTTGATGCGATCAGGTAGGACTCATTTTTGTTCCTTAAAACCTGAGATTATTGAGTACATAGCTTTGAAACTAAATCGCACTTTTTGTTTTTGTTTCTTTTTCTCAACTTTTGAACATAACGTGGGACATCACAATTAATGGTATGTGTTAACTTGCTGATGTATTATATTTGTTTTGCATTTGAAACATGACATGATCTGTTGTTGACAATTATGTTCCATATAATGTATATTTAAAATTTAAGAGCTTTATTATGCAACCAATAGCCCATGTACAGCCCTGATGAAGGTTTCACCGAAATGCATTGGCAAAATGTACACTGATGGCATATTAAGATGATCGCCCAACGTAGCATATTGTAAAGAAGTGCTATTTTCTCCAGAACGGGAATGTGAATAAAACATTTCTTTCTATAACCACACCGACTAAACAAGTATTCAAACATATTCAATAAGTGGAGTACTAACATTTTAGGGAAGTATATTTTTGAAGTCTTCAGCCCCTGGGATTGGGGGTCAACTGAGAAGCGCCAGTGATAATAAGGCGAAGTTGCCTTATTTTTTGTTTTGTGTTACTTAGAGGTCCTTGTGCTATAGGACCAGTTTGAACTGGCAGCTCCAGGTTAAAACATTAAACTATAAATTAATAGTTCTAAACATCCATTACAAATGGAAGAATAGTATGGTGCCCACCACTCCTATATTTTTCATGCATCCTTTTCCAGGCAATCTGCACAGTTTCTGTTTATGCCCATGATGGCACACATCCTTTTCCAGATAACCTGCACAGTTTCTGTTTGTGCCCATGATGGCACACATCCTTTTCCAGGTAACCTGCACAGTTTCTGTTTGTGCCCATGATGGCACACATCCTTTTTCAGGTAACCTGCACAGTTTCACAGGTTCACACATTTGTTCACAGGTACCCTGTACGGTGTCTGTGTATTCTGTAAAAGTTAGCAACAGTGAATTAGACACACATAGGCATGTGAACCCCCAGCAGCTCAGCCGATCCCTGCATAGGGAGAATTATGGCAAATGTGCAATTACTGTGGTATTCCGACCCCGCCGGACCCAGTACTTGCCCTTTCACGGGTGCCGGTGCTAGTAGATCCCCATTCCCATTTCCGCCCCATTGGGCTCAATGGGGCTGCCTGTAGCACTTCACCGTTCATAATGATGCCGGTGCTACAGGCATGAAGTGCTCACGGGTGTCGTTCAGCTCAGCAGGGCAGACCTGGCGGAATGAAAGGCATCTGCAGCACAACTCGGAGTTTGACAGTCCGGACACAACGGTACCGGTAAGCTTACCGGTACCGTTGTGTCCGGACCAGCAACCTTGTAATGAGGCCCAGTGAGTGGAGGTGCAGAATGAGGGGCGAAAGCAAGTGTGGTTGGAGGAGGTGAATAAGGTTGAAAGTAGAAAACCACCAGAAGAAAGGAAAGTGGAGAAGATGGACGGGTTAAGGAGAGGTAGCTGGAGTAGAGGATAAGAAGCAGGAAGTGAGGGAGAGGCATAAGGAGAGTGCTGTAGAGAGAGTTAGGCAACACAAGTCTATTTCATGCCTGGGCTAAGTGGGAAGAGGAATGAGTATGTGCCAGAACGTCAAAGAGGTGAGCCGGCAGCCAGCTCGAGGGCTAGAGATGAGGTCCAGTGACAGACCCATAGGCAGAAGCGAGTGTCGACTTAGGAGGAGGGGAGTAAGATATAGGGTTGGGTACTCATAAGTTCAGAGCCCAACTGCAGGGAGGTGAATGAGAAGCCAATCAAACACCGGGAATGCCTCGCGGTTAGATAACACAATCAAACATCAGGAATGCCTCCTGGTTAGAGAACCCAATCAAACACTGGGAAAGCTCCGCGATTAGAGAACCCAATCAAACACCAGGAATGCCTCCTGGTTAGAGAACTCAATCAAACACTGGGAATATCTCGCGGTTAAAGAACCCAATCAAACACCGGGAATGCCTCCTGGTTAGAGAACCCAATCAAACACAGGGAATGCCTCACGGTTAGAGATCCCAATCAAACAAAGGCAATGCCTCGCAGTTAGAGAACCCAATCAAACACTGAGAATGCCTCGCGGTTAGAGAACCCAATCAAACACTGGGAATGCCTCCTGGTTAGAGAACCCAATCAAACACCAGGAATGCCTCGCGGTTGGTTAGATAACACAATCAAACACCAGGAATGCCTCCCGGTTAGAGAACCCAATCAAACACCGGGAAAGCTCTGCGGTTAGAGAACCCAATCAAACACCGGGAATGCCTCCTGTTTAGAGAACTCAATCAAACACTGGGAATATCTCGCGGTTAGAGAACCCAATCAAACACCGGGAATGCCTCCTGGTTAGAGAACCCAATCAAACACAGGGAATGCCTCACGGTTAGAGATCCCAATCAAACACAGGCAATGCCTCGCAGTTAGATAACCCAATCAAACACTGGGAATGCCTCGCGGTTAGAGAACCCAAGCAAACACCGGGAATGCCCCACGGTTAGATAACACAATCAAACACCAGGAATGCCTCCCAGTTAGAGAACCCAATCAAACACCGGGAATGCTTCGCGGTTAGAGAACCCAATCAAACACTGGGAATGCCTCTTGGTTAGAGAACCCAATCAAACACTGGAATGGCTCGCGGTTAGAGAACCCAATAAAACACTGGGAATATCTTATGGTTAGAGAAACCAATCAAACACTGTGAATGCTTCGCGGTTAGAGAATCCAATCAAACACCGGGAATGCCTCCTGGTTAGAGAACCCAATCAAACATTGGGAATGGCTCGCGGTTAGAGAACCCAATCAAACACTGGGAATGCCTCCTGGTTAGAGAACCCAATCAAACACTGGGAATGCCTCGCGGTTAAAGAATCCAATTAAACACTGAGAATGCCTTGCGGTTAGAGAACCCAATCAAACACTGGGAATGCCTCGCGGTTAGAGAACCCAATCAAACACCGGGAATGCCTCCTGGTTAGAGAACCCAATCAAACACCGGGAATGCCTCGCGGTTGGTTAGATAACACAATCAAACACCAGGAATGCCTCCCGGATGGAGAACCCACTCAAACACCGGGAAAGCTCTGCGGTTAGAGAACCCAATCAAACACCGGGAATGCCTCCTGTATAGAGAACTCAATCAAACACTGGGAATATCTCGCGGTTAGAGAACCCAATCAAACACCGGGAATGCCTCCTGGTTAAAGAACCTAATCAAACACAGGGAATGCCTCACGGTTAGAGAACCCAATAAAACACTGGGAATATCTTATGGTTAGAGAACCCAATCAAACACTGGGAATGCCTCTTGGTTAGAGAACCCAATCAAACACTGGAATGGCTCGCGGTTAGAGAACCCAATAAAACACTGGGAATATCTTATGGTTAGAGAAACCAATCAAACACCGGGAATGCCTCCTGGTTAGAGAACCCAATCAAACACCGGGAATGCCTCGCGGCTTGATAACACAATCAAACACCAGGAATGTCTCCCGGTTAGAGAACCCAATCAAACACTGTGAATGCTTCGCGGTTAGAGAATCCAATCAAACACCGGGAATGCCTCCTGGTTAGAGAACCCAATCAAACATTGGGAATGGCTCGCGGTTAGAGAACCCAATCAAACACTGGGAATGCCTCCTGGTTAGAGAACCCAATCAAACACTGGGAATGCCTCGCGGTTAAAGAATCCAATTAAACACTGAGAATGCCTTGCGGTTAGAGAACCCAATCAAACACTGGGAATGCCTCGCGGTTAGAGAACCCAATCAAACACCGGGAATGCCTCCTAGTTAGAGAACCCAATCAAACACCGGGAATGCCTCGCGGTTGGTTAGATAACACAATCAAACACCAGGAATGCCTCCCGGATAGAGAACCCAATCAAACACCGGGAAAGCTCTGCGGTTAGAGAACCCAATCAAACACCGGGAATGCCTCCTGTATAGAGAACTCAATCAAACACTGGGAATATCTCGCGGTTAGAGAACCCAATCAAACACCGGGAATGCCTCCTGGTTAAAGAACCTAATCAAACACAGGGAATGCCTCACGGTTAGAGATCCCAATCAAACACAGGCAATGCCTCGCAGTTAGAGAACCCAATCAAACACTGGGAATGCCTCGCGGTTAGAGAACCCAATCAAACACCGGGAATGCCTCCTGGTTAGAGAACCCAATCAAACGCCGGGAATGCCTCCTGGTTAGAGAACCCAATCAAACACTGTGAATGCCTCCTGGTTAGAGAACCCAATCAAACGCCAGGAATGCCTCCTGGTTAGAGAACCCAATCAAACATTGGGAATACCTCCTGGTTAGAGAACCCAATCAAACACCGGGAATGCCTTGAGGTTAGAGAACCCAATCAAACACCGGGAATGCCTTGTGGTTAGAGAACCCAATCAAACACGGGGAATGCCCCTGGTTATTTCACCTCTGAGAGATGCTGTTCAAGGGGGACCTAGATCTCCAGCAACACTCAGTGGCCACCTGGGGACGGCCGCTCGCCCAAGACATCATTTAACAGAGAATCTCTGTACAATAGACTGAGTGACACTGGGGAGAGATACGGAAAGACTTGCGGGGGGCCCTTTGGAGTTTAGAAGACTTTTTACCATTCTGACGCTTTTTTGAGTTGCCCAATATCGTACATAGTCGTGAATAACTCTTTTGAAACAAATACCCGAATTGCGTCGTTGGTGTAGTTCACTAAGATTCTTGATCCCGTCCCCAAAATGATGATGTGTCAACAACAAGAAAAAGTATATCAAGTGAGAGCGGGAAAATGCCAACAAGTCAACCCTGGGATTAAAATGGGGCCAATGAACAAGAGGAGAAGCAGAATCGATGATGGAAACATATGCAGTGGGCATCTCACCAACACGGAAATATACTTGCTTGATAAAGGACTTACTTTCCTGTGCACGGCTATTCAGGCTCATTTCACAGAGTTTCCCTCGGATATCAGCGCGCATGCGTCACTTTCCCCAATAGCAGAGTTGCATCCACAGGTGACTGTTTCCTGGCGCGTGTCTGTGACTGGCTTTATTTACTTGATTTTCTCATAGAGCTTGCAGCCCGTAGCATGAACGACAGCCACTTTTGGAAAAGTGTGTCTCGTGGTTTACGCTGCCAGCAATCACATGACTCAATTCACGTTTCTGCGACCAGCTGGGTACAATATGTTACTCCGTTATGTAATCCTCCAGCACAGGCCGTTGACAATCTGACCTTGGGTCACTCTGTTGCTTTGAATGAATTAGTACTGGACCCAGGTGAGCCCACAGGCGTTGCTGGGGGGGTGGGGGAAAGGGTGGCTAAGGAGGCTATAGCCCCGGGTCTTTTGGTTGTAGCCCCGGATAGAAACTCAGTGGTTACAACCAAAAAGCCTAGCTAGCCCCGAGTCCTGACAGTCCCGACATTAGCGTAGCCCAAGATCTTTTCCAGACCCAGCAACACCCCTTCCAGACCCAGCAACACCCCTGGGTGAGCCTATAGTGTTCTCTTGCGTGGAAGTCCATCACGGGTTACATGCTTCAGCAAGCGGTAAAGTCCCAGGTGCTGACATGGTATCACTGGACGTTTGGAAACCTAATCCGACAGTTTGAGTTCCAGTCAGCGTTGTCGCCAGTGGAACCCTGAGGGGACTACAGCCACGGGTCTTTTCGTTATAGCCCCAGATAGAAGCTCGGGGGCTACAACCAAAAGCCTAGCTAGCCCCGAGTCCTGACAGTCCCGACATTAGCGTAGCCCAAGATCTTTTCCAGACCCAGCAACACCCCTGGGTGAGCCTATAGTGTTCTCTTGCGTGGAAGTCCATCACGGGTTACATGCTTCAGCAAGCGGTAAAGTCCCAGGTGCTGACATGGTATCACTGGACGTTTGGAAACCTAATCCGACAGTTTGAGTTCCAGTCAGCGTTGTCGCCAGTGGAACCCTGAGGGGACTACAGCCACGGGTCTTTTCGTTATAGCCCCAGATAGAAGCTCGGGGGCTACAACCAAAAGGCTAGCTAGCCCCGAGTCCCGACAGTACCGACATTAGCATAGCCCCAGATCTTTTCCAGGCCGAGCAACACCCCTGGTTCCAGTGTTCACACACATTTTCAATGCAATGGCTAAAAATTACTCTTTATCAGCAAGTTGGGGGAAGGCTATTTTCATTCCCTTTTTTAAGAAATGTGATAAGACTGAGCGGTGCTGTTATGGTTCGATCTCCGATTGACTCTTCACCCAAATGGTTTGGTAAATTCGTTTTTATTCACATATGTGGATGAACTAAATCCAACAGCATTTTGGCTGATGTCCAGTACGACTTCCGTAAAGGGCTCGGTACTGTGGAACAAGTTCTCAATTGGCTGACCGTCGATAGAGTTTGTCTTGGTTACAGGTGTCTCATAGATTTGGGCTTTATGGACCTAAGTTCAGCCTTTGACAATATAAATCGTCCACAATGATGGAAATCGTTTGTCTTATAGAAGATGCCCATGGGTTATGAGCGCTTTATAAATGTATAAATAAATAAATAAATAAATAAATAAATAAATAAATAAGAGCTTCCTAAGCCTCTGCTTTGCATCCTTGGTTGGTCTGCATGATAGTCTTACTGCCAGGATTAGCCTTGTCCATTCTGGTGAGCTGTCTGTAGCCTTCCAGCTGTCCTGAAGGGTAAGGCAGGGGGTTGCCGATTTATTGCGAGTGCTGTTTATGAACTAGCGCCCAAAGCTACAACCGATTAGGGAGACCCCACATTTCAGCAGAGTTCAGTCATGTCAATAGACCCCCTGATATTATCATAGGTACATCTATTTGCAATAAAATCCAGAGCTCTCAAGTTTCCTGTGGCCATGCGTGAGAAGGCCACTCAGTCCTGTTTTGGATGGAATTCTGGGACTTGCAGTGTTCCTAAATTTCAAAAGGAAAAGATAAAAATACAGGCACAAAATTCAAAGAGAAACAAACGGGACTGGGTGGGCTTATCCTGCACGGCCGCAGGAAGCCTAAGTTCTCTGAAAGCCTTCTTGGTCAATTTAGGCAACAACTTTTTCATTCATATATATTTGAACAGGTATATGGGCACACTGCCTCATCCTCTTTTGGGGAGGAAGGATAGCTCAGGGGCAACGTGTTTGGCTTGAAAGCAAGACAACGCAGCGCACTTTGAGAGTCCGCAGCCATCGCTTTTTGCTCGCTGTATTTTTCACAAAGGAGGAATACCCATTATATCAGTCTTTGTTCTGCCCACAAGGTTAGTCCAGCACCGAAAAAGCCAGGTTAACCTCCTTTGAGCAAGAGAACCAACAGCAACCCCGGGCACGTGTTTCAGCCTTGTTTCAGCATTATAAATGTACAATAAAATATAAAAATAAATACATGTTGCTGTCAAATATGCCTTTGTTTTGCAGTAATTGTTTGTCTCTAGCGTCAAAAGAAATGTTCCATCCAGCCGGTTACCATAGTAACCACGTAGCAGATGCAGCTTTTGGGCCGGGAGTGCAGTTAATACGGCACCAGCGGGAGGCTCGGGGGCACACTGGATACCAAGTGAGATCCAGAGGGGGCAGCCACCCACCTTAACCCAGCACATCAGCCGGGAGAGTGTACTGTACTGGAAATTAAAGAGACATAAGGTTGGCATCTCCGTGTTCACCTTGTACTAGCAACTGTACCAAATAAAAAGTTCAGTTGTGCAGCAGTCACAGTGTTAGGCCCCCCCTTTCTTTTTATCCCTGATGCAGCCTAACAGGGCCCGTGTCTGTTGCAACAGTTCAGATGAATCAAATGCTTGGACACGTGATGTTATGTTATGTCGTTATGCTTTTGCACTGTGCTTAGTCACCAATGTTGTCATTTTAAAGCACCAAATCTTTGTCCTTGGTGTTTTGTGCCCCTCCAGGACCTCCAGACCATAGACTGCTGGGAAGCACAGCACGAGGAAGGGTTGTGTAAGAGTGAAGAAAAGCTGGAAAGGAGTTGGCAGACACAGAGGAGCACACAAGAAGACATAGATGCAAAAGGCTCCCCACAGCCAAATTGCCAGTGGAGTGCAAATGTGCAGGACAAAAGGCGGCGAACACGCATGTCTGCCGTCTTTTGCCATGAACATTTGCAATCCGCCTTCCAAGCGAGTAAACGCTGCCTGCCATGTCTGCATGCCAGGCAGCATTTGCAATAACAACCGCTGCCTTCCATGCGAGCAGGGCAGGCTGTGCCTGGTGTATGCTGCCGCATAAAGCAAGCGGTTCCATAGGTATCCCCAGCATTTGCGCCAGCATGAAAATGCATGCAAGGGCACATGCTAGGGCATTTGTGTGGCAGAGAGGAAGGAAGGCGGCGGAAAAGCAAGTTGTGTTCAGCCCCTTCTGTCTGCAATACAAATGATTGAAAATGGGGTGCTTTGCGTACGAAAGACATAAACCCCCAGGGAAGGAATTGGACTCGGCTACATGCCTGTATTTGTACGGATGCCTGTTTGTCCATTAGATATGGGCTATCGTATAGAGAGATACGATGAAGAGGTGCTGCCATTTGAAAGTGGTTTAGGAGTATTATAAGATAGAGATCCAGTAATGCCGATTTTAAATGAAACAACACTGATTCTTCCTAAGAGTGTTGTCCCTTCCTCTTGGGAATTGCATGATGGGATAAATATGTGTGAAGAAAAAGGGAGAAACAACAGGGACGTCATTTCACCAAAATGCCAGGGGTAGTGGAAGTACCATCACACGACCCTTACCCTCAAATGACATCACAGGAAGTGATGTCATTTCACACCCACCCCGAAGTAGCATCACGGGAAGCGATGGAACACAACTTGTCACCCCACAACAAAACAGGAAGTGGCATCACATAGCACTGTTTCTGAGCAAACTTTGAAATTAATGGTTATGATACTAGTGTAAAGTGATATACATTTCATACAGGAATGGATCATCATATGTATTGTTAACATAAGTGCGTATAGGCCCATATTACCAAATCACTGTGAATGCAAGCAGACGTCCCAGGCCAAACGATAATGATGTGTTATTATATAGCACTTACGGTTAAGCGCTGTGAGGTAAACTACGACTCCTTCTTCATAAAACAAGAACCAGAAGGTAAGTAGTTTACATGTAGGTTTATTCTCCAGTTCATAAGTAGAGAAAGCACTGGGACATCCATCCAGCCCAGCACATTACGTCCAACTGACACCAGTAGAACCCAGCACTCCAAACCTCCACCAACACTACACATAGAATGTAAGTGACATCACCACACCATCATAATAACACATAGCCATAATCAGGCCCCAGCGCAGATTATGACACATCTCCCTCCTTACCACTGACACCACACTAAAGCCACAATAGAGACCCAACACAACCACAATATTGCAAGAAAAGTTATGACCCACCACTAGAACACCACACTTTGATTGCAAATTGCCCACCAACCACAAAGATGAAGCAACACCCCAATCGTCACACAAAAATACATAACTCATACCAGCTCAGAAACAATTCCCAACTGATTCAATACGCTACACCACAAAATCTAGCCAAGATCTTAAATGGAAACACATAAAACTAAACCCAAACCACAGGCTCTCCCTAAAGCCTGAACACCCACTCAGCTATAAACCCGCTGAAGAGCAACAACAATGGAAGGAACCAAACAACAGATCCCTCCCCGGTGGTGACCCCACACACCACAACCAAACTAACCCACTCGACATCTAAGCCCCACACAGACATGTGGCCACCATGTCTATGTCCAACTCAAAAACTCCAAACCAAAACACTGATCCCACCGCCAGACCTCACATCAACACACTATTCCCATAACTTACCTAGACAGCACCTAACTGCCCCTTATCCGCACCATAGACAGCACCTCACTGCCCCTGAACAGCACCTCACTTCCCCTTAACCGAAACATAGACAGCACCTCACTGCCCCTTCACTGCCCCTTAACCATAACATATACAGCACCTCACTGACCATTAACCATAACATAGACAGCACCTCACTGCCCCTGAACAGCACCTCACTGCCCCTTACCCGAAACATAGATAGCACCGCACTTCCCCTTCACCACACCATAGACATCACCTAACTGCCCCTTAACCAAAACATAGACAGCACCTCAGTGCCCCTTAACCATAACATAGACAGCACCTCACTGCCTGTTGACCGAAACATAGACAGCACAACACTGCCCCTTCACCACACCATAGACAACACCTAACTGCCCCTTAACCAAAACATAGACAGCACCTCACTGCCCCTGAACAGCACCTCACTGCCCCTTAAACGAAACATAGACAGCACCTCACTGCCCCTTCACCACACCCTAGACAGCACCTCACTACCCCTTAACCAAAAACATAGACAGCACCTCACTGCCCCTTAACCATAACATAGACAGCACCTCACTGCCCCTTACTACAACATAGGTAACACCTCACTATCACCAGGGGACATGCCCCTACTAACGGACATAAAACATCACAGAACAACACATAAAACCCCACAATGACCAATGACCACATAAAGTCCATGGCGCCAAAGTCCCTGCGCCAACCCCAACACAACATGTCCATGAAATGCAGGTAAATAAATACAACGCAAAAGAAATGGACATGGCGCTAAAGTCCCTGCGCCAACCCCTTACCCACATGTCCACCACCTGCAAATGAAAAACATTGTAAAAAAAAAAAGATTACAATTGCCCATGGACCCGACCACACAAGTCCATACTGCAAACCCAGAGGAATGTCTTAAACAGAAGGCCACCACATAAACACAACAGCAGTAAATAAACAGGCCTTAAACTCCTAACATTGACCCAGAACCCAACCCCATGACACACTATCCCCCGGCCACTACATAAACACAACAATCATCACAGGCCTCCCCTGACACCTACTGCATCAGAACCTCTGGACTTGATAGATCCTCCATGCCATGCGAGCCCCAGAGGTCTGGATCCAGCGCTCGCCACCTTGCCAACCTTCTTGTCAAATCACCTGCTTGTGGCTTCCACCGTCTTCCAGCGCACACATAGTAGATGTCCATAATTCCAGACACGATCACCGTGCTTCCCACTATCTCCAAAAACAAATGTCTTCTTGCATTCATATACTTCACGCCCTCCATATGTTCCAAAAATTCACTTATTTCAGGACTGGCTATTTGTGGAGCACGCAACTCTAGCAAGTGTCCCGATCCAACAGTTGTACATCTCCGGACACAACAGCTTCCGCATCCAGCTCTGGCATAACCCTCATGAAGAATGTTGCATTCCACGGGAATGTTGCATTCCAAACAAACGCCACTGGGGCATTCAACGTTGCGTTCCAGCTGATGTTGCTGGAACGCCAGTCCGGACGCGAGTCCTCCTCCAATCGTCGCCGGCCCACCTCCAGCCGACGTCATCAAAATGGATGATGGCACCAAAGAAGTAACATCTCCTAATGGCCCACCATAACGCTGTTCATCATAACCGCACCTTTTAACAGCCCTTAAACACCGTCAGGCTTCAGTTGAACCTGCATCTGCCGCGCCGACCTGCACGGTGCGCCCCTCAGCCTGCAAATGTCCTCAGGGAAGCAGGCCCACATCATGCCGGAGCACCTCCCAGGCGCCACCCGTGCACAGCAGGACCAGGCATGAAGAGTCAAAACAGCCATGAACTTCTACTGCTGTGCTGCCCGGCCTCACGCACTCCTGACGGCCCTCTTCTTCGGGCACCACAACACCTGCCGCTGCTACTTCCCAGACCAACGGGATGCTTCACCCCCTGTGCAACCGTCCGGCTTGCAGCAATAACAGCCGCACCTCAGGCTGCCTGGGATAAACTCTCAGGAACCTCCCCCGAATCTGCTGCATTCCTCTGTGCCCTCCTCCGTGGCGACCTCACGAGAGCCAACACGTAGCCCTCAACCTCTGAGGGACCGACCGCAGCCCCCTCCGGCACCTCTGCTAAACACCTGGACAGCTCCACCGGAGTCCGCACACTGACCGCCACTCCAGACAGTGGGCCGACTATGTGCTCTGCCAAAACAGGTCCCCAGCCTTGGACCTTCACTGCACCGCCCGGCCTGCAGCTTCCTCTTGCTGGATGGATGTCAAACTGGAAGGCAGCACTTCTTAGCCACTGCCCCTTCCTGGCAGGACCATCCTCGTCGACAGTGAGGTAAACTACGACTCCTTCTTCATAAGACAAGAACCAGAAGGTAAGTAGTTTACATGTAGGTTTATTCTCCAGTTCTTAAGTAGAGAAAGCACTGGGACATCCATCCAGCCCAGCACATTAGGTCTAACTGACACTAGTAGAACCTAGCACTCCAAACCTCCACCAACACTCTACATAGAATGTAAGTGACATCACCACACCATCATAATAACACATAGCCATAATCAGGCCCCAGCGCAGATTATGACACACTTCATATAGAACAAATATACATACAATATCACCCAACCTGTATCGGTACTCATTTATTAACCTCAGCAGAATGAAAGGCTGGGTTGACCTTGCTGGGAGTCGTACCTGCAACATGCAGATCACACACACACATTGCAGCAGCCAGCACTCAACGCACTGAGCTATCTTACCGACTATAGCCATCAGAAAACCAGCCACTCCAGAAACAAAGAGACACATGTTGCTGGCTGCAGTCCATGAGCCTCAATGTAAAAAAAAAAAGAAAAAAGGAAAAAAATGTTTTTTCATTCACAAGGGAGAGCGCAGGGGTAGCAAGGGAGACCTCAGGGGTCGCAGTTGCGACCCCTAAATGACGTCCATGAGAAACAAGCGTCCGTAATGAGGTTTGGAGCGTGCTAATTCAGAGTCGCAAAAGGAATGTGGTGCACGGGAAATTTTATAAAGGGCGGTGCAGTCAGCCAAGGTATGAAACCCATTGCATAAAGCGTTTACACTTTGGTTTACTGCCCCTGGACATTTTCATCCCGTTTGACGGCTTCGTAGGGTCACAAAGAGGCATTAACGTTTCTAATCCTCCATCTTCACAGTGCGCTTCGTTTCATGCCATCAAATTTTCATGCAGTCGACAAACAAATGGATTCCTATGGAATCCACCACATGTCTAGCAATTGCTAAAACCAGGCAGATTCCGTAGGAATCGATTTTAAATAGCGTCTGGAAGAATAATTTGCAGGCGGTATTTACATTTTTTACAAAACAGCATAAAATGAAGGAGTAAATGCACTTTACTTTTGCACTTCGATTTGAAAAAGTTAAACATTGCATGTGCAGGATGCAACAGCACATACGTGCTAACATTGGTGGCTCCCTGCATGTGATCTATGCGATCACTGTGCGTCCTGTAATTTCAAAACCAAAAATGGTGAAATCGAAAATTGCCCCTGTGGGCATGCGTGGATGGGGGAAACATACAATAATCAACGAAAGGGGTTAACCACGCTGCTAACAACACTCTGGGTTGTGATCATTTGTAATTATTTATAAAGGTTATTATCGTGCGCAAAAGTCACAAACAGTATCTCAAAATAAGATTGATTTTAATGTGTACATAACAAGATTTTTTTTTTTGTTGCTATACATATATGAAGGTATGGTTCCTAGTGACATTTTCGAATGTCATATTTTCGAAATGCCATTTATTTGACACCAAAATGCCGAAAAAAAATATTTTGAATGTTTTTTTTAAAACTATTTTTAAATGGGGGGGGGTTCCCCCCAACCCCCCTTTTTTTATAGACACTTTTTTTTACTCGCAAAACAAAAAAAATATACAATAACAAAAAAAACATTCAGAATTTATTTTTTTGCCAATTTTTTCGATAATTTAACTGGATACCTGAGGGTATCCTAACAAAAGAAGATTACAAACAACATATTTACATTGGGTATATTTGAAGCACAATTCCTAAAAGCAATGTTTTAAGAAGAGACAATTGGTGAGATAACACAAATGACATGAGAAAAGAAGAGCAAAATCAACAGAAAAGATGCAATCATAATACCCATACATTAATTAATGAACAATTCATTTTTCAGACTTCTCCAAGGTATACTAAATATAACCCTGGACAGTTTTGAAGCACGACTAATTGATAATCATGCCTTCGATCTGCCTATGTGAATGTGAAATATCTAATGTTTGAACAATGTCCCTTCTTGGTTGCTGGGCATTGATATGCATGTTTCGGCATGCCGGTGGTCGTGGCATCGATGTAAAGCCTTCTTCAGGGCAGGAAAATGACCCTAGGAGAGCAGAGAAAAGTAATGTTGGAATGGTACTAAAATTTCAGATACCTATTCAGTTAATGTTTGCTGCACATATTCATCTGAAAGCCTCCACATGTCACTTACCCTGTACTTCTCAAAGGGGGTGTGTGGAGCTGACTCCAGAATCCCGGGTCGCTCACTTATAGGGGGGCATCCTTTCTCTTGAGGTTCTCCTGATGTGCCAATGAATGGCTGCTAAAAAGAGGAGGATGAATGAGCATGCCAGTCACTAGCCCATGTATGTCTCGAGAACAATTGCAAGAAAGCATCCAGTGTGTGTACCCAGTGTAGGTAATTTCATTTAAAACTTGTAACACAGGAGCGGTACTTGAGTGCTGCTGCTGCCGTAGGTGCAGGAAGAATGGTCAATGGGACCTCTCTGTGGGTACAGTCGATTCCTGCTTTCAAAAGCTACAGAGCTGGCTTGAAGTATCTACAGCTAAGAAGGCAAACTATGTATTTCTGCTGTGCAGCTATCCTGCCTGTAGATCCCAGTGAGAAAATAATACACAAAGTGCAAACGTGCACACATTATAGGCGATGGATAGCCATTCTGTCCTACCATGCCGTGTAGGTGATGGTCCATGAAGAGTAGTCAATAGTACATCTCTGTTAGTCCAGTTGCTGCCTGCATTAAAAAAAACAAGCTGACTCAAATTATCTGCAAATTGTGAGTGAAATAAAAGCATATTTCTGCTAAATGTCTATCCTGTCATTAAATCACAAAAGCGATGTTGTGTTCAAATTCAAAGCTTCCCCACAATAAAGGACCAACCAATTGATAGTTATGCTGTCCTACCTTGCCATGTAGATGACAGTTCAATCCGAGTTTGGGAGGTGATGCGGCATCCGTGGTAGTTCAGGACGCAGGATGACATACTCAGGCTAATCTGTTTCCTAAAACGAGTGATGGATTAAAAAACCTTATAATCTCTTATTCCTACACAGGCTCGTCTAATGTTGTTCCCTGAACAGCGTGCAAGGTTTACAGCATACCTTTACAGTGAGTTTCCAATTCCATGGCGTCCGCTCACATCTTGTCCGATCAGCAAAGCCGCGTTACCATGGAGATTCGAAGCTTATACAATGTGGTGAGCTCATGCCTCAACACGTTGCGCGTGACATCACCCACTTGTTTACATGGAAACCCTGTGTTACTACGGTAATTCAGAAGAACAGCTGCAGGAAGCGCGTTCATAAGGGGAAACTGTTATTTTTGTGAACCTGTGCAATCGAGGCTTCAGAAACCGCCAACTGCTCTGTAATAACCGTGCACATGAGAGAGTTACACGGAACCTCACCCGTTTGTTAGTGTGTCGCCATGGTCACCCCATGATACTGAGGTAATGCTGAATACTGGCTGTAAGAAACTCGTTCATGCGTGGAAACTGTTGTTGCTAAAAACCTGTGAAACCGAGGCTTCTAAGAGCTGCCATACACTCTGTAATGGTTTGGCATACAAGCACCCATCGCGTGACAACATCCCCATATATTAATGTCCAACATGAACTAGAGTTCAACAAGCTCCACATAAAAAGTTCTAAGATCCAATCTATGGATGCGCTCATCGTACTCACCAGGCAGACAGAATTCCGGGCAGAACTTAGAATGGTCATGATCCCGTGTCTATAGCGAGTTGCTGTGCTAATGGCAGAACATGTCCATATGTGCTGACTGTAGCGTAGTTCCAGAGGGTGCCAGATGATTCCTGGCAGTTTGGTGCCAGGTTCCTATGTCTAGGTCATGGGCATTGGGACTGTGCAACGGGTCGATCTTCCCAGCATCGGTATCTACAGGTCCACCCATGGCCGATCAGTTAGCACAAGTATCCGGATGGGTTGAAAACATGTGATGATTAAAAACAGTAAACTCGGTCAGCTGATACTGCTAGATGTTTTAGACGGGTGACACAAATTCTTCGTTCAGACCTTCATGGAATGAGTCCAGTCTATGTATCCACCTAGCTTCTTTCTGTAAGAGACTTCCTAAAATCTTTGAAGATTTAATGACAGTATCAAGTACCCCCCATGTCATGTCGTCTGCCGAATGCTGAAGTTCAATGTTATGGTTTACTAATAGTGCACTGTGGTTTCTGCATCTGATCATTGATCTGTGTTCACAAATTCTGATGCGTATGGGTCTGATCTTTTGGCCCACGTACCTTAAGCCAGAGGGGCATTCTATGCAATATATTGCCTGTTTGGTCTTGCAGTTGGCAAGATTACGAAGGGCCCAAGTCCTACGAATGATATCAAATTCCTTAGTTTTTTTGGTGAATCTACATGCGGTACAACTCCTGCATGGAAAATGCTTGGTTGTGGTTCTAAGATCCCACAGGCCTATTCTTGTAGCAGGTTTTTAAGAATTTAGAACGGACCAACTGATCTTGTAGATTTTTAGCACTTTTTAATGCAAACCTCTGTGTTGGTTCATTTGGAAGGTTCAGTCTGGTTAATGGCCATTATTTAGAGATTAACGTACGTACATGGTAGCTATGTGTCCCATGGGTGATCACACATGTGGTCCTTGAATCTTCATCTTCAGAAGTTTCTTTAGGAGTCAGAAGGGGGTCCCTATTATGGAATCGTGCCTGTTTTGGGGTTTTTGAAATGATTCTGTGAGGATACCCCCTCTGAGCGAGCCTGGTGTCAAGTTCTTGGGCATGATTATAAAAATCTGATAGATTCATGCAATTCCTCCTTATATGGAGATATTGTCTGTACAGAAGAATTTCACAAAGATTTTTAGGATGGTCACTGGAAACGCGTAACAGTGTTTTCCTATCACTGGGTTTACAATATAGGTTGCATTTCAGGGCACCCTCAGCATGCTGAATTCTCAGATCTAGACAATTGACCTCCATTTTGCTGTGGTCCATCATGAATTGGATGTTGCCATCCACATTGTTAAACCACTGAAAGAACAATAAAAGATCTGTTTCAGTTCCTTCTCAAATGACAATAATGTCATCAATAAATCTCTTCCAGTGATGGATCTGGTATTTGAAGGGATTTATTTTGGATAGAATGTTCTTATTTTCAAAGTCTGATATGAAAAGGATTGCTAGGCTGGGTGCAAATGTTGCACCCATGGCCGTCTCTTTTGTTTGAAAATAGAACTGGCCATTGAACTGAAAGTATTTCTTGCATAAAGCCAGTGACATCAATTCAATGATGAAACAATCAGGAACTCTGTCCTGAAGCTTCTATTGGGTAAGATGCACCTTCATGCATTCTATTGCCATTGTTTGTGGTATGCTTGTAGAAAAAGACTTAATGTCCATGGTCACCAACCAGTGTTTAGTTTGGTCAAATGGTAGTTCTTCAGAAATTTGAATAGTGTGAGCTATGTAGTGATCACATAGATCAAAACTTCCCTCATCACCTGTATATAGGTGCCTGTTCACCCATACACACTTGTCTCAGGCATACTTACCTTCTTTTCTGTGCCGCTGACTCCCCTCTCTGCCTGCAATATCAGTTCCCTTTGACTAATGTAGGTTGGAACTGACATAGCATGGACCTTTTTTACATTAATTTTTTTCGATTTGTTGAACCCTGCTATCCATGTAATGGAAGCAGAGAATACCCATGTAAACCCTAAAATCATTATACCATTCAATGGGAGCGGGAGACAGCCACGCAAACCCCTGCTCCCCTTGTTCGGTATAACAGGATCCAGTATTTTGTTTACTGCCGAATGCGCAGTAAAAGTACATTCAGCATTTTTAATTTGCTATTTCCATGTAGTACGCCTGCATGTATGTAATGACGCCCCATGTTTAGCCTGAGTGTAATAAGAAGACATCATCCTCATCCTTGGCAATAAGAACGATTGTTGATTCACCCATCGTGTTAAGAAAAAACACATAAGTAGCATGGATAGGCAATTCATTCCAGTTTGAACATTTGATTAAATAAGTCTAACAAGACACCTAAGCGAGGGGTCCGGCTATTGGGCACACCTTGCCTTGCCAGAACTATTTCCTCCCTGGGTATTGCTATTTCCATCTCTCTTTGATCATCCGCCATTCAATTTGGGCAGAAGGGGCTCTTCTGTTAACTTTCTTGACTAACCCTATCAAAGGATTTGACGTCAAGTTGGGAATTTTCCATAATGTGCAATGTATCTCCCTCAGAACCTCATCTGATCCATCCTTCAAGCGTGCAATGTGATTTCTTTGGTTCGCACCATGTTCAGTTTTGAGGCCAGAAGGCAATTAGCTGTATCATCATTGGAGTAGGAATATTCTTTAGTTTCAAGAAGGGATTTCATGATCTGCTCTAACAAGTTCACCAATTTTCTCGTTGCTATCCTGAGCTATCTCAATGCCTTAAGTGGTGCTGATTTCTTGTGCCTATGCTCCTGAAATGCATCTGCTGAGGCCTTCATAGGATTTTCTGTTGCTTGACCATGGGCCATCATTCGGCTAAATAAATCGCCCCTTACAACCACCTTCCTAGCATCACACACAGTTCCGAAAACCAAGATCCACAGATTCATTCTCTGGTGTGTAAAATGATGTGTAGGTCACTTCAAAATCCACTCCACCACCAACCGGTCACTCAGAGACAGACCATTTAATTTTCTGTGGCCACATGGGGGTTACCAACCACTTTGAATGATACCTGTCACTAGGCCATGGTCATTGAACAAATATCAACACTCTCAGTACAACAAATAAATCCAAACATGACAACATGCCCCATTCCAATCAGGAGATGCTTGTCCAATCCTGGTTTTTATTTTGCATTTTGGTATGTGTAGTGATGGCTAGTTCCATTAATAATTCAAGACTGCGAGTCCCAGAATGCGAAGAAAAACAGGACTGGGCATTTATCTCCAGAATAGAATGGGGCATGTTGGCATGTATGGAAATCCTACCAAGGCAGCGTATCAATTCTCAAGAAGCTCTTGTGAACATGAGAGATGAAGGTGAAGCCCCCGTCTCCAGGTGTGCCCAGGTGATTCATAGCCTCAAGTCTCCTGGAATGGAGCAGTCACATTTCCTTTTCATTGTAGGTAACAACTCCAAACTACCAATTGTTAGACCTCTGGATGTATTAAACCTCTCTTCCCGCAAGCAGCAGCTCTAACACCAAAATTCTACCACCTCTGGGGAAAATATCCTAGTCAAATTTATGCCGCTTATCCATGAGAGCATACATTGACACAGTTGTTATAGTTATAGCCTCCAATTTAACCTGAAGGAACCGAAATGCCCCCTGCATGCCACAAGACAGCCTGCTTTACAAATGCCACTATTTTCATTCATAGAGACAAACAATTGCACAGGAAAAAGCTTGGAGCAGAACCTCTTGTCCTTAACTCTGCAAGGGTGTATTTCCTATAGGAGCGTGAAAAAACACATTCATTTCGGCATATTGCTTTAAGATCAATTTCTTCTTAATGGGCAGAATGCAAGAATGCACCCCATGTACATTCCGTGTGAACATGTAAACATCAAGTATGATATGATATGGTATGATATGATATGGCATTTATAACACGCCTACACACAAGTTTTTCAAGGCGCGACGAGGCAAGGGAGGGGAAGAAAAGGAAGACAGAACAATGATCCTACTAGGCCAGGTATAATTCAGATCGCGCAAGTTCCTGGGGAGGGGGAAAGGGAAAAGTGTGTGGGGAAGGGAGAGGGAAAAAGTGCAGTACATGGGATAATAGAATAAATAAGATAAATAAAAACAGCCACTGGTGGCAAGTCCAAAGGTAAGTGCAGACATAAGTGCTGGCAGGGGGACGGTAGGATACAGAAAACAGTCCCCAGGTGCAGGGGTTGCCATCGAGGTAGTGCAGGTGGGCAACTGACAGGGCCTGGGCCCGAGAATCAGAAAGGGTGGCCGGGTAACCAGTGCCGTTTCTGCCTGGAATTTAGCAGTGTAGAGGGGGAGAGAAAGCAGAGGCAAAGAGGAAGGTTTTGAGGTGCTTTTCGGAATCGCAGATGGTTCTTCTCAAGTTTCAGGGAGGCAGGAAGGCTGTTCCAGAGGGAGGCCCCTGCCGAAGAGAGAGATCTACCACCAACCTGTTGCTTGGAGAAGCAACTGACCCTGAGGGAGTTGGATGAGGATGAGTGAAGAGCTTGAGAAGGAAGATATTTAGTAAGAGAGAGTTGAAGGTATTGCGGCCCCAGGCCCCAGAAGGCCTTGTGGACAATGCAGAGGGTTTTGAACGTAATCATCGCAACCACTGGGATCCAGAGAAGAGATTTCAGTCCTGGAGAGATACGATCCCTGGGCTTGAGGCCAAGGACAAGTCTCACAGTCCTGTTCTGGATAAATTGCAGAGGGTTGAGAGTAGAGGCAGGCAGATTTAGATAGAGGCTGTTACAATAGTCCAGCCTAGAGAGAACCAGGGTCTGGAGACAGTGAGCATCTGGGGGAAGGAGAGGAAAGGAAGGAGACCTCTGAGAAGGTGCAGCTGGTAGTGTGACTTCTTAGAGACGTCGGAGATGTGAGGAGAGAAGGAGAGTGTGGAGTTGAAGATGACTCTGAGGTTTTTAGTCTTGCAGGTGGGAGCAGGAAGAGGCTCAAGAGAGGCTGGCCAGAGAGCTGCAGGGAAGGAGGGAGCGGGTGTGCCGATGAGTAGAATCTCAGTCTTACTGGCATTAAGGCAGAAGTCATTGGCGGCACACCATTCCTGGATAGCAGAAAGACAGTCAGAGATGAGGGAAGGAGAAGAGGAGGCCGAGGGTAGCCTGAAAATGGGCTGGGTATCATCCGCATAGCATTGAAAGTTGGGGCAAAGAGCAGCGATGCGGTTGGCAAGGAGTGCCAGGTATTGGTTGAACAGCCAGGGAGAGAGGTTAGACCCCTGGGAACATATCGGAGAGGAAGGACCCAAGTTAGACCTGGGAGGGTCGGTCGGAGAGGAAAGAAGCCAGCCACATCAGAGCCTGACCAGTGATACCCAGGTTATCATGGAGATGGTTCAGCAGGATGGCATGATAGACAGTGTCAAAGGCAGAAGAGAGATCAAGCAAGATGAGGACGCACGGGGTTTTGGAGTCAAGGTTGGAGAGCAGGTCTTCATGGATGTTCAGGAGAGCAGTTTCCGTGCTTCTGGCAGCTCTGGAGGCAGACTGATGGTCATGAAGACAACCAAAAGATTCAGTGTGGAGATTAAGCTGGGAGATGGCCAGTTTTTCCAGGAGCTTGCTCAGAAAGGGAGTGATGGAGATTGGGCGATAGTTAACCGGGCAGTGGGTTTCTTAAGAAAAGGGTGCTCAAGGGAGTGCTTCAGGGTGGATGGGAAGACTCAAGTTGCGAAGGAGTGATTGCAGAAATCAGCCAGGGCAAGAGCCAGGGAGTCGATGTGGTCCTTGATAGTTTTGGAGGAACAGGGGTGAACCTGTTTCGACAAGACTTTCATAGATCGGACTTGTCTAGAAACCTCGTCTCCAGAGAAAAGGGGAAAGGCAGAAAAGGAGGGAGGGAGGGTGGCTGCAGAAGGGCCAGCGGACGAGCAGGGAATATAGGGAGGGAGGCGATAGGAGGAGAGTGAGGACAGGATTTCCTGAGTTTTAGAAATGAAATGAGAAGCCAGTGCCGTGCAGAGGGCCTGGGAAGGGACAGGAGAGGTAGAGACTGCGGCAGGATTGGCCAGTTCCTTGCAGATTTTAAAGAGTTCATCCGAGTTGTTAGATGCCGCAGAGACGCGGGCTTGGATATGAGCTCTCTTCTTGGGGAGGACGGAGAGCCGGTATTGTCTTTGCAGCAGGCGGCAGGCCAGTTTGTCAGAGGATGAATATGAAGCGCGCCATTTCCTCTCGGCCACCCTGCACTTGCGTTTTAGGGTGACGAGGTCTGAGTCGTACCAGGAGTTACACTTGGCTTTGGGCTTCAGGCAGATTCTCATGACAGGGGCAAGGATATCAAGAATATCAGATATAGAAGAGTGGAGCGTCGACAGGGCTGTGTCAGGGTGAGAGTCAGCCAAAGGGGGAGGAGGGAGTGAGAAGGTGGCAGCGAAAGTCTCAACTGACACGCACTTCATGGGTCGGATGACCGAGACAGTGGGTGGCAGTGATGGAGGTGGCTTGGCCTGAGTATGACTATGCATCCAGGGGCTGCTGCTAATCAGTGAGGTGAAATCGGTATCTCAAGGTCACCATAATGGTCACCCCTTCTGAGCATATTGTTTCGCCTCAAATGGTGTTCAGTGTCTTCCTGCTTCTCCATTTACATTTTCCATGGCAACCCCAGTGTTAAAACCCAGCCTGTCACTGGCATTGTTGCACATGGTGATTTCTATGTCATCGACCAATTTTCCCATTACCAAAATATTTGAATTTACAATGGCACTGGACTTTGGGAGGTCATCCGTGCACGCCAATATATCTATCTTGATCTCTTGCAGCATTGGACTCACGTCACTGTTGGTGGTCATTTGTTCTTCCTCTGGTATCTTGCATATAGAAGGCAATGCCTGCAAGAGGTCCTTTAGGCTACTGGACTTTGACTTCCTCTGTTTTCCCAGTATTATAGCTTCAGGGCTGTGCGACAACACTGAAACTAATCACCCATTCTGAAAATCTGCTTCCTGATTCTAGGATTTTACAAACATTAACTGGTGTAGGTAGGAGCGTGGCTCTGTGAATGTCTGGTGAAGACAGAAGGACCACCTTTGTGTCCGAGGTGAAACCAAGAAGCAGATCTCCTGCAGGGTCAGATTGGGCCATCTGTGGCCGGGCCGAAATCATGTGTAGTCCCTGGGGGCCGGTTTCTGCCCACTCCTGGGCCGGTTTGGAAAGAAAAAAGTTTGGATTTTTTTTGTTTAACAATCAAAAAGCACCCCCAAAGGTATCATTCATCAAAGCAAGGTAACAGATGTTACCTTGCTTTGATGATTGAATTGCATGCATGACGTGTACATCATAAATTATAATGCATGCATCATTCACTTGCTGTTGCAGCATCCGGCCAACTTTGCACCAGACCTGCAGATGAACTTAACTGGTCTGCTGTTAAGTCTCAGTTACCAGTTTAATGGTATCCACTACAGAATGATTGCTCATTTTACTATAGCCGATATGATAGCTCAGTGGGTTGAGCGCTCGCTGCTGTGATGTGTTAATGATCTGCTGGTTGCAGGTTCGAATCCCAGCAAGCAAGGTCTTCTCAGCTTTTCATCCTTCTGAGATCGATAAATGAGAACCAACACAGGTTGAGTGATATTATGTGCATATTTGTTCTATAAAAAAGAGCTTAAGCGTAAGTGCTATACAATAACATATCATCATTTGGCCTTGGACGTCTGCTTGCATTCACAATAATTTGACGATATGGATCTATACACAGATATTAATGATACATATGGTGATCCATTCTTGTATGAAATGTATATCACATTAGTGTACTCATTACCATATTTTTCGTAGTGTACTTAGGAACAATGCTATTTGATGCCACTTCCTGTTTTATCAAAGGGTGAAAGGTTGTGTTTCATTGCTTCCCGGGATGTCACTTTCAGGTGGGGTCAAATGACATAACTTCCGGTGATGTAATTAGAGGTCAAGGGTCATGAGGCAAGGGGTGGGCCACTTTTTTGAGGCAAGGGGTGGGCCCCTTTTTCAGGGGTGTACAGGCCTATTTCTTGTCCCAGTCCAACCCTGACCTGCTGGTGCTTTAATGTAGCATGACCTCATTTTGCCACCCTATACATTGTCACCATACCACATTTTCCCCATCCCGCCACACCCACCTGAATCTAGTGAGGCAGCAACACATCTTCTCTCTTCTTCCAAAGCCAGGTGTTCTTCTATGCCTCAGTGGCTCCTAGCATGGGTAACACACACCTTGCTGGCCAGCCACGTGACTTCCGCTCCTGAGAACCGTGGCAGGGATACCGCCTGTGAACAGCACCATTATCACTTTGTTATCAGGCAAGAAATGTATTTTGTAGAAGTGATAACTGGCTCAGTGCCTCCACCCACATCTGTTTTGTTAACCTGTGCACATGCGGGACCCCTTCTGAAATCGGATATGGGTTGTTTGACTGAGGTCAATATATTTGCGGTGGAATTGACTGTAGTTGATTTCACCGCAGAGCTATTTGACGTTCAGTCAACCAACCCAAATCCCTGTCCCGCCAGCAGCCCTATATGAATCCCCCTCCCCTATGACCTTTTTCACCAGCCGCTGGCCGCCGGTGCTTCTGTTATACACTTGCGGTGTCAGTTCCGTCCCTCCAACACGGGTCAGAGCTGACGCGGCAGAGTCCCTTTTTCTTTTTTTTCCTTTTTTCTTTTGAATCCCCGCTGCCAATTATGTCCTGGAAGCGGGGGATACCCCTGCAAACCCTGAAGCCCATAATACCAAACATGGGGGAGGGGGGCACCCCCAGAATCCCTGCTCCTCATGTTTGGTATAATGGGTTTCGATTTTTTTGTAGTGGCTGAATTCGGCCAATTTGTCCATACGGACACATTTTGTCAGTCAACTTGGTAGTGTCCCTGAAATCAATATCCTTCATTACCGTCACATGCATTTCTCTCAATAACCCAGGCCCGGACATGTGCATGATGAAACATGAATGCTTATTCCACTTACCGACACTTTTCAATAATGCACTTTTCCGGTCTCCACTGGGAAATAGTATTGTTTCTGTGTTTTCTTTAAGTTAAATGATAAAGTTTACACTGTTCTCTCATCAGGTCAAAAAAACCTTGGGGGCAACATTTTACCTTGAGCTCCAACTTCATAGTCCGGAGGCTACCTCTATGTTTCCATAATGCTTTAACTAATAGCCCCAGGTCAAATTACCAGTAACTCCCCTCTTACTGCAGTGACCAAACACCAAAACAAGGTCCCTCATTAAGGTCTGTTTCTTCCAAGAGCACAGGCTGGAGTGGTCATCAACAAGCTCTGCATTAGCCCATCCAACCCAGCGTGGATCCTGTGTGACCACTCACAGGTCTATGTCGAGCTGTACTAAGAAAACCTACTAGCCAAGGCCAAGCTGTACCAGGAGTACTAGTCCCTACTTTTTGGTTTTTGGCAAATTTGTGTGGCGCAAGTCACAACATTGTGAATAAGGTCCTGATGGTTAAGTCAGGAACTTGGAAGGACCTCTCATGTAAATACATGCGGCTGTAAGTAGAATACATCTGTAAAATAACTACAAAGACAAAATATATCAAATATCTTTGTATTGGAAAACAACATCTTTGAGAAACAATTCACATTAATACAGGTTTTGTTTCTACAGCACAAGCAGAAAGTGTGCAATTGGGTCCAAAGCATTTTGGACTAGGAGTCCATCCTCAGGGACAAGACCGGGGAGTGAATGCCAGATGGATGACTGCCTTGCGGTGGCGCCCGTCTCTGTATTGGTGTGTTCTACCGTTACCGCCACAAAATTGTCAAATTCATTGTAATAAAAGAGTGACAGAGACAGAGGGAAATGGGGTTCTGAAATGAGAATATCTGGGTGGTATAGCAACCAGCAAGGCCATGGCATTAAATGGGCAACTCACTAACATTTCCTTTTCCAAACTCCTCTGCCGTACTACCCAATGAGGAGCTCCCCAACACCATTTTCTCCAATCAGCAGCTTTGCAAGAAGCAAGTTAGTCTGGCTTTCTATTCCCCAGCTGCATAGGGGTTTTCCTTATTGGGTTTTTTTGGGCGATTTTGCATATAAATGGGTTATTTTTGTGCTACTTTCGGCAGCAATCTTTCTTTATTGCTCGCAAGGCTGCCTCTGTACTACCTCCCACCAAAGCCCACTCTTGCTACCCCCATCCCCACTTTCTCTACCATCAACCACCCCACTCCCACTCTCTGCCACCCCCCCACCAATCCCACCCATTACATGTGCTGGTTGGGTATTATTTGGGTTATTTTGAGCTTTATTTGACAAGTCCTCCCAGGCTGCTTTGTTGTTCATGTTTCCTGCCACCAACCAACTCTGCCACCCCACCCCCCACACCCTCTACCCCCACACACTCAGCCACCCCATCACCCACCCTACCGCCACTCTCTCTGCATACCCCACACTCTCTACCCCCACCCACCCATCCTACCCCCAATCTCTCTAGCCCACCCACCCTACCTCCAGTCTCTACCCCATCCACCCTACCCCACCCACCGTATCCCCACTCTATCTACCCCAAAGGCCCTACTCCCACTCTTTCTACCCCACCCACCCAACCCCCACTCTCTCTACCCTCACCCATCCAGCCCCCACTTTCTCTATCCCGCCCACCCTACCCCATTCACCTACCCTACCCCCACTTTCTCTACCACCGCGCACCCTACCGCAACTCTCTCTACACCCACCCATTCTACCAACTCTCTACCCACACCCTACCAGCTCTCAATAGCCCCACTCACCCTACCCTCACTCTCTCTACCCCAACCAACCCACCCTACGGCCTCGCTTTCTACCCTCACCCACCCCACTCTCTCAACCCCATGCACTGCCCTGGCCCCTCTCTTTCTATCCCCACCACCCTACCCCGTCCATCTACTGCCACCCATCCTACCCCCTCTTTCTTTATTCAACCCTACCCCTCTCTCTTTACACCTACCATGTACCTACACCCCTCTCTCTCTCACCCCACCCACCCTACACGCTTTATTCCCCCACCCGATCAACCCCTACGATCTAGACCCCTAGACACCCACCATCCCCCACTCTCTCTACCCAAGCCACCCACCACTCTTCTTACCCCCACCTACCCAACCCCCAATTTCTCTACTCTCACAGACCCAACCCCCACTCTATCTACCCCACCCACCCTACCGGCACCCACCCTACTCTAACTATCTTCACACCCACCCACACATCCTACTCCCACTCTCTACTATCCCCACCAACCCTATTCCCACTCTATCTACCCCACTCACCTTACACGCACTCTTTCTACCCCACCCACCCAACCCCCACTCTCCCTTCCCTCACCCACGGTTAGGAAAGATTCCCATTTATGTGAAGTTTTCCGTCCAGTTGTGTACCCCCCAACGTTTTACTGCTGTTTAACACCATAGTCTGACTTTGCCAGAGGAGCCCGGCCTTCTGCTGCACTCTCCTGGGGTTTTTGCTCACTTTGTTATGTGGAAACTGACATGCCCTTAAACACAGTCAGTACTGGGAGACTTTATTTCCCTTAGTCCTTGTCAATGTTGCAACTGTTCTGCAACATGTTACAAGTGCACAATGAACCTTCCAGTACAGTGCGCTTGGGTCTCCCAGTCATTTCCAAAGGCCCTAGACACCCTCAAAGGATTTTTTTAGGAGAAATGCAGATGTGCCTTGGACAGGGCTGGTGTCAGCTTATCTTTTCATGTATTTTTAACCCTTTCTTGCCATGAAAACCGTATTTACCGTGTTTGGCACAGAGAGGTGGCCTGGCTCCAAAATGACCATGCTACAAGGTTCTTTGTCCTATCCTTTGGCCATCTTGCCCCTTCACCTTGCCCAGGTCGAGCCGATGCGGGTCAGACCTTATTTGGGCATGCATTCTCCCAGGAAAGGCCAAGCTTTCATGGGCTTCTGCATGCCTTGTATGTGTGCCCCCAGGATGTGGGATGGACTGTCTAGTTACAATCCACATCCTGGGTGCCAGAGAGTCTGGTGTGTTGTGAATGACTGGGACCACCATGGTCCGTGATTGGTCCATGTATGGTATGCCTGTATGTGAGCAGATCTCCCATTGGGTCCTCTTCGTTCATACCAGGTCGATCTCTTGAGTTCTCACTGAACGCAGGATAGGATCCATGTATCCTGAAACCAAGAAGCCGAGTCCAGGAACCGCTGGTGACCCGCTGGAAGGTTTGGCACTGTGAGTCCGCTGTTGTTCCACTGGACCCCTCTGCATCTGATCGAACTAGAAGGTCTGCAAAGACGCTTTGACCCATTGGAATAGTGGGACCTACTACTCTCGGCACCTTCATCAAACCCTGCAAGTAAGCCTTCTCAGAAGTGCTCATGCACCAACCAGTGGGCTGACCAGCTTGCGCAGGACCTTTGCTCTGACACCGCTGCTGTTTCGAGGAGACCCTTGAAACTTGGTACATCGCAAGCTCTGTGTTCACGGCACTCTCACACCAAATTTCGAACACTTGGCATTCCCAGGTCTGAAGTAAAGAGAGAGCGCCTGAACTGGAGTACACGCGGTTACTGTGTTTCCCAGCTGTGGTGCCGAACTTCGCAGGTGCCTTGCTGCTTTGCCCCTCTGTACCCTGAAGCCTGCTACAGTGAAACTGGCCTGATCCATCCACAGGAGTAGAGAAATCACCACTGTCCCATAGAGGACTCATCGCTGTATCTTCGCTACTGAAAGCCGCAGAGCCGCACAACTGCCGCATTTGAACCTACAACCGAAGTGGACTTGACTGCTGAAGTTTGGTCAAGAGTGCGCCGGGGTTGGTGAGTACTTGCAACCCTTACCGGTGGCCCCAAGCGCATCCATCCATTTTCATGCATGTGTTCCCTGAGGGCCACTCCCCTTTCCGCAGATAGCCTGAGCAATTTCCAACTCTTGGAACCTGCTCTGCCTTTTTGGGGAGACCCTTCACGAATAGTGGGAACTTATTCTGCATCATCTCACCCACCTTCCTGAGCTGCTACAGACCCTACAAGAGACCCTGTTTTCGCCCATCTGCACTACCGCGTGCACCAGAATTGCAAGCACATTTGAGCCATAGGCTCCCCTCTTCTTAGGGACTGGACTGCCTTTCAGTTAGGATTATGATTACTACAGAACTGCCTAAAGATAATTTGCACTGCCTGTTTCCTTCCCTTGCAGGTTGTGGACCCATTCTGTGCATTTAACCCTTTAGGCCATTTGGTCTTGTATATATGTATTGTAGTGGGATTGTGTTGGTTTAAAAGTATTACTGTTGATTATTACTGGGTGTTGAACTTCAAAGGCCTTGAATACATGTTCTTATATTTTTAATATAGATACACCTGTCTGGGAGTGATTTGTAGTGTCCTTTACTCTGTGTGCTCATTGAGGTCTTTCAGTCATCCTCACCCCTCCTGAGAACTAGGCTTGACCACCGCCAATACTATCTTGATTGGTCTGGCTTGTCCAGAAGGTTACGCTGTTCCAAGAAACTAGTCTGGCCTTCTGAACCTCTGCCCTTTGGCACAAGCCTGTACTACAGAGTAAAGTGATAGTGATGGCTGAGCAACCAGATTTATCTCAAGAGTAAGTGAGCAGTATCAATAGTATCAAACACAAATGACAGCAATTACTATGATTCAAGCAAACACTGACTCAAGGTTTCTGAGTAAAAGAATATACATTTATTTACACATCAGTTGTTAAACATTTCACTATTATCAAGCTGTTGAAAAATCATGATACTAATACACTACACAGCACCCAATAGATTCTGGACAAGTTAGGCTCAAAATGAAGTGTGAGCAAAATGGCGCTCCAGCAATTTAAAAGGGAGGGAAAGACAAAGTTAGACAGAAATTGAGCAGCACCAACAAGTAAGTAAGCAGGGCAATCTAGAAAAAGGAACTACAGTGAGGAAATCAAATTAAAGGGGCCTGGCCCAAAGTCAATGGACCAAAGTCTTTGCAGAGGATCACACAGTTCAGAGTAGTTTGCGGTTAAATCTTTGACAAGAGTTCAAAACGAAGTTGGTCAGACGAAAAGTTACTTTAAAGAATAAAGAAGGACAAGCCCTCGGATTGGCGAAAGATTTTATACACTTTCACCGCGGCTGGACGAAACGAACAACCGGGTTAGCACAGTGCCTTTAGAGCAGAAGAATGCTGTAGCTGAGACAGACGTTCCTGGCAGGTCCTGCAGGCTCACGGTTCCTGAAGCGACTGTCAGACTGACAAGAAGGAGGAAGACTGGAGGGTCCTGCACTGCTCAGAGAAGAAACCAGCAGCAGAGCACGGTGACGAATGAAAGGTGCGCTCCTTAAAACCCAAGCAGGGACCGGTCCTCCTGGCTATCCGGTTCACTGTAGCTCTGTACAGCAAATTCGACCAGAGGAGGGAGGCCTGGCTTGCAGTTTGGTGAACTGGTTGTTCCTACCAGCTCAAGGGGAGAATATTCCTTGCAAATCTTCCCTGTCGTCGAAGTTTGAAGATTCGGACCCGCAACAGGGCTTCACTGGGAGGTTCAGTCATGGTAGAGGTCCTCTTCTGTTAGCTTCTCTTCGGTTCTCTCAATCCAGTGGCGACTCTGCCTTTCCAGCCCCAGAGACCTGCTTTTTATGCAGTTTTCCCCCATTCACACAGCCTGGCTGTCAATCACACAGCAGGGTGGCTGTCCCGCCGGGACAGTCACCACAGCCAATCATACTAGAGTGCGACATGGGTCTCCAAGGAGACCCTGTGTAGGGAGTCTCTTTCCCCTCCCTCACATCCTGTCCCCCTCAGACATTCAGGCGCCTAAGGAGGGCTTCTGTGCAGAAGCCCGCCGAAAGTCGGCGAACAAAGGAATCAATCCTGGTTTGGTGCGCAGAGAAAAACACGAGAAAGACTTTTACAAAAAGAAATGACAAATATACTCAGCCGGAACTGTATAAAAACATATATGGTCTAGCGGGTTTAAGTTTAAGGCTAGCAAGATAGCCTAAAACAATGCCAAGGCTATATAAAATAACCGTGGTAGGAAAAATAGGGTAGTTACCACTGCCATCAGCCAAATCTTAATGAAAAGGGAACGAAACAATGTTCCATGAGGAACAGACAAAAAGGGATAACTATTAACCCTTTCCAGAAATCTATGAAAGATAGTTTGTACTGGGTCTGTGAGTTTAAAAAGACTAATAAAGTCAATGGCAACTGTACAGGTTCTGGGAGACAGAAGTCAGTCCCAGAAAATTGAGTCTGAGTTGGGGAGTCTGAAAAAGGCCACCCTGTGTCACTGCACTGAAGGTGCTGTGTAACACAGAGTAAAAAGATCATGCCTATGGAGTAGGTGAGGCTCCACAGTCTATGAACACAAAAAATGTTAAACACACACAGCAAAACACATGTAAGAGTGGGAAAAAAGGTTCACACTCTTACCAGGTGAAAAAAATAAATCCCAGAAATCCAGCAAAATTGCTGAGGGACTCAGTAGGTAAGGGAAATTAGCCATTCAGGAGAATTCTCCCTAACACCCACCCAACCCACACACTCTCTACCTCACCCACCCTACCCCCTCCCGCCCACCATAACCCACTATCTCTACCCCCACCCACCCTATCCCCAAAATCTCTATCAACACCCACCCACTCTACCTCTACTATCTCTACTCCTACATACCCACACTACGCCCCACTCTATCTACCCCTTCCACTCTACCCCAATCTCTCTACCCCCACACACCCTACCCCATTCTCTCTGACCCCAATCCAAGAACTTGCCCCACTTTCTCTACCCCCACTGACCCCTACTCTTGCTACCACCACTCTCTCTACTCCCACCCACTCCCAACTCTCTCTACATACCCTACTCTTTCTACTACCACTCACCCGACCCCCTCTCTCTACATTCCACTCTCTCTCTACCACCACCACCCAATCTACCCCATGCTCTCTACCCCACCCACATACCACCGCTCTCTCTACCCCCACAGACCCACCCTACCCCCTCGATCTCTACCCCATCCACCCACCCTACCCCCACTATCTCTTCTCCTAGATACCCACACTCTCTCTACCCCACCAACTCCACCCCCAATGTCTCTACCCCCACACATCCTACCCCCATTCTCTCTGACCCCAATCCAACAACTTGCCCCACTTTCTCTACCCCACTCTTGCTACCCCCACTCTCTCTACATACCCTACTCTCTCTTCTACCACCCACCCTACCCCTCTCTCTCTACATACCTCTCTCTCTACCACCACCCACCCTATCCCCACTCTCTCTCTACATCCACCCCCCTACCCCCATGATCTCTACCCCATCCACCAACCCTACCCCCATGACCTCTATTCCCGTCCACTATCTCTACTCCTAGATAACCAGACTACCCCCACTCCCTCTACCCCACCTAATTTACCCCCAATCTCTCTACCCCCACACACTCTACCCCCATTATCACTGACCCCAATCCAGCAACTTACCCCACTTTCTCTGCCCCCACTGACCCCCCACTCTTGCTACCCCCACTCTCTCTACTCCCACCCACTCCCCACTATCTATACATACCCTACTATCTCTACCCACCCTAACCCTCTATCTCTACCCCCACCCACCCTACCCCCACAATCTCTACCTCACCTACCCATCCTACCCCCATTATCTCTACTCCTAGATACCCATAATACCCCCACCCTCTCTACCCCCACCCACTCTACCCCAATCTCGCTACCCCACACACCCTACCCCGTTTCTCTCTGAGGCCAATACAACAATTTGCCCCACTTGCTCTACCCCCACTAACCCCCACTCTTGCTACCTACCACCACTCTCTCTACTTCCACCCACTCCCCACTCTCTCTACATACCCTACTCTCTCTACTACCACCCACCCTACCCCCTCTCCCTACATACCCCTCTCTCACTACCACCACCCACCCAACCTACCCGCATGCTCTCTACCCCCACCCACCCCATCCCCACTCTCTCTACCTGCACCCTGCGCCCATGATCTCTACAACCACCCACCCACCCTACCCCCACGATCTCTACTCCTAGAAACGGTTCATAGTGATAATGCCTAATTCAAAAAAGTTGAATACAATAATGTTGAAAAAAAAAAAAGTCGAATGTTTTTTTTTTATGGGGGGGTTCCCCCCAGCACCCCGTTTATTTTTATTACCCAAACCCAAAAAATATACAAATAAAAAAAAACACATTCTATTTTTTTTCCACATTTTGTTTCTCGACATTTTTGTTTTCGACTTTTTTTAGTCGACATTATGACTGCACACCCCTAGATACCCACACTACCCCCACTCTCTCTACCCGACCCACTCTACCCCCAATTTCTCTACCCCCACACACCCTACTCCCATTCTCTCTGACCCCAATCCAAAAACTTGCCCCACTTTCTCTACCCCCACTGACCCCAACTCTTGCTATCCCACTCTCTCTACTCACACCCCACTCCCCATTCTCTCTACATACCCCTCTCTCTCTCTACCACCACCCATCCAACCTACCCCCATGCTCTTTACCCCCACCCAACCAATCCCCACTTTCTCTACACACACCCACCCACTCTACCCCCACAATCTCTACCCCCACCCACTAACCCTACCCTTACTATTTCTACTCCCGTCCACCCACCCTACCCCCACTATCTCTACTCCTAGATACCCACACTACCCCCACTCTCTCTACGCCACCCACTCTACCCCCAAACACTTTACCCCCATTATCTCTGACTCCAATCCAACAACTTGCCCCACTTTCTCTGCCCCCACTTTTGCTACCCCCACTCTCTCTACCTCCACCCACTCCCCACTCTCTTTACATACCCTTCTCTACTACCACCCACCCTACCCCCTCTCTCTACATACCTCCCTCTCTACCACCACCCACCCAACATACCCCATGCTCTCTACCCCCACCCACCCTAACCCACTATCTGTACCCCCGCCCATCCTACCCCCATGATCTCTACCCCCACCCACCCATCCTACCCCATTATATCTACTCCTAGATACCCACACTACCCCCACTCTCCCTACCCCCCCACTCTACCCCAATCTCTCTAACCCCACACACCCTACCCCCTTTCTCTCGGACCCCAATCCAACAACTTGCCCCACTTGCTCTACCCCCACTGAGCCCCCACTCTTGCTACCACCACTCTCTCTACTCCCACCCTCTCCCCACTCTCTCTACACACCCTACTCTCTCTACTACCACCCACCATACCCTCCCCTCTCTACATACCCCTCTCTCACTACCACCCCCACCCAACCTAACCCCATGCTCTCTAACCCCACCCACCCTATCCCCCTCTCTCTACTTGCAATCACTCAGCCTTCCCCCACGATCTCTACACCCATCCACCCTACTCCCACTATCTCTACTTCTAGATACCTACACTACCCCCACTCTCTCTACCACACCCGCTCTACTCCGAATTTCTCTACCCCCACACACCCTACCCCGATTCTCTCCGACCCCAATCCAACAATTTGCCCCACTTTCTCTACCCCCACTGACCCCCGACTATTGCTACCACCACTCTCTCTACTCCCACCCACTTCCCACTCTCTCTACATACCCTACTCTCTCTACTCCCACCCACTCTACCCCCTCTCTCTACATACCCCTCTCTACCACCACCCACCCAACTTACCCCCATGCTCTCTTCCGCCACTCACCTTATCCCCGCTCTCTGTACCCCACCCACCCTATCCAGCATCTCTCAACCCCACCCAGCCTATCCCCCTCTCTCTACATACCACTCTCTTGCTACCACCACACACCCACCCTATCCCCTCTCTCTCTAACCCGCCCACCCTGTCCAGTCTCTCTCTACCCCACCCACCCTTTCCAGCATCTCTCAACCCCACCCATCCTATCCCCACTCTCTCTACCCACCCACCCTACCCCCACTCTATTTACCCCACCCAACGCCCACTCTCTCTACCTTCACCCATCCAACACCACTCTCTCTACCCCACCCACCTTACCCAACTCTCCCTACCCCACCCACTCTCCTAACTCTCTATCCCCACCCACCCTACCAACTCTCCCCATCCCCACCACCCACACTACCCTCATACTCTCTTCCCTGATCAACCTACCCTGTCACGTCTCTCTCTACCCACAACTACCCCAACCCTCTCTCTACCCCATCCACCCTCCCTACCTCCTCTCTTTTTACCCCAGCACACACCCTACACCCCTCTCCCTAGCCCCACCCACACTACACCCTTTATTCCACCGCCCACCCAACCACAACGTACACCCTCTATATCCCCACCCACCCACCTTACCCCTCTCCCTATCCTCTCATCCCATCATCCTTCCTCTCGCACTCTTGCTTTATTTCTTACCCTCACCCACTCATATTTCCTCTTGCTCATGGTCGATGTCTATCAATGGCTTCCTCCCTTGCTCTAGTCCCCTTCTCATTCTATTGCAGACCTGCACCCCTTATCGCACCCTCCTTTGAAACCTTGCATTCTCCTTGCACCCCGGTGCCTATAAATGCAAAATGCAAAGGAAACTTCTAAGACACCTTGGAACACATGCACAGTGTGCCCAGCAACGAAATCATGAAATGCCAAGCTTCCTCATAACAATTTAATTTCCCTGGACAGTCATCCCCAAGAATTGTGAGGACAGCTCTCCAGAGACAGTGCATTCTGGGGCTTGACTTGTGTTGAATGTGGAAGAGGTTTTTTACCAGGTGGTAAACTCCATTACTCTAACTCACCAATGCAATACTCCAGCAACCTTTCCCTCCACAATCAAATCGAAGGTGTACCTCAATCAAAGGTTTAACATATTACATTCCCGCTGTAGAGGAGGTCCCAGATATGACCTGCACTCCAGCCACCCATTTTGAAATACCAGGAGCATACTCGCCGAGATATGTGACATATGAGGAGCAAATAAACCAACAGAGAGCCACACTGGGGCTCTGCCAAGTGCCCATCAGAAGAGCAATACCTGGTGAAGTGCCAATAACCAGACAACCATGGGCAGCACTGTACCCAATGAGTCAACCGTACCAACAGCTCACATGACATGAAGACTTCTTTCAAACTGTCCCAGAAGAAACCCAAAGGGCCTTAATCAAAGGCGAATGGTGACGACACAAGGGCCCGGACAGATGTACAGATGAACGAACAACAACCAAAAGATGACACACTAAGACGAAACACCATGGATAAAGATATCACAGACACAGAAGAAGAGACAATGTCGAAATATAAAGAAATGTAACCATAAAGCAGGATGAAAATATGCAACCTGCTAACGCCTGTACATAGGCTTGTAATGCAAGAAGCTAAGAAAACAGTGTGGCTTGCTATGCTTAGTAGAAGAATAGAGCATCAAGCGCCAACTATATATATCTATCTCAATGAAGCACATTATATAAATGCATTCCACTCTACATGAAAGCAGAATTAAGCCCAGGATAGTAGGGATCAAACAGGCAAGGATTCATATACCAAAAAGCCAGACGAAAGAGCGGAATCGAAACTTAGCAAGAAGCAGCTCATGCCTGGGAATTCGAGGTCAACCTAAGGAAGGGGGGAGAGTGGCAACTTCGAAGAATCGAAACTTCAGAGCATAGCAGACTGCCCGTGAAGGTCAAGGTAAGGAGGCCCAGGCAGGTGGCGAGGCGAAGGGAGAATCAAATACGCAAATAGATGGAAAATGAAGCAGCTTCACGGTATACTGACACGTGACCAGCCAAGCGCGATGTGGTACCAACGTCTGATGTCACCCAAAACCAGAGGATGCCATAACTTTGCCCGATAAGAAGCTACAGTTTCGAGGCCATCCTCAGCCAACTAATTAACACATAGCCCTAAAGTACTGATTGATGGAAGGGAAGCAGGGTGAATCTTGGGGCATGCCGCATCTTTGTAACTATTCGCATGCTGCTAATTAAAGTGGAGATTTATGCCCAGGGGTGTAACTGACCCAATCACAATGGACCAAATAATCTAGGGTCCTATAGCTAGTAGAACCAATGAGACGTTGTACTTGTAATGACGTCTAGCACGCCCACCTGATAAGAGTTATCCAATCCTCACACCCCGTTACCATATACCGATATAGTACCTATACTTAAGTTACCTTTTCCAAACAATAGACTTGCATGACAAACTTTCGAGTGTTACACGTCAATGATGATGAATTTTGCCTATAAGAATTGCTGTTTGAATTAAGATTTTGGAAGTTGAAGCAAGACAGGCGATTGCATCACTGATGATTTCCATTTGTTTCCCCGTTTTTTGTACTTGTCATTAAACGGACTTCCCTTTGCCAAACCATTGAGTAGCCCTTATTGATTAGTGTTGGAGTAGGAGAATCCTGCACCCCATCCACCTCAAGGTGCAGCTATCTCTTCTTAAAGGTACTCGAGGGTGAGCTCTGATCCCATGGGCCCGTCAGAGGTTGCTCTGCCCTCCGTCACACCACAACAAGCTGGTGGATTTAGTTACATCTTTCTCTGTCCCCTGCTCCCAACAGTCTTTGTGCACCCCACCCTCTTATCAAGAGGCAGTATATCCACATTGGGAACGTGTGGTGTAAGCTCTGAGGACCAGGAGGTCCCAGGTGGTAAGAGGCAGGCTAGTTGCTTTAGGACTGACAGGAAAGAACAGTCAAACAAGGTTAACATGGCAGATGAGAATGTGCAGGTTAGTAGGCTAGGAGCGGGTTGGTAAAAAGCCCGTTGGTAGCTTCCTGCTCCCTTGTATTGGTCTCTTCCAATCTGCTGCGTACTTCCCCTTATGACTTGTAAAGACCTCTGTTGCTTCCTGAAGCTAGGTCCAGGCTCTATAATACAATAATAATAATAATAATAATAATAACAATAATAATAATAATGATTATAATGATAATAATAATCAGTACATTATTCCAAGTTGCAACCTTCTTTACAGTGGATTTTATAGCAGTTAATTTTAATGGGAAGGGGCTGCGCAGTTAGGGGAGGTAGCGGAGGTTTCCGATGTGTTTTGTGTGAGGGTCTCAGTTACAGAAGAATAGTAAAGTGATCTGCCAGGTGTGAGTTCTTGGTGACCTTCGACTTGTCACATCAAAGTAACTTTTTTTCACACTGATTTTGGTGCTGTGGTGATTTTTCAGCTTTGTCTAAAGTACCCTCTGGGCCCAGGCTCCAAGATAGCAACAATACCAAGACCTGGTGCCTAGAGTGGCCAACTTGTTGATATTCCTTTGCGGGACACTTGTCCACAAGGCGGTGATGACATCACAGCGTCATTCACGTTTGGCCCTCCCCTTTTGTAATTTTAATTTGTTAATGGCTCTGAACACCTGCCTTAATTGCAATGTAAATGGTTTGTCCTTGGGAGGTGATGGTCACGTTTTTTTTAACTACAAACATGACCATCACGACCCCAGGCACAAAGCATTAGCATTGGAATAAAGGCAGGTGTCAGAGCTTCACAGGTCGACCTGCAGGCTCAAAAGGAGCCAGAGGTGCCAAGAGAAAGAAAGCAGCAGGCGGCAGCGGCATGCTGTGTGGATGGCCACTTCAGTTTGCAGAGTGGCTATGCTCGACGCAGGTTGTCCCGACTTGCTGTCTCCCGAGAGTCACAGTTCGGGGACAAACTGCGTCCCGCTCAGCTAGTCTGCAAACTGCGGGACAGTGGTACCTGCTATAGCTGTGCCCGTAAAACTCTTCAGTTTCTCTGCAAACGTTGGTTTCCACCCCAGGGATTAGGAGCAGACAGTGAACAAAATGGCGGACCAGCGGGCCGACATCTCCTGTGGAAAGGGACTCGGTCAGTCCAAAAGCTCTCTTTCCCCTAATGTCTTCTTATAGCAATGATGTGCTGTAATAGTTTGTAGAAAAGATCATAATCTATGTTATATATCACTGGCCTAAATAATACGCTTAGCAACCAAAACCTCATCATAGATACCAAAGTACAAAACATGTTAATAAACCGCTTAAAATGATCAAAATCTAGAAATGCGAATAGAATACGCAAAATGTCAGCCAATTATGCCTGCATTCTAAGTATAGCTAAATGTCAGGCTGTAATCATGTGAGACTCCCCGCCGCCCCTCCCCACCAGCGAACAGGCCCAGCAGGAGGAGTGACACAGCCTGGCTGGCCTCGAGACATGACTAGGCCTCCCCGCCCCGCATTATTTCCTTTCAAGGGCATCGGGCCCTAGGACAGTTAGGCAACGAGCCGCAGGTGTGCCTGCTAATCTCTCTTGTTCTCCCTCCTCCTCCTCCCCAGAGTGGCTGCTGGCCAATTCCAGATACTGTGACCCACTGCCACCTCTCCAGGATACAACCATACCTACCACAACCTACACACTACAAGTAACACTGACCTACGCTCCCACATAATACCTCTATTCTAATATCCACCCTTGCCTTTTGGCGAACCTTGTTGCTCATTTAATGTTTAGATGTAAGCGTCCTATTTTGATACCTGATTGGACGTAACCAGATTTTAATTTACGTTTTGTTTTTGGCCACCACCAACCTTTAACTCAATGTTTGCTCCTTACTGGCCTATTATGGTACAAACGGCTGGTCACTGAAGGCCTTTAATGGCCCTTTTGTTTGTGCCTAGCCCATTGTGATAACCTTTTGTCACTTCCCTTCGTTAATTTAAATGTTGTTTGTAACTGGCCTATTTTGGTAGTGTTGGTCGCTACAACCTCTAATTTGATTTCTTCTTCACTAACAGTTTACACTTTTACCCACTGAGCCACTTGTACCCACTGAGCCACTTGTACCCACTGAGCCACTTGTACCCACTGAGCCACTGGTACACTGCTCTTCCATATGTCTTCTAATCACTGGGCTACCTGTACCCTTCGCATGGGAATGCTATGCTCTCCCCCAAATAGACCCCCAGTTGCAGCTCATCACTGTCTCCTACCACCCCTTATATTTGTGTTTACATTTATTTAATGAAAAGGGATGTCATTTCGGTACAACGTTCACCCATCATCCGTTTTATTTTCGCAGCACTTTTTGCCGAAAGCTTTTTGCCGAAATAAACATTGAAAAATATGGAAGGGGGTAAGGGCATATAAGGGGTAGGGTGGGGTATGAGGAATAAATAATAGGGGAGGGGTGTTTTGGGGGGGGGGGCCCAAACAAACAAAAAAAAAATCAGATGATTTTTTCGGCTAAAAAGTAGCAGAATAAAAACTGGGGCTGAATGAACATAGAACCGTCATTTCTATCAGAAAAGTCTTGCATCAACACATGTACAGATGGCTGAGGCATACCCACGTAGGGTGCCTATTCACTATCACAAAGAACAAGGAGTGCGCCAATCTACGAGTGTCTCACTTCCCCTCCTCTCTCCCTCCTTCTTACCACCCTAACCATGAAACGAAAATTCAAACCATCCACCAAATCTCCCTACCTCGCTAAAGTAAGACCATCCCTCCTCCTCTGTTCTCTCAACTCAAAGCTAGCTCTATTCAACAGGCCGTTGCAGCCTTCAACTTGCCACTCGCCTCTGCTTTCAAAAACCGAGTGTCCCACTCTCACTTTCACCCCCATCTCGTCCTTGCCGGGTCACCTCTCTGATCTGCCCGCTGAGGACAGCCTTGCGACTCCACCTTCAATGCCATCTTAAGGCCCGCTCTCCTGATCTCCTTACAGTTGGCTGCACCCTGAAATGTCCATGAAACAGCAAAAGCTGACTTCTATACTACCCCTATATCTTCCCTTCACTCCCATCCCCACACATTCACCTCTCCCTTCAGCCACTCCTTGCTCTCCAGCTCCATCTCCTTATCTCTCTCTGCCAATGGCTTTGCCACTAACTTTTCTTTGAAAATACCCCAAATCAGAGACTCTGAACACCATCTTATCATTCCCTCATCTCTTACCCCACCCATGACCAATTCCTGCTTCTCCCTTCTCTGCACATTCTTGTCCACTTCCTCTGCTCTGTGCATCCAACCCATTGTGTACCCCTATTAACCTCTCAGACCTTCAAGGAACCCTAACCAGCTCCTACATCTACCCTCTTTCCAACCTCTCACTTGCATCTTGATTCTTTCATGACTGCTAGAAGATGTCTACTGTCCTACTCAGACTAAAAAAATAACATCTGCTGACCCACAAAGCCCGGCCAGCTACTAGGCTGGCTCTCTTCCCTACTACTCCGGTCTTCTTGAATGAGTATTGTTCAACCGTATCACTTCCTACCTGGAGAAATATTGCCTCTCTAACGCCCTCCAATATGGATTTCACTCCAGCCACCCATTGGAACTTTCCTCACTTCTTCTCACTGTTCTCCTGAATACTCATCCTTCTTCATCTTTCTGCTTCATTTCATCCTTCAACCAACCCTCGCTTCTCCGTACCCTCTCTAGCATGACCATCAGCTATTCTGCCCTGAGTTGGATGGCCTCCTACCTATCTGAAAGGTCCTTTTTCATCTCATGGAACACCTGCATCTGTGTCCCCTCCTCCCTCCTGGTGGGTATTTCCTAAGCATCTTCTCTTGGCCCACTTTAATCCACTGTCTAAATCACCACTCTCTGCAAACTAATCTCTGTTTTTGGGTTACTATACACTTATTTGCCAAAGGACACCCATATCATCTCCTTCCCTCCTTATGAACGGAGGATAGCACAGGGGCAACGCTGGTCTTGGAAGCAAAACGATGCAGAGCAACAGAGGTTAAAATCCCAGGACTGCACTTAGAAACCGAACTCAGGTGTGGTATTAGGCACGATATTAAAAAAAATCAATTAAAAAAATGAAAACAATTACCAATACTGCTTATCCATCTGTCTCTATCCCATCTGCTGATGGCACTTTGGTGCCTGATGCTCACCTCTTCCAAGACAACTGTCACCTACCTCCTTACCACCCACCCCTATGTATTATTCCATTTTTAGCATATTTGCTGCCAAGGTAAGTATGTATTATGGATGTAGATAATTTACATAGCTCAAACTGAGCTAGAAATCCATAGAACAATGTACACTTGTGGTGAGTAGAGCATAATGGGGGTGAGAAGTGCCTTGTCGGTCTATGGTTCTCATTTGTCTTTGTCGGTGAAGTGTTCTTTGAAGAGTAGGGCAGGATTCTAGAATGCAGGCAGCAGAGGTAGCAGCATAATCCTGTAGCTCCTGGCCCTCGCCTTCTATTGATACCATTGTGATTATGAAATCAAAGAAAAAGATTGATATTGCTGAAAACCCAATTCCTAAGAAGCCCAAGCAAGCTTCTGAGATGGGTGAGATTCCTGAGATCCCTAGCCCTCAGGATATTTACTCCTTGCTGTTAAAAGTGCCACAAGATGTGGGGGAAGTTAAATCTTCCATGGCTGATCTTACCCCGAAGGTCTCCCAGCTGGATACCTGTGTGTCTGTTTTGGAAAGTGGATCTACATCGATAACTACAGAGAATGGGGCAGTTTCAGGGCATGTAATAATCTGAAGGATGAGTTGCAGAAAGGGAACGAGAAGAGCTTGGAGATGGCTTGAAAATCAGAAGTAAGAACCTGAGAATGGTGGGGATTGAAGAGAAAACCAATGAGGACGTGATACATTTGGTGACTGATTGCCTGAATGTTTGCTACAGCTGTGATCGTATTACCCCAGAACATATTGATAATGTGTACAGAGTGGGCAAGAAAACTGGCCCGAGGGCTAGACAGATTTTAATCTCACTCATGAATACCAGGACAAAGGAGGATATTCTGAGGGCTGCCAGAGAAAAAGGAAATGCCTGATTCAGAGATAACCAGATTTTCATATATCCTGACAATCATAAAGAAACTCTACTGATGAAGAGGTCTTTTAAGGAAGCAAAAGACTTGGCTAGACCATTGGGTGTAAAGGCTTATCTGAACAGGGCTAACATGCTGACATTAGCACTTCTTTATGGTGAAAAGAACACATCTGATCTGAAGGAGGCCCTGGGATGGCTGAATTCACTAAAAACTTCTGTAATTTGATGACTTGATTGGCTCTAACTCAGTGCCTTCCCCACTAGTCTTGAACGTATTGCCACTTTTTTTATACTTTGATAGATTTGTGATTAAAACTTGCTGTGAAAATGGTGCTGACGTTTGATTTCAGTTTAACTGACTTTATGCTTTAAAGAATGCCCACTGTATGTTTGTTGCCCATTATGGTTGTGCCGACTAGGAGGCTTGAGGAAAGGACCCTAGCGCGTATGGGTAACGTGCATCAGCTGATCTGACCGGAAAGACTCTCTACCGAACAACATCTGTTCGTAATACGAAGGTTTGAAGCTGTGTGACAACGAATAAAGAAAGAGTATCGTGAGTGCCTATTGATACGGACAATAGGCACTGGCCAACAAGGAATCAGCAATAACTTACCCTAAGCAGCTTCCATCAGTTTGCTTTGATGAGTACCGTGACAACCCAGTTTATGAACACAGCGTAAACAAGCAGCTATGGAATATATGCAGCTAGAGCCTTTATGAGGTCGATGAGGTACGTTTGGGCCCCTGTTATTATATCTGGCTACTATAGATCCTTAATGCCCATCCATGTTTCAATCTAGATTGCCCCGCCCCCTTTTGGATTGTTTTGATTGACAATCTTCATATGCAGGTCTTGGTGCATTACGTCCCACGGACTTTGGAACAAGCACACTCCGACTACGGCTTACAACGATGAGAAGAAACAGCAACTGGTTTTCAATGTGACCCTCAGTGTACATGCATATCAGTATTTGGCATTAGGTTAATATATTTAACTTTCCTCACATACATTGTTTACTATATTGGATTGTGCCTTATGGAGACTTTGGTTTGCGCTTTGTGGGTGTTAACTAAGGATGAAGTCGCATCATATGCCAGGTAGAACTGGACGGAGTTCATTTAAATATTTAGGTTTGGCATTGGATATGTGAACAGTAGACTAGGAGGTCAACTTTGCCATCGATTTCTCTAGGCAAAGCCTCTGAGGACCTCCATTGTTGTTGGCTGACATTCACCTGAAAATCTTCTGCCTTATTGTGAAGGCATTAAGTTACTTTGGATGGAAAATTAGTTATGCACATTCCACCATGTGTAATGCCAGGCTGAACTGTAGTGAGTGTGAGTCTAGTCTTGCTGACGGCACGTCATTTTTCAGAATTATATAGTCATGTTATCTAGGAGTATGGTCAGTGGGTGGATAATCGTAATTGGTTTGGGGCATTAGGTCCATTTTAGGGTCAGTGGTGATCCCAGATGTTTAAAGTCTTTGTTGTCCAAGATATGTTCCTGTGGGTGGAATGTATATGGGGAGAGAGAGTGTGAGAGAGAGAAAGAGATGGTTAAGACAAGGACCTTGGTTTTGTAACACATTAATGGTCATAGTGGTACACTGTACCAAGAACTAAAGAACTACCATCTGTGTCACGACTATCAGCGTTAATCCTAACGCGATACCTAAACACAACATGGCGGCTCCGGCAGTCCACTGCAGTATGTGCAGCAGTCTAGTTGCCGCGCCCCAGAATGCTTTGCAACGTTTCCAGGCCAACACGCCGACAGCTTATCTGTCTGCTTCTCCAAGACACGGACGCGTTGCTACTCTCCAAGGAGCTTGCGAACGCTACGTGAGTCCGTGTCAGGGAATTCTGTTCCTCGTTCTACTCAGACTTACCTTTGGGCATATATTCTTATTGCCACTTTTCTTTTGAAACTAATTGATCTTTGTTGTGTTTATGTGTGTTTACTTTAGGACGCTTTGTTGCCTTCCCGTTCTGGGGTTCCTTTAGAGCCGCCCAAACCACTCGCCTTGAGAGAATTTGTTCCAAACATCCGCCTTCGTCCGGTGTTGGTTACTAGGGTTTCCTTTGGTAGGCTCCCTTTTTTCTCTGAAACATTTATAGAATTGTTGTTTCTTGTCCTGCGGACTTACAGTTTGTCTTCGTCTCCCAGACACAACACCCTGTACGCTCATCCCTTCTGAACCGCAGCCTCTCATCAAGCTTGAAGGGGTCTCCGTTTATTCAGGGTAACTATTGTTCTCTACTCCCCTCTAGGAGGTTAGGTTGTTTCCAATTCCTCTTCAATGTTTTGTTCATCATTTTCCCTTGTTCTACACCTTCCAGTTTATCCAGTCTCTCAGATCATACCGGATGGTCGGTTACTCTCATTACTAAGTCTTACTACAGTCAGATCCCTTGGTAAGGGTCAGTTTCTAGAAGTGTCTTTTCCAGTACTAGGCAGAATCATTTCTAATCACTTTGTTTCACTATCTCCCTTTAGCCAATCTGATTCTTCTGCCCTGGATCCTATCCTTTAAAGACACACCTATTCATCACCATACTCCCGGGATAGCGTAATCTACCTCCACGGGACGTTTTCAGGAGTCTACTCTCTCTAGCAGCTCCACAGGGTTTTATTCCCCAGGAGGGTTTCCCTGGCAACCTCCCCTTGCCCTGGCCTTTGTGCCGGATCTTTGGGTGTTTCTCGAGGGGAATCCTAATTGTCATCTGAAGCTAGAACATCTCCATCTGGGTTCCCTACATCCGTAGCTGCTATTCTGCTCCAAATCCCCAGGTGAGAGAACTTTGTTTCTATGTTTTCCTTACACGGGACACTCATGATTGTGAAACAGTAAAGTATTGTGTGCATTCATAACAGTTAGCAACGCCCAAAAAATAGAGAGTTTATTTTTCTGTTTCAACTATCAGTTGTCCCTAGTAAGGAATTCATTTTTCTGACCATAAGCTAGGATGGATCCACAGCAGCAACAGATTCAACAATTAATTGCTGCAGTTCAATCCCTTACAAGTGAAGATCAGCAACTAAAACAGGAGAACACCTCCTTGAGACAGCAGCAGCAGCATGCTTCTCAACAGATTGCCCAACAAGCTGCGGTATCGCGTATTCCCCATTGTTCTGAGGTACCTCCCGGGCCTCTCCCGGGAGGGCAATTCGATTGGAACCCACATAGGGTGAAGGAATTTCTTCATGCCTGTGCGGTGCAATTCGCATTCAAAGCAATTCTTTTTCATACGGACCGAGATTGGGTTGGCTACATGGTATCCCAGATGGTAGGACCTGCATTAGCCTGGGCTACTCCTTTAATTACTAACAACAACCCAATATTAGACTCCCACGTAGCTTTCTGTAATAGTATCCGTGCTATGTTTGGGCGACAGGAGATTAAAGTTGCTTCACAGGAACATCTCCTGGATCTCAAGCAGGGAAATTTAGACATACTGGCATACATCACAAAATTCAAACAAATGGCCAGTGAGACCACATGGTCAGATGATGCGCAGGTCACGATATTCAGGAAAGGATTATCTGAAGATCTCAAGGACGAGGTTTCTCGAGTTCCACGGGCTACCACTCTCACGGAGTTCATAGCTCGGGTGATGCAAATCGACTACAGGATGAAGGAAAGGATGGCTGAAAGAAGGAAGGGAAGGATCACAAGAACATCCTTTGTTCCGTCAACCTCTAAACCTCCGCAAACAGATGAACCTATGCAACTGGAGTCTACATCTCGAGGACCTTTGAGCCCCGAGGAAAGAAGTCGCAGACGAAGTCTGGGATTGTGCATGTATTGTGGCGCCAATACCCACTCCGTCCAGGAATGCCCAATTGCTCCGGTTCGGCGGTCGGGAAACACCAACGCCCGATCGTAAGAGGAACCACAATCCGGGAACTAAAGTCTGAACAAGGTTCCTCACAAGCTTCATATTCTTCATATTGCACCAACCACTCAACCACCAGCATGATGGTATTAAAGGTATCCTTCACCATAGGAAACCTTATCTTACAAGATGTTCCAGCTCTAATTGACTGTGGGGCAGCAGGAAATTTCGTGGATGATCACTGGGCCGCTTCGCAAAAGATTCCACGTTCCTCCAAAGAGGAACCTATTCCTGTTGAAAGCGTAGATGGTAGCCCTCTGATCTCGGGTCCCATCAAAGATCAGACCGAAGCAATCCTAATGTCCATTTAGACCCATCAGGGGATCCTGACCTTGGATATAATCCGAGCAGCTCACCATCCGGTAATCTTAGGGCTACCCTGGCTTGAGAAGCATAACCCGTTTATCAATTGGACCACTGGGTCATTCTTTCTTGGTTCAGAGTTTTGTTTGACACACTGCATAGGAAGCCATCAGAGGGTAGCCATAGAAGCTTCTTCGGCCTCAAATAATACTCAGGGGGTATATTCTCTCAATCAGATCGCAGGTCTTCCTGAAGTCTACGAGAAATTTCAGGACGTATTCTCGACTTCTGAGTATAACCAGTTGCCTCCCCGCAGGAGAGACGATTTTGCTATCAAACTGATACCTGATCAACCCCTGCCATTTGGACGTATGTATGTTCTGTCCAACAATGAAAAAGAGGTTTTGCGCGAATACCTTCGCTCCAATTTGATGAACGGTTTGATCACAGAATCTACATCCCCGGCAGCCGCTTCATTGTTCTTTGTAGCCAGGAAGACTTCTAAAGAACTACGTCCCTGTATCGACTTCCGTGGCTTGAACAAAATCACTGTTCCCGACAAGTACCCCATGCCGCTTATCCCTGACATTCTGGAGGCAGTAAAGGGGGCAACTATTTACACTAAGTTGGACTTAAAGGGAGCATACCACCTGATACGGATAAGGCCCGGCGATGAATGGAAGACGCATTTAGAACACCTTTTGGGCATTATCAGTACAGGGTCATGCCATTTGGGCTATCTAACGCCCCTGCGATTTTCCAACGCTTTATGGATCATCTTTTTTCTGACCTTCTCCTACACAGTATGGTGGTTTACTTAGACGACAGTTTGGTATTTTCTTCCTCCATGCAAGAACATATTCAACATGTACAAGAGGTGCTTCGTCGCCTGCAACAAAATCATTTGTTCTGTAACCCCAAAAGGAGTACTTTTCATCAATCTAAAGTAACTTACTTGGGATACGTCCTTTCCGCCGAGGGGATAGCAATGGACCCGGAGAAGGTATCAGCTGTACGAGACTGGCCTACACCTATATCAGGAAAGGATATCCAACGCTTTATAGGGTTTGCGAACTTTTATAGGAGATTCATACCTGAATTCTCAAGACTTACGCAGACACTTACCCATCTTCTAAAGAAAGGAGTCATGTTTGTTTGGTCGTCGGTCACTGATCAAGCCTTTCGCAAGCTTAAAGAGCTATTCACTTCAGCACTGATTCTCCTAACTCCAAACCAGAACCGAAGATTCATCGTGGAGACAGATGCCTCCCAACATGCCTTAGGCGCCGTCCTACTACAACCGGATGATTTAGATCAAGAGAGGCCAGTAGCATTCCTCTCCAAAACTCTCTTGCCCTCTGAGATCAACTACACGGTTTTGGAGAAGGAACTTCTCGCTATTAAGCGTGCCTTTGAGGAATGGCTCCACTTACTTTTAGGAGCCAAATTCCCGGTTGAAGTACGGACTGACCACCATAATCTTCGGATACTTCAATACGCACAGACCTGTAACAGCCGTTAAGCTAGATGGGCTCACTTTTTCGCTCCTTTCAAGATCACATTTTCATTTATCCCCGGAAGGGAGAATTTAAGAGCAGATGCTCTGTCTCGCAAGGGCCACCCTGTTAACAATCCTTTCAGATCTGAACCTATATTTCCACTACTAACCATGGGACTGGTGTCAACCCCTGACTTTCTGTCTCGCCTAAAGGCTCACTCTAATTCCATAGCAAAGAGATCACTTTCCTTATCCAACCGTTCGGATCTTGTTGAAGAGGATGGATGCTATTTCATGGGACAAAAGGCTTACATCCCGACTAGTCCTCTTCAGAAGGAGGTTTTGGATATGTGCCACAAATCCAAGATAGCAGGGCATCGAGGCTTCACCTCCACTTTGGACCTAGTTTCACGTTTCTTTTGGTGGCCTACTTTTCGAAGAGACACCAAGGAATACGTGACTTCTTGTCCCACCTGCTTACAAAATAAGATACCTAGACAAGCACCATTGGGAGAACTCGTCAGAATGCCTTTAGCATCTCGTCCATGGCAAATAATATCCACGGATTTCATTGTTGATCTTCCCCAATCTCAAGGCTATTCTACTATAATGGTTACAATTGACACATTGACAAAGCTGGCACATTTTGTTCCTTTGATTGAAATACCCTCTGCTTCTCAAATGGCATGTATTTTTGTCAAACATATCTTTTCTCTTCATGGATTACCTGAAATTATCATATCGGACAGAGGCCCACAGTACACTTCTCAATATTGGAAATTAGTTTGCCGATTTCTTGGGATATCCAGGGCTCTTAGTTCGGGATACCACCCCCAATCCAATGGGCAAACTGAAAGGCTAAATCAGACTTTAGAAGGATATCTCAGGAGTTACATCTCTGCAGCACAGGATGACTGGAAGGATCTCCTGCGACTGGCCAAGTTTGCTTATAATAATTCGTATCATTCGGCTATTCAAACATCCCCTTTCCAGCGCACCTTTGTGTTCAATCCTACTTCTTTTCCCACTTTGAAAAGATCAGACACTAAATTTCCAGACCTAAACCAACTGACGGAACAGATTCGTCAAGGACACCGCTCCGCGGTTATCACTCTACGTCGTTCCCAGGACAGGAGAAAGCATTTTGCTGATCGTCATCGAACACCAGCTCCTATCATCAAACCCGGAGATTGGGTATGGCTTTCGTCAAGATTTCGACCTAGACATTTAGTTCCATCTAAACTCTCTCCTCGGTACTTTGGTCCTTTCCGAGTTCTCGCTGCCATAGGTACTGCAGCTTTCAGACTCTGCTTACCTAGTTCCTGGACAAGAATACACCCAGTTTTTCATGTATCACAATTGAATCCCGATAATCGGAGTACATTTCATCCCACAGTTTCTGATCGCCCTGCACCCATTAGTTCGGACTCTGGACCAGAATTTGAAGTCAAGGAAATTTGCGACTCTCGATATCATCGGGGTCACCTTTAGTACTTAGTCGACTGGAAGGGGTACTCTCCTGCTGACCGTACCTGGGAGCCAGTATCTGCTATCCATGCCCCTCAGTTGATTAAAAGATTTCATTTGAGACATCCTGGCAGACCGGGCAGTGCCGAACCTAAGGGGGGGGCATACTGTCATGACTATCGGCGTTAATCTTAACGCGATACCTAAACACAACATGGCGGCTCCGGCAGTCCACTGCAGTATGTGCAGCAGTCTAGTTGCCGCACCCCAGAATGCCTTGCAACGTTTCCAGGCCAACGCGCCAACAGCTTATCTGTCTGCTTCTCCCCGACAAGGACGCATTGCTACTCTCCAAGGAGCTTGCGAACGCTACGTGAGTCCGTGTCAGGGAATTCTGTTCCTCGTTCTATTCAGACTTACCTTTGGGGCATATATTCATATTGCCACTTTTCTTTTGAAACTAATTGATCTTTGTTGTGTTTATGTGTGTTTACTTTAGGACGCTTTGTTGCCTTCCCATTCTGGGGTTCTTTTAGAGCCGCCCAAACCACTCGCCTTGAGAGAATTTGTTCCAAACATCCGCCTTCGTCCGGTGTTGGTTACTAGGGTTTCCTTTGGTAGGCTCCCTTTTTTCTCTGAAACATTTATAGAATTGTTGTTTCTTGTCCTGCGGACTTACAGTTTGTCTTCGTCTCCCAGACACAACACCCTGTACGCTCATCCCTTCTGAACCGCAGCCTCTCATCAAGCTTGAAGGGGTCTCCGTTTATTCAGGGTAACTATTGTTCTCTACTCCCCTCTAGGAGGTTAGGTTGTTTCCAATTCCTCTTCAGTGTTTTGTTCATCATTTTCCCTTGTTCTACACCTTCCAGTTTATCCAGTCTCTCAGACCATACCGGATGGTCGGTTACTCTCATTACTAAGTCTTACTACAGTCAGATCCCTTGGTAAGGGTCCCATTTCTAGAAGTGTCCTTTCCAGTACTAGGCAGAATCATTTCTAATCACTTTGTTTCATTATCTCCCTTTAGCCAATCTGATTCTTCTGCCCTGGATCCTATCCTTTAAAGACACACCTATTCATCACCATACTCCCGGGATAGCGTAATCTACCTCCACGGGACGTTTTCAGGAGTCTACGCTCTCTAGCAGCTCCACAGGGTTTTATTCCCCAGGAGGGTTTCCCTGGGAACCTCCCCTTGCCCTGGCCTTTGTGCCGGATCTTTGGGTGTTTCTGGAGGGGAATCCTAATTGTCATCTGAAGCTAGAACATCTCCATCTGGGTTCCCTACACCCGTAGATGCTATTCTGCGCCAAATCCCCAGGTGAGAGAACTTTGTTTCTATGTTTTCCTTACACGGGACACTCATGATTGTGAAACAGTAAAGTATTGTGTGCATTCATAACAATCTTTGTGAGTGGGCCTTGACAAAGAAAGGAACTTTGCTGTGTGCAGGTGGCCATTACGTTCCCAGTATGTGTTGCCACTGGAGGCAATATTGCCATTAGGCAACACATCAATTGGATTGATGAAATGGTAAGGGCTTGCTGCACGTGAAAATGCTTGCACTCAAACACTCTTGATAAAGGTTAAATCATCACAAAGATGTCCACTGGGGAGAACAAAATAGCAAAAAGGATGCCCTTGCAATTAGAAAATATGCCTTACCGGTTAAAATGGGGTCTGCAGCTATATACAATGTTGTTGTTTTTTTGTAGTGGTTTATAAGCCGGTGTGGTTATTGGGAGAGAAATGGTGGCTTGTTTCATTGTGAAAGTCACATCTTGGGTTAGACTATTACCTGATGGGGCTGGTGGTGGGGCTTCCTACTTTAAGGGTTATTGTAAGAGGAGTGACATACATTCAAGGCCGGGATGTATGCTATGAGAAGATCGCATGTTTAAGAGGTAGCTGAAGTGTGGAAGTTTGGGTATTTTAGCTGTTTGGTGGTGGTGGATGATTTCTCTACAGTTGAAGTACGAGAAGTGGGGTGTTCAATACACAATTGATCCCAGCTTAGAGGGGTGACTTACATGGGATATGCTTGAGATTGGACAGTGCTTTGCTAAACATCCTGGTATGTCCCTTCTTGGCTTTTGTTTTTGCAGTTTAGAGTCTCTATACATTTCATTTACTGCTTACAACCTCTGATAGAGATTCATGCAAGGATAGTTGGTTTCTTCCCGCGTTATCTCTAGAATTGGACAAGGAGCTCACTTGATTTAATGGTTTCCTACAATGGGTCTCAACAACATAGGGTGTGTGATAGATGGACATGGTCCGGTTGTAAGGTGGTGAGGATTTTTAGGTTTACATTATTGAAATTAGATTGTGGCTTGAATTCAAGATGAGGAAGATTTTTGGGTTAGTTGAGTATTTAAATACAGGTTTCTATATTTGATAGGAGTTCTTACAAACTTAGGAGAGGTGTCCCGGGCACTGGACTGTTTGCAATGTATTATTCACTTTCTACTGTTAGGTTGTTGTTGATGTCTTGCTTCTTTTTCAGAGGGGGTGGGTCTGGATTCACTTTTGTAAATTTTTTATTGAGTCTAGTTCGTTTGCAAGAGTGGGGTTTGAATGAAATGATTTATACGAATAGGGCAGTGAAGATGAGTGATGATCTGCATGTGGTCACAAGGAATGTGAATGGTTTGAATAATATACATAAGAGAAAGAGAGAAAGAGAAAGAGAGTTATGACATATTTGAATAATCTCAAAAGTGATATTTGCTTTATTCAAGAGAAACATCTCCTAAAGGGGGAATTGGAGAATCTGAAAAAAGGTTGGATTGGGAAAGTATATGGATCATCTTTTAATTCTAGGTCGTGTAAGAGGATTCAATTCAGCACTACAGCCAAGTCAACGCCTAGTCTAGAATACTGAATGAAAACCCTTATTGATATATCTTTATGTCCAGTTCATGCGTTCTGGATGACTACCCCTATATAACACCCCTCTCTCAGAATCCCCCTGACCCCACTGAGCCAAGAAGTAGTTCTGTTTTGCAAGTTAAAAGGTTTATTTGAGAAGTAAAGCAATATATATCTATCATACTTTATAATAAATTAATAATTGAATATCACACTTAATCTGAGATGATAAAGATTAACAACGGAGAATCTGGCACTAGCACACTTCTTGATAATCACTAAGGAGTTGACATGAAATG